>NC_092335.1:48825000-49165000 GCF_046630445.1 Rutidosis leptorrhynchoides | reverse complement strand
TTTAACACTTGAGTTCGGGTTTAATTGGCATATTAGGACCATTCTCACTTGTGTTAGTGACTATTGGTTAGTTTGGGCACGGTTTGTGCTTGGAAGTGCATTTGGGTCGAAATTACACTAAGTGACGAATTGGGTTGATTTGTAAATCCACTCTAAGTGTATTGTTGTAATTGTGATAATGGAATAGGTATTTTCCATTGGCGAGTTGCGGTTTACTTGGAAGCTTTCTTCAAGACTTCAAGGTGAGTGTTAATATCCTATATGCATATGTATGTGTAGGATGGGTGCGGGTCGGGTGAAGTGGTTCTCGGTTATAGAGCTCACTTCACATATAGGTGGATTGATGGACTTGGATATAGGTCCAATTGGCACGGTTGTGCGTTTTGGTTGACCACCTTTGACGAGGTGCACACTTTGTGTGTACGTTATCACATGGGCGTGTGATGTGGATTATATAACCCCAATGGCGAAGGGTTATTATTGTGAGTGGAATAATTATGCATTCGTGTATATGGCGTGTTTATTTGTGGGTGTTAGGGTATGAACCATCGAGCCGGTAGTACCATAGCATGTGTGTAAATTGATGTGAACCACGAGCCGGTAGCATCGAGTGTGAACCACGAGCCGGTAGCACTATAAAATAATTGAGTGTGAACCACGAGCCGGTAGCACTATAAAATAATTGATGTGAACCACGAGCCGGTAGCATCGAGTGTGAACCACGAGCCGGTAGCACTATAAAGTAATTGATGTGAACCACGAGCCGGTAGCATCGAGTGTGAACCACAAGCCGGTAGCACTATAAACGAGTGAGACTCAAATGCGTATGGTGTGAACCACGAGCCGGTAGCACCATAGCGTTATGGTTAACCTTGGGTGTTTTTACGCGTTGTTATATATGTATATTGTATACGTATAATGTTGCATTGTCGTTATGTGGCTAACCTTATGGGTGTAGCTAATTGGCATCGTTCACATCGTTACTGTGAACTTATATTTGTTGATATTATTAGCTTGGTGCTTAGTGTTTGTACGGTACGCCTAGACTAGCTTGCCTTTATGCTTGGACATTCGGTATGCGGTATTTGTTATTTGGGTGGCGTATTCATTTTATACATATATATGTATGTAGTATATTATCACTCACTAAGCGTTAGCTTACCCCTCTCGTTGTTGACTTTTTTTATAGATTGCATGCGGACGGTGGCTCGGGTAAGCGCGAGGACTAGAAGACTTGCATAGTTGCTTAGAGACTTGCTTCTGGATTGTTTAGGATTGGGTAGCGTATCCCCGATCGCCATGCTCGGCTTTATCGCATATTAAAAGTCTTATGGTCAAAAACGTGTAATTGGTACTTAAGTGGTAATTTGGGTCGATGTGGGCCCCACTTTGTAAAACTCGTTCACACCTTAGTTATGTGCTAGTTTAACATATATAAACTTGTGTCTAAAAGCGTTTTGGTTAAATGTGTCGGGAACTCGCTTATCTTTTTCGCACTTAAAAGTCCCGGGGATAGCCCGTTTTGGCGCGGCGCGCCAGGTATGGGGCGCGGCGCGCGGGTATGCTGTTCAGGAAATTTTTTTTTGTTGTGAAAATTAACGGGTTTTGTCGGGGTTTGGTTTGGGTTGTTACACTGAGTAACTCTGATCTTCTCGTTGAAGAGGAATTAAACGAGACTCTATGCTGCTTACCAAACAGACAATGATTGCAAGGATCTAGTGCAGCATCCTTGTCTACATTGATAAGCTCCTTCTTTATTAGGGTAGACAACCCTTTCTCACTCATGTGACCGAGTCTCTGGTGCCATAAATTTTGTGACGCCTCTTTTTCTGTAACATTAAGGCCGTCTGTACAGATCTTCACATGAGTTTTGTATAGCGTGCCACAAATGTGTCCTCGATCAACTATCATAGCGCCTCTTGACAATTTCTATGTGCATCTACTGAAATGATTATCATAGCCCTGTTTGTCAAGAGCTACTCCAGAAAGTAGATTCAGCCGAAGATCTAGCACATAGCGGACATTCTTCAGAGTGATTGTGCTCCCGGAATTTGTCTTTATCTTGACATCACCAATTCCGACAATCTCAGCGGAACTGAAATTTCCCATCTTCACATCTCCAAGTCACCATGTAACACCCCGTTTTTCTGTTACACGTTATTCGAGATGTTGTTTAAATCACAAAGTGTGTAGCGTAATTTTTCAACCCCGAATAAAGTTTGAGTTGATGTTTCAAAGCCTTACCATTGGAAAGAATATCTTATTACGTTTCCAACGATATTTGATTCATCGAAAACGGAGTTACGGTCGAAAAGTTATGGCCAAAACAAGTTGCTGAAAACTGTTTTTCTCGGTTGCCAGCACCTGTAGTTTGGAGTGGCGCTCCACCCTTTGGAGCGGCGCTCCGATTGCGTCTGATGCATTTTTAAGCATTTTTAAAGGGTTTAAATGAGGGGTATTATGGTCCTTTCACATATGGACGGGATAAATGAGTGGGAGCAGATTCTTGGCTCCATTTTCATCTAACCTTATCTATTTCACTCTCTCATCAAACCCTAGTGAGAGGAAGTCACTTTAGAGAGAGAGAGAGAGAGAGAGAGAGAGAGAGCTTCAATTGGAGAAGAAGAAGCTTGAATCGATCGAAAGCTCAAGTGTTAAAGTTGTTCTACTCGTCAACGGCATCATTTTGGCGGTATTGGTGAGTCTCAACTCCGAATCTCATCTTTATGATTTGATATTCAAGTTAGGGTTTTGAGGTTGTTAGTTGTAAAACCCATTTAGATGATGAAGTGAGTTTATGAAAACTAGTTATTTTTTATACATGGCGGGTTTTGGGTTGATTGACGTTTTGGCCATGATTAGGCTTCGGTTTTAGGTGTAATCACTTAGTTTAGTGATTTTGGAAGTGTTGGAACCCTTTTGGGTGTATTTGGGTTGACTAATATTGAAATGGTTCAAAATTAGGGTTTATGTGTCAAACTAAGATTCGAGTCAAGTTTTGGTGAATCAAGTATGTAAATACTTGATTTAGATGTTAATTGATGTTTTGGAAATATAACCACTAGTCGTTAGTGATTTTGGACGTTTTGGGACTTATGTCAAAATGGGTTGACTTTGATTCGGTCGAATTTGGTAATGACACTAGTTTTGGTTAAATGGATATTAAACGCTTCTGCTAAGTGTTAAATGATGTTTTTGGATGTAATTACTAGAGAGAAGTGATTTTGGGTTAAAATTCGGTGTTTTAGCAATAAAGTCAAACTTGGTCAACCATGGAATGGGTGTTGTGTAAAATACGAGCTAGTATGCGTTTAAAGGTTAAAGTTGACATATTTGGGTATTTCAGGAACGCGGGAACTAGTCTCGTTAGTTTTGGACCTTCGGGTAGCGTTAAAAGTGCAAAAGGGCGTATTTTGCACTTGTTGTTCATTTGGGCGGGTCGAGAGTCCAAATGGGGTTGTATGTTGATTATGTGTATACCTATATGTGTATTATAGGTAAAATCTTGCTCTGTTGCGTGTGGTGGAGATTTCGCGCATGGTTTGTAATGCTCGAGTTCACGAGGTGAGTGGAATAATTATACATGTGTGTATGTAGTGTATTTACTTGTGCGAAATGCGATGTGGGTTTTAAGTTCAGGTATGCGATACCACATCGTGTTGGCATGGGATGAGGGTTTAAAGTTCGGGCGTTCGAAACCTCATCTTCATGTGTGGCATGTGATATAGGTTTAATGTTCGGGCGTTCAATACCATATCATATGTATGTGTGCGGGCGTGAAGTGTGGGTTTAAAGTTCGGGCGTTCGATACCACATTTCACGTGACGGGTGGGTTTTAAGTCCGGGTATGCAATTCCACCCAAGGGACTAGTGATGCATGCTAGTGGCGTTTGTGTGGCTAACGGTTCAATCGCGAGAATTTGGTTAACCATGGTTATGTGTTGCAGTGTAGCATATTATATTGTTCGGATTATATGCTATTGTTCGTGCTAGCTTGCGTATTGGAGATTTTTAGCGTTATACTTTGCGATGGTATGCTAATTAAATTGCTAGCGTGTATGCGGTAATTGTGTAAGTGATTGCAAGTAATTAGATTATATATGTATATGTATAATTATTGCATAAAGCTTCAAGCTTACCCTCTCATTGTTTACATTTTTATAGATTTGCGTGGAGGTGATGGCTCGGGTAAGTGTGGGGACTAGTGGACTTGCGTAGTCTGCTTTAGAAGACGTGCTATTGGATTTGATTAGGATTTGGTAGCGTATCCTCAATCGCCATGCTCGGTCTATGTTTGTATTAAACTAAAATGGGTCAAAATGGTTATTTTGTCATAATTTGGGTCGATGTGGGCCCGGTGCTGTAAAACTTGTTTTATTATGAAAACGTGTTAGTTTTACTTACGTTAATGCGTTGTGAAAACCGTTTCGTCTAAAAGTGCCGGGAAGCGGGAGATCTTTTCTTGTGAAAAAAGAAAGTGGACAGGCCACTTTGGAGCGGTGCGCCCCTATATGGAGCGGCGCTCCATATGCCTGAAACTGGACTGTTTTTAAAAAAAATAGCGTGTTTTGGTTGGATAACGGGTTGGGTTGTTACAAGTGGTATCAGAGCATGGTGTAAGGGAATTAGGTGACCTAGGAATAGGTGCCTAGTCTTAGACTTATTGGCAGTTATGCATTATTTGCGGGACTTGTAGGAATACGGGTCGGATTGAGAATTGTTAGTGCCTTAGGGTAGGTGACTAACTAGGACTTGTGTTTGTCCAATGTGGAATTTTGTGGGGCCTTATTTCGTGTGTAAATTAGTGCCTTAGATTGCTAGTGCCTAATGTAAGTAGGCAAACTTGGACGTTGTTTTAGTGATAGTCACCTAGGTTGTAGGTTGACTTGTTGTTGTGGTGTACTTGTGTACGTTTATTATTATATTGTATATTGGTGTATATATACAGGTATCTTTTGGTGCGGTGTCCTAGAGACGAATCTATTGGAGAGATTGGCATGTTTGGCGGTTTGAGTGATCAAGTTCATGGTAAGGACTTTGATCATTCGGGTACTAGGAGTTATCACGTGTTATTTTGTGTGAATGTTGCGTCAGTCCGGGTAAAGTACTTTGCATAACCATGTGGAAATGGTAAGGTACGCATTCGTAATAGTGACTAATCACCATTATTACGAAAGTGTATCTTGACATCGAGCATGACATGACGGGTACCGAGCGGAGGAAACGTGGCATGGTTGGGGTAGATTCGGGATGAATGAGGAATCTTTTAATGGTTCCTAGGTTATAGTTGTCTTGGGTGTTTCGATTATTGTCACATCGAGTTCATTGCGAGTCGGGAAGTGTTACGGTGGATTCGGTTAGTTAAGTGAGTGAGCCAACTCACGAGTTCGGCGCGTACTTAGTCATCCTACGTAGTGGGTGCATTATTGGGATTGTCATTAGTTGTAGTTACTCATCGTAACTAGGAGGACCGATTAGTGAGTGTGTGTACGACGAAGTCTTGAATCCCGTGATGGGATGTAGCAAGTCTAGTGATTATAGAATTGGGTTACACTCAGTAGAGTGTGTGGTTAGAGAACCGTGTAAGGATTCTAGTTGTGAGTCTCCTTGGAATTGGCGAATCGAGGAGTCTTCGGGTCGTTAAACTTATGAGAGTGGGACCTGTACGATGGTGATTGCGTAGTATGTTAGCGTGTTGTGGATTATAGAGTAACATTCCTAACGGAATACCTCTTGATGATGTGGTTGTGTCGAAGTGCGGAAGAGTGTAAAACTTGGTGCTTCCAAGCATCTCTTTAGTGTTAGATGAAGGGTTTTGTGAGGCTATATCGTTTGGCCTTATGGAAATTGCGGGTAGCGTGTGATCGCTAGGAACTTTCGATAAGGAGATAAATCGTAAGGTTTGCCAGGTAGGTATGACTGCGGGTCATTATTATAGAGAGATGGGTGACATCGAGTGTATGGAACCTAAAGATCGAGTTTCTAAAAATTCAGTTGATTGTGGTGGGAGTCAGCATGACACGATGTCAGGTGCCTTCTTATACCTGCTAGTGTAATGTTCAACTCATGGTGTGATCACTTTGTGCTTAGGGTGCCCGTGAGATACCCTTGGAAGCAACGGAGATTTCAATAGTGATCGACGGGTGATAGTAATTCGACGGTTGCTAAAGTCAAAGTTTAGGAGCATTGCAGTAAATACTTCTTATGAAGTGGCGGATGAGCGAATCTTGTTGCTCTTATGTGATAGACGAGTAAGGATGACCGGTGAGCCGGTGATGGACTTAATGGTCGATTAGGTCGAAGGTTACGATGAAGCGTAGATATTGCGATCGATGCGATTATTGTGTCGGATTGGTCACTCTTCTCCATGAGAGTGAGCAATTATTGATAAAGGTTCGTTGCATAGAAGGTCGGGTGATCTCGACTGTGATGCACGACTGATTAAGCGGAGTGGCATATGCCTAGTCATAGAGGCGTATGTGGGACTCTGGTGGAGTTCGCTTTGCGAATGATGAAGAAATGTTAATTGTGATTTGTGGTATGAAGGTGCGATGTCGTCGCGTGTACGACGTCTCAAGTGATTATGCATGTCGGCTCTGAGAGCCTAAAATGAATTTGCGGTGATTTGATTATTTTGACCAACGGTGAGAATGGTCGGACGTGACGTGGAATTACAATTCCGCGGGATGTTATCATCTTGGTGGTGAGAATGGGGAGATAAATCCTAAGTGGAGGAGTTTTTACTGCCGCCCGAGAAAAAACTCCAGTGGTGTTATGTATAGTGAAATGTCGGAGTGTACCGTGCTAAGCCTCAATAGGTATTCGGAGTTCCTAACGAGGAAGAGTGATGGGCTGTTAATGTCGACTCGAGATCGCGCTTTACGATTGTGAGTTACAATTCCGGAATGTTATACGTGAAGATTGTGATGGTGGGATCGAAGGGAGTGTAAGTCTTCTTATGTAAAGTGGTCGTGTAGTACCAATGTGCGGTATGAGACCGGATATGAAGTTTGAGATCCCAGAGTAAGAGAATGAAACTATTGTTCGGGTGCTCTCGTGATGAATAATTGGGTTGGTGCGAAACCCGGATAGTACTGTTGAGTATGTACCAGTTCGATTTCGGTCTGGATACTGTATTTTTCCCTTTCGGGAAACGTGATTGTGGAAATTGTCAGTGGATTATTCCACTTTATGGATGATTGTGAGGCGGGGAGTTCTGTTTTCGATTGTCTCACATAGAGACACGCGGGTGTTGTTTGTTTGCAAGGATGCGTTCCTCAGTGATGCGACTCGTAGGTCGCATTGAAATGTCGCGACCATCCTTAACGGACGGTCTAGGTTGGAGGATTCACCTGACATTGGTGAATATTTTTGAAGATCGCGTGACGAATTGCGAATTGTTGGGATGATAATTCGCTGTTGACGGGATTCTAGTACACGAATAGTTTCCATGCTAGTGCTAGGAAGCCGTATTGTATGGATGTGTTGCAGGTTTTAAGGGGAAAAACCCTGTGTCAAGTGTTGATGTCCGTCTAACTCGTGGTGTATTATCGTCGTCCTGGATTAATCCAGAGACTGGTGGTCGTGTGCGGATCGATTGATGGGAAAGTTTGTGTTCTTAGGGTGATTATTTGGCGTTACCAAAATTTCTTCGTCGAAGAAATGACCCGGTGGTGGAGACGGGGGAAGTTGGTTCTTGATTCATAGATAAATCTTGATTGGTTGGTTTACGAGTCGTTGAAGTCCGGAGGTTTGATGCGACATAAATCCATCTCAGTTTAATGCAAGACTTGGGTCACAGCGTAGTGGACCTAGTAGATCGTGTTGGGCGATATAGTTAAGGATGTAGCTTGTTGCGAGTTGTAGCCGGGAGAACTTGAAGGGATGTTAAGTCGTAAGTGTTATCTGTAAGGATTCACTTTTACTCGGTCTTCGTTGTTTTGGATGTTGACCTTATTGTGGGATGTGGTTACTTTTAGCATTGTACTTGTTAAGGGTACACCAAAGGGGTGATATCTCGGTACGAGATTGGTTGAGTTCTTCCCGATGTGAGGGATTGAGCAAGTTTTTAGTGTTCAGATTCGTGGATTTGGTAAATCGTGGATGACGGTTTAAATTAGAAAGGTGACTCATAGAGAAAGGTCGCCTAGAAGTGTGGTGTAAGATTTTCAGATTTACGAAAATTGTTGTCAACTTCAAGCGTAGAAGCATGTCAAAGGACCGTAGAGTGTAGATCTGGATTGGTTAAGTGACGAAGATCATGAGGACGTGATCGAGTTTAAGTGGGGGAGAGTTGTAACACCTCGTTTTTCTGTTACACGTTATTCGGGATGTTGTTTAAATTACAAAGTGTGTAGCGTAATTTTTCAACCCCGAATAAAGTTTGAGTTGATGTTTCAAAGCCTTACCATTGGAAAGAATATCTTATTACGTTTCCAACGATATTTGATTCATCGAAAACGGAGTTACGGTCGAAAAGTTATGGCCGAAACAAGTTGCTGAAAACTATTTTTCTCGGTTGCCAGCACCTGTAGTTTGGAGCGGCGCTCCGATTGCGTCTGAAGCATTTTTAAGAATTTTTACAGGGTTTAAATGAGGGTTATTATGGTCCTTTCACATATGGACGGGATAAATGAGTGGGATCAGATTATTGGCTCCATTTTCATCTCAACCTTATCTCTTTCACTCTCTCATCAAACCCTAGTGAGAGGAAGTCACTTTAGAGAGAGAGAGAGCTTCAATTGGAGAAGAAGAAGCTTGAATCGATCGAAAGCTCAAGTGTTAAAGTTGTTCTACTCGTCAACGGCATCATTTTGGCGGTATTGGTGAGTCTCAACTCCGAATCTCATCTTTATGATTTGATATTCAAGTTAGAGTTTTGAGATTGTTAGTTGTAAAACCCATTTAGATGATGAAGTGGGTTTATGGAAACTAGTTATTTTTTATACATGGAGGGTTTTGGGTTGATTGACGTTTTGGCCATGATTAGGCTTCAGTTTTGGGTGTAATCACTTAGTTTAGTGATTTTGGAAGTGTTGGAACCCTTTAGGGTGTATTTGGGTTGACTAATTTTGAAATGGGTCAAAATTAGGGTTTATGTGTCAAACTAAGATTCGAGTCAAGTTTTGGTGAATCAAGTATGTAAATACTTGATTTAGGTGTTAATTGATGTTTTGGAAATATAACCACTCGTCGTTAGTGATTTTGGACGTTTTGGGACTTATGTCAAAATGGGTTGACTTTGATTGGGTCAAATTTGGTAATGATACTAGTTTTGGTTAAATGGATATTAAACGCGTTTGCTAAGTGTTAAATGATGTTTTTGGATGTAATTACTCGCGAGAAGTGATTTTGGGTTAAAATTTGGTGTTTTAGCAATAAAGTCAAACTTGGTCAACCATGGAATGGGTTTTGTGTAAAATACGAGCTAGTATGCGTTTAAAGGTTAATGTTGACATATTTGGGTATTTCGGGAACGCGGGAACTAGTCTCGTTAGTTTTGGACCTTCGGGTAGCGTTAAAAGTGCAAAAGGGTGTATTTTGCACTTGTTGTTCATTTGGGCGGGTCGAGAGTCCAAATGGGGTTGTATGTTGATTATGTGTATACCTATATGCGTATTATAGGTAAATTCTTGCTCGGTTGCATGTGGTGGAGATTTCGCGCATGGTTTGTAATGCTCGAGTTCACGAGGTGAGTGGAATAATTATACATGTGTGTATGTAATGTATTTACTTGTGCGAAATGCGATGTGGGTTTTAAGTTCGGGTATGCGATACCACATCGTGTTGGCATGGGATGAGGGTTTAAAGTTCGGGCGTTCGATACCTCATCTTCATGTGTGACATGTGATATGGGTTTAAAGTTCGGGCGTTCGATACCATATCATATGTATGTGTGCGGGCGTGAAGTGTGGGTTTAAAGTTCGGGCGTTCGATACCACATTTCACGTGACGGGTGGGTTTTAAGTTCGGGTATGCGATACCACCCAAGGGACTAGTGATGCATGCTAGTGGCGTTTATGTGGCTAACGGTTCAATCGCGAGAATCGTTCCCTTGTATTTTGGTTAACCATGGTTATGTGTTGCAGTGTAGCATATTATATTGTTCGGATTATATGCTATTGTTCGTGCTAGCTTGCGTATTGGAGATTTTTAGCGTTATACTTTGCGATGGTATGCTAATTAAATTGCTAGCGTGTATGAGGTAATTGTGTAAGTGATTGCAAGTAAGTAGATTATATATGTATATGTATAATTATTGCATTCACTAAGCTTCAAGCTTACCCTCTCATTGTTTACATTTTTATAGATTTGCGTGGAGGTGATGGCTCGGGTAAGTGTGGGGACTAGTGGACTTGCGTAGTCTGCTTTAGAAGACGTGCTGTTGGATTTGATTAGGATTGGGTAGCGTATCCCCAATCGCCATGCTCGGTCTATGTTTGTATTAAACTAAAATGGGTCGAAATGGTCATTTTGTCGTAATTTGGGTCGATGTGGGTCCGGTGTTGTAAAATTTGTTTTATTATGAAAACGTGTTAGTTTTACTTACGTTAATGCGTTGTGAAAACCGTTTATTCTAAAAGTGCCGGGAAGCGGGAGATCTTTTCGTGTGAAAAAAGAAAGTGGACAGACCACTTTGGAGCGGCGCCCCCTATATGGAGCGGTGCTCCATATGCCTGAAACTGGACTGTTTTAAAAAAAAATAGCATGTTTCTGTTGGATAACGGGTTGGGTTGTTACACACCAGTTTTGTATGTTGTGAAGTATTTCTTGTATGGAGTCACGTGGTAGGAAGCTGCAGTATCTACCACCCATTCCGTGTCTTCTCGTGAGACGTGAAGGCATGTCTCATCATGAGTTGAACAATAAGCTACATCACCAGTGATAGTAACTAATGTTTCTCCACCCTTGTTCTTCGACTGTGAACTGCTCTGATCTTGTTCCTCTTTCAATCTATAGCAGTTCTTCTTCATATGTCCCTCTAATCCACAATGATAGCATTTATATATTGGTTTTCTGCTATCAGCGGACCTGCCCATGCTCTTGCTTCTGCCTCTCCATTTGTTTTTGCTACTCATTCGTTGTCTCCCCCGATTCTCTGTGACAAACGCATGGGTCTGATATGTGTCCATGTCCTTTCTCCTTGCCTCTTCACTAAATAGGGAATCCTTGACCATTGACATGATAAGTTTGCCGTTCGGGGCTGAGTTGCTGAGTGTTACGACCAGCGTCTCCCAACTATCAGGAAGAGAACTAAGTAGCAGTAGCACCAGAACTTCATCGCCAAGAGGCATCTCTACAGACGATAACTGGTTGACCAAGTGATAATGCTAAAAACGAACATATATTTCATAGCATTATTCCTCAAGAAAGACAAGCTTTTAGTTGCAATTGTTCTATTTACAAGTAATATTCGTTTAAATAAAAAAAGGTGAAGACAAAAGACAGATTCGACGAATTGAAGACGCAAACGACCAAAAAGCTCAAAAGTACAAAAGACAATCAAAGAGGTTCCAATTATTGATAAGAAACGTCTCGAAATTACAAGAGTACAAGATTCAAAACACAAAGTACAAAATATAAAATTGTACGCAAGGACGTTCAAAAATCCGGAACCGGGACCAGAGTCAACTCTCAACGCTCGACGCAACGGACTAAAAATTACAAGTCAACTATGCACATAAATATAATATAATATTTAAATAATTCTTATAATTATTTATATATTATAATAAATAATAAAAACCGTCGGCAAGAAAGACTCCAAAGGGACTGAGCTGTAATTTCATTCTCCGCGACTCGCGGAGTTTGAAGGCAAAAATGCCGCGAGTCGCGGAGCCCCAAAAGTCGAATTTTCCTATAAAAGCAACCGAATTCTGATTGCAAATCATCATCTTTTTTCTTCTTCTCCTCATACGTAAAATATATATATATATAATTTATATTTTAATTTTAATTATAATTCTAATAATAAGGGTATGTTAGCGAATGTTGTAAGGGTGTAAGTCGAAATTCTGTCCGTGTAACGCTACACTATTTTTAATCATTGTAAGTTATGTTCAACCTTTTTACATTAATGTCTCGTAGCTAATTTATTATTATGCTTATTTAAAACGAAGTAATCATGATGTTAGGCTAATTACTAAAATTGGGTAATTGGGCTTTGTACCATAATTGGGGTTTGGACAAAAGAACGACACTTGTGGAAATTAGACTATGGGCTATTAATGGGCTTTATATTTGTTTAACTAAATGATAGTTTGTTAATGTTAATATAAAGATTTACAATTGGGCGTCCCTATAAATTACCATATACACTCAATCGGATACGATGGGCGGGGTATTTATATGTACGAATAATCGTTCATTTAACCGGACACGGGAATGGATTAATAACCACTAGAATAATTAAAACAGAGGTGAAATTATGTACAAGGACACTTGGTATAATTGATAACAAAATATTAAAACCTTGGGTTACACTCAGTCGACATCCTGGTGTAATTATTAAACAAAGTATTAAAATCTTGTTACAATTTAAATCCCCAATTAGTTGGAATATTTAACTTCGGGTATAAGGATAATTTGACGAGGACACTCGCACTTTATATTTATGACTGATGGACTGTTATGGACAAAAACCAGACGGACATATTAAATAATCCAGGACAAAGGACAATTAACCCATGGGCATAAAACAAAAATCAACACGTCAAACATCATGATTACGGAAGTTTAAATAAGCATAATTCTTTTATTTCATATTTAATTTCCTTTATTTTATATTTAATTGCACTTCTAATTATCGCATTTTTATTATTATTGTATTTAATTGCACTTTTAATTATCGTACTTTTTAATTATCGCAAGTTTATTTTATCGCACTTTTATTATTCGCAATTTCATTATCGTTATTTACTTTATGCTTTAATTTAAGTCTTGTATTCATTTTTAATATTTTACATTTGGTTTTAACTGCGACTAAAGTTTTAAAATCGACAAACCGGTCATTAAACGGTAAAAACCCCCCTTTATAATAATAATATTACTTATATATATATATATATATATATATATATATATATATATATATATATATATATATATATATTGTATTTTTATAAAAGTAAACTAATATAGCGTTAAGCTTTGTTTAAAGATTTTCCCTGTGGAACGAGCCGGACTTACTAAAAACTACACTATTGTACGATTAGGTACACTGCCTATAAGTGTTGTAGCAAGGTTTAGGTATATCCCATCCGTAAATTAATAAAACTTGTGTCATATTTTGTAGTATTTTGTATTAAAAATAATACTATTTCGTACCCTCACGCTACATCATCAAGTATTTTTGGCGCCGCTGCCGGGGAACTCTCTTAAAAGCCGGAAGCGCAACACTAATAAAAAAAAAAAATTAGTTAACTTTTATTAAAATTCGTTTTTGTAAAAATACGTTTTAATTATTCGAAAATATAAAAAGAAAAACAAAAATTTATGTATTTTTAGGAGTTTGATAAATATAAGTTTTATTTTGTAAAAATATGAGTTTTATTTAATTTATTTTATAAATATATTTTATAAATATAAAAAACCGAAAAAAAAGAAAAAAATATATATATATAAATCTATTTTTTTTTATTGTTATAAAGTATTTTATTTTTATCTTAGTTATTAAAGATAAGTTTTATTTAGATTACATAAATATTTTAATAAGATAATATAAACAGAAAATATAAAAGCAGAAAAAAAAAACGTCGAGTTTTAAACTGTTCCAGGGTTGAATTTTGAAACCCCGCGACTCGCGGGGTTTGTTGTTTGAAATACCGCGACTCGCGGAGTAATTCTGACACCGACAGAAACCCTACTGCAATTAATCACGGAGTAATTATTAATTAATTATTATTATAAACCCTAATTATTATTATTATTATAATTAGTTTTAGTTTAATTTAAGTTTTATTTAATTTATATTTTAGTTTATTAAGTTTAATTAAATTGTAAAATTAATAGTTTAATAAAATAAATAATATAAAAATAATATTTTTATAAAAATTGTACTTTTTACAACTTTTTGTATATTTTTATATTTTGTCCCTTTTCAATCGTTTTAACGTAATATTTGTATTTTTCGCTCATATTTAATTTTAAACTTAGTTTTTGCTATAGTTATTTTTACTCCTAGATTTTTAGGCTTTGCCGTAGAATTCCTTAAGTGCTTTTTCTTAGATTAAGATTTAGGTACTTTAGAATTTTGCGACGCCTTTTTAAGTTTTAGTTTCTTTTTAAGTTATTTCCATTTGGGATATAGTTTTTCCTGTAAGCTTTAATATTTTTAGACGACTTTTACCTATGTATCAATTATCATTCCAATTAGTAATATCAATATGCGATTATAATTTTAAGTTAGTTGTAGTAATAAGGTTAGGTTAGTCAAGTATTTTTAAGTTTTTATAAGTTTCTTTTATTTTTCCGTCACCTTTTATTTTTCAACCATTTTTCTTTTTCGACCTTTTTCGACGAACTCTTTTTCTTTCTTATTTCTCGCTATTCTAGTTTTTAGGACATAGATTTTTATTCTACTTCTTATCTAAATTTCTTAAAATTACGAAAATTTATTTTAAGTGGTTAAATTAATAGACATCAAAATTTTCTGGTTCGTAGTAATAGTTGGATTTGTACGTGGACCGGGTTATTGGAGCCAAACAGTACTCAATTATATTGAGACCAAACGAATCCTGCCCCTCTGCTGCATCTTTTGGCTATTCGAAACGTGGGCAAAATCAGAAAAGTCTATTGGTTGGATAACTTATTATAATTTTTCTTTCCTTTTTAAAACTAATAGGATATTCAGTGAATGCACCGAGCAAGACGTTTACCACCTTTTGTACATTCACCACCTGTAACTAGATCAAGACATTTAGCAAATATAACCACCGTTGATTTTTCTTTAGAATCGTCATCCAGTCAACCAAGTACTTCAGTTCAAATTTCCGATAATCCATTTTTTGAACCCAACCTCACAATTGAGAATCCGGAGAATATTCAGGAACGGTTCGTAGATCCTGAACCACTAACAATTCCTCCGGAACCACCAATCATTCAAACAGAGATTGTTGAGGAACGAACCATTAAATCAGAATCATCTAGTGATACCGATTCAACAAATTCAATTATGGAGAATCTGGAACCTTTAAGTATGGAAGACCGAATGAGAGCTAAACGCACTGGCCAAGGTCACGCAATTACTCATCCAGACATTAATGCGCCAGATTATGAAATCAAAGGACAAATTCTACACATGGTGACTAATCAATACCAATTTAGTGGTGCGCCGAAGGAAGATCCAAATGAACATCTACGTACCTTTAATAGGATCTGCACACTATTTAAAATCCGAGAAGTGGAGGATGAACAGATATATCTCATGTTATTTCCCTGGACTTTAAAGGGAGAAGCCAAAGATTGGTTGGAATCGTTACCTGAAGGGGCGATTGATACATGGGACGTTTTAGTTGAAAAATTTCTTAAACAATTCTTTCCTGCATCTAAAGCCGTAAGACTTCAAGCAGAAATTGTTACGTTCACACAGAAGCCAAATGAAACTCTATATGAGGCGTGGACAAGATATGGAAAGTTATTAAGAGGATGTCCGCAACATGGTTTAGACACCTGTCAAATAGTACAAATATTCTACCAAGGATGCGACATCACTACAAGGAAAGACATAGATATAGCAGCTGGTGGTTCTATTATGAAGAAAACCGAAACTGATGCTTACAAAATTATTGATAATACTGCTTCCCACTCACATGAGTGGCACCAAGAAAAAGATATCATTAGATCATCTAAAGCAGCTAGAGCCGATTCTAGCCATGACTTAGATTCCATTTCCGCAAAGATAGATGCTGTGGAAAGACGAATGGAAAAGATGACTAAGGATATTCACTCAATATGAATTAGTTGTGAGCAGTGTGGAGGACCACATTTGACAAAAGATTGTCTCAGTATTGAATTAACAATGGAACAAAGAGAGAATATTTCATACATAAACCAAAGGCCTGGAAATAATTATCAGAATAATTATCAACCGCCAAGACCGATTTACAATCAAAACCAGAATTATAACCGAAATATTCCATACAACAACCAACAAGGTCCTAGCAATCAACAAGTATCCAATAATACTTACAACCAGCAAAGACCTAATTTTCAAAACAAACCACCACAACAAATCGATGATAAAAAGCCGAATTTAGAAGATATAATGACGAAGCTAGTTGAAACTCAAACGCAGTTTTTCACATCTCAAAAACAAACTAATGAACAAAATGCTCAAGCATTTAGAAATCAACAAGCTTCTATTCAAAATCTGGAACAAGAAGTAAGTAACCTAGCAAGGTTAATAGGTGAAAGAAAACCGGGAAGTCTACCTAGTGATACAAATGCTAACCCCAGGAATGAAACAGCTAAAGCCATTACCACAAGAAGTGGTACAACACTTAAACCACCGGAAATACCTGTAACTTCTGATGAAACTATTCCTACTCCACAAGAACCACAACCTGATCAAGATAAGGAAAAAGAACCGGTAGTTGAAAAGGTTAATGAAGATAACACAGTTAAGGATAAACCTTATGTTAAACCGTATCAACCACCACTTCCTTATCCGAGTAAAATGAAGAAAGAGAAACTTGAAGCCGAGCAATCCAAATTCTTGGATTTGTTTAAACAGATAAATGTAAATCTTCCTTTCATTGATGTGATTTCAGGAATGCCTAGATATGCTAAATTCTTGAAAGATCTAATCTCAAATAGAAAGAAAATGGAAGAACTCTCGGCTGTTACTATGAATGCTAATTGTTCAGCAGTGCTGTTGAATAAGATACCAGAAAAACTATCTGATCCAGGAAGTTTCACAATTCCATGTTTTCTGGGTAGTCTTAGTTCAATAGAAGCATTGGAAGACTTAGGTGCTAGTATAAATCTAATGCCGTATTCACTATACACTAAACTAGACCTTGGAGAATTGAAACCAACAAGAATAAGCATACAACTAGCCGATAGATCAATAAAATATCCTAGAGGGATAATGGAGAACATGCTAGTTAAAGTTGGTACTTTAGTATTTCCAGTAGATTTTGTTGTTCTGGACATGGAAGAAGATTCTCAAGTTCCTCTCATATTAGGAAGACCATTCTTAAACACGGCTAAAGCAATGATAGACGTGTTCGGTAAGAAATTGACCCTAAGTATAGAGGATGAGAGTGTTACCTTTTCAGTTGATAGAGCAATGCAACAACCACAATCTGCAGATGATACATGTTATTATATTCAAACTATAGATGCACATGCAGAATTATTAGAAGAATTTCCAGAATTACAAGGAACAGGAGAATGTTCTTTAGGAAAAGGTAATGAACCAATTGATGAAGCTGAAATGTTAGCTACACTTATAGCTAATGGATATGAACCAACAACAGAAGAAATTCAAATGCTAAAAGAAGAAGACAGATATCGATACAAATCATCGATAGAAGAACCTCCGAAATTAGAGTTAAAGCCACTTCCAAACCATTTGGAATACGCTTATTTACATGGTGAATCTGAATTACCTGTAATAATATCGTCTTCTCTTACTGAAAATGAGAAATCACAATTCATTTCTGTGTTGAAAGCTCATAAACCAGCCATTGTATGGAAGATTCATGATATTAAAGGAATAAGTCCTTCGTATTGCACACATAAAATCCTTATGGAAGAAGATCATAAAACGTATGTGCAACGCCAACTAAGACTAAATCCTAATATGCAAGATGTAGTTAAGAAAGAAATTATTAAACTGCTAGATGCAGGTTTAATTTATCCAATCTCTGATAGTCCATGGGTAAGCCCAGTTCAATGCGTGCCTAAGAAGGGTGGCATGACTGTCATTACAAATGAGAAAAATGAGCTTATTCCTACTAGGACTGTAACAGGATGGCGTGTATGTATTGATTATAGAAAATTAAATGACGCCACCAGAAAAGATCACTTTCCCTTACCTTTCATAGATCAAATGTTGGAAAGATTAGCCGGAAATAGTTACTATTGTTTTCTAGATGGATTTTTCGGATATTTTCAAATTCCAATAGCACCCGAAGATCAAGAGAAAATCACATTCACGTGCCCTTATGGTACTTTTGCTTACAAACACATGCCATTTGGACTTTGTAACGCCCCTGCAACCTTTCAAAGGTGTATGATGGCGATTTTTCATGACATGATAGAAGAATGCATGGAAGTTTTCATGGATGACTTTTCAGTCTTCGGTGATACATTTGAATCATGTCTAGTTAATCTGGAACGAATGCTTCTTAGATGCGAACAATCAAATCTAGTACTTAATTGGGAGAAATGCCATTTCATGGTTAAAGAAGGCATCGTTCTTGGACATAAAATTTCAAAAGAAGGAATTGAAGTGGATAGAGCTAAAGTAGATGTAATTGCTAAACTTCCACATCCCACCAATGTTAGAGGAGTTAGGAGTTTTCTAGGGCATGTCGGTTTTTACCGACGTTTCATAAAAGATTTTTCTAAAATTGCCACTCCTATGAATAAACTCCTAGAAAAGGATGCTCCATTCATCTTTTCAGATGAGTGTATCAAATCTTTTAATATTCTTAAAGAGAAACTCACTAATGCACCGATCATGATAACACCAAATTGGAATCTACCATTTGAACTAATGTACGATGCAAGTGATTTTGCAATGGGAGCCGTTTTAGGACAAAGGATTGAAAAATGATTTCAACCTATATATTATGCTAGTAAGACGTTACAAGGAGCACAAACGAACTATACAACTACTGAAAAAGAACTCCTTGCTATTGTCTTTGCTTTTGACAAATTTCGATCATATCTCGTTCTAGCAAAAACGGTGGTCTATACCGACCATTCTGCTCTTAGATACCTATTTTCAAAACAAGATGCTAAACCAAGATTAATCCGTTGGATCTTACTCTTACAAGAGTTTGATATTGAAATCCGAGATAAAAGAGGAGCAGAAAATCTCGCCGCTGATCATCTTTCTCGTCTTGAAAATCCTGAGTTAGAAGTTCTAAATGAATCGGCCATACAAGACAACTTTCCTGATGAATATCTATTGAAGATAGATTATAAAGAAATCCCATGGTTTGCAGACTATGCAAATTATTTAGTATGTGGATTCCTTGAAAAAGGATTATCGTACCAAAGACGAAAGAAATTCTTCAGTGATATAAAACACTATTTCTGGGAAGATCCACATCTGTTTAAAAGTTGTCCCGATGGAATAATACGCCGATGTGTATTTGGAGATGAAGCTAGTAAAATATTAAACCATTGTCACACAGGACCAATAGGAGGGCATTCTGGGCCTCAACTAACAGCAAGAAAAGTTTATGAAGCTGGATTCTATTGGCCAACAATTTACAAAGACGCACACCTTCTTTGCAAATCCTGTGATGCATGTCAAAGGGCCGGAAAAATAAGTCAACGTGATGAAATGCCACAAAATGTCATCCAAGTATGTGAAGTATTTGACATTTGGGGTATTGACTTTATGGGTCCATTTCCAAAATCTCATAATAATCTATATATACTCGTAGCCATTGATTATGTATCTAAATGGGCGGAAGCACAAGCTCTCCCAACTAACGATGCACGAGTTGTAGTCAACTTTTTAAAACATCTTTTTGCAAGGTTTGGAACACCGAAAGCTTTAATAAGTGATCGGGGTACTCATTTCTGTAATAATCAACTTGAGAAAGTTCTTAAAAGATATGGAGTAACTCATAAAATCTCCACCGCATATCATCCACAAACAAGTGGACAAGTTGAAAATACCAACCGAGCTTTAAAATGTATTCTAGAGAAAACCGTAGGATCAAATCCGAAGGAATGGTCCATTAAATTGGAGGATGCACTCTGGGCTTTTAGAACAGCCTACAAAACTCCAATTGGAACTACACCTTTTAGACTTGTTTATGGAAAAGCATGTCATCTTCCAGTAGAAATTGAACACAAAGCATTTTGGGCTTTGAAGACATGTAATCTTGATTTACATGAAGCTGGACGTCTACGATTAAATCAACTAAACGAATTAGAAGAATTAAGACATGAAGCATACGATAATTCGTTAATCTATAAAGAAAGAACGAAGAAATGGCATGATAAAAGAATCAGAAGTTCAAAAGAATTTAAAGAAGGAGACGGAGTTCTTCTTTTCAATTCACGATTCAAGCTATTTCCTGGAAAATTGAAATCAAGATGGTCTGGACCATTCATAGTCAAAAGAGTTTTCCCATACGGAACGATAGAATTAATAAATTCAAATGGGATTGAATTTAAAGTTAATGGTCACAGAGTTAAACATTACATACATGGTCCGATGGAAGTCGACAACGAAGTTAATCACAATTTCGACACCACAGCTAACTAAGTGTGGGGAGAATCAAGTCTTTAAAGGATAATATGTATTTCTGTTAGAGTTAGATTGTCTGTTTTCGTGTAGTTCTCGAAAATGGAACCCGAATGGTCTTTCCCTAGCAGACCCTAAAGAACTAGTCTTCTCCCCCCATTCTGAATTTTTATTTTTTTTAGGTTTTTACAAAATGAAGACTGCCTGTAAACTAAACCATGGTCTAATGCTACACGCTTTGATCACTAAAAGAAATAATGACATACTACCAAGTGAAATAGTATCAGTAATCAGAGAAAGAATGGACGGAGTTAGAAAAGAATCCAGATGCGAAGATAATAAGTTACAATTTGGTAAAGGAAAATCAAAATCCGCAGCAAAAAGAAGAGCACGACACCTAGAAAGATGTCACAAATGCGGAAAATGGTCACATGGAGGTAAATGTTCAAATAATCAAACCTATTCAAATACCGAATTTGTTACTTTATGCAGAGACGGACCGTTCATATGTTTAGAAGAAAAGACACTGAATGCTCGAGGTTACGCCTATGTAGCCATGGAAAACCAATTAAACCGACTATCTTATGAATGAGATAGATCATATAACTAAGAAATCTATCTCACAGGTATGTCTGTACAGTTTTTATTTTATTTTTATTTTTAACCTTTTGATAATAAACTCTAATTTGTTCGCTAAAAAGTATTAAATTGGTATTGAATAAAATTAGGTTTGGCGACCGAAATTATTGATATCATTCAAAAATTTATTACATCACTGCGAAATTTAACGTTTATTCTTAAGGTATAAATATCTTTAAACAATCAACCCAAAATATTTCAAAAATTCGTCATGAGTTAAATTAGGTCTTGGAACCGAAATTACTTTACCGAAAAGAGGGGCGCATATTTTTGATAATATTTGATTGATTAAAGTGGGATAAAAAGACAAAAAAGATTTTTAATTTTATTTTTACCATGTTTTTAAAATTAATATTTAAATCTTAAATTAATATTGTAAACTTTGTAAAAACAATATATTTAAAATTGTAAATATTTGAAAAATTAATATAAGTTTGGTGTGAATTTATAATATGAATTTTTAAATTAAGTTTGGTGTGAATTTTTAAAGTATGAATTTTTAATTTTATGCATTTCAAATTTTAAGTTTGGTGTGAATTTTTAATATTAATTTTGAATTTTATATTTAAGTTGTGTGAATTTAAAAACAAAAATTTACTTTATCTCATTAAGTTAAAAGTATGATTTTTAAAATTCGTCGTAAGTTGAAGACTAGGTCTTTGAACCGAAATTGCTTTACCCAAGGGAGGGACGAGAACTTTTATTATCATTATTTTTAATCTTATTAATTTAAAGTATGCCAAAAACATTAAAAAACCAAAAATCTTAGCTTTTAAAACAATCGCTACAAAAAGACAAATTTTAAAATTTTGTCGAAGGACGGACTAGGACATCGATCCGAAACGACCTCGTCCTAAATAATAAGGGAAACAAAATTTTAAAATTAATTACTTAATTGTTTTAATAAGTTAAAGATTAAAAAAAAAAAAAAATACCAAACTCCGCGACTCGCGGAGTTTGAAGGGTATTTCACCGCGAGTCGCGGAGGGACCAAAACCCAGAAAAAAATAAAACGTAAAAAAACAGAGCAGTTCACTCCCCCACCCAAAAATACTGCGAAGAACAGCGAAAAAACCCACGAAAAACCCGAAAAAAAACCCCCAAAATCACAATTTTTAACCGTTAATCACCAAATCTTTTACTAAAATCATGTTGAGAAGGATGCTATCTAGGAATTACTCAAGAAAAACGGTAAATTTCTACACCTAAACACCATTTAATCCGAAATTAGTGTTCTTGAGCAATTTTTTCCCCAATTTGATTTTGATGCTTTTTAGTGTAATTAGGCTTAAATTGTTTATGTATTATGCTTGTATAACCTAGATTGATGCTATTTAACATGATTAGAAGCCTTAAACTTCAAATTTTGAATAATCTAGGGTTTGTGTTCTTGAGCAATTTGGGGCTTTTTGATATAAACAGGTTATGGTCGATTTTTGTCATGAATTGTTGCTAAATTAAGTAGTGTAACATGTTTAGGTAGTTAAATGATCCAAACTTTGAGCCTAAACATGAATTTGAGAATTAAAGTGGACTTTTTCAAGTCTAAAATTCATGAACTTGATTTTTGAGAGATAATGCCATTTGAAACTTGTTTAATTGCTAGTAATCATTATTTTGACATGTTATTTGAATTGAATGCTTATGAACTTGGCGAACATTTTCGTATATGCTTATTTGAAAAAGTGTAGATTTGATGAAAATATGAAAATAAGCTTAAGTTTGATATAAATTGATCATGTCATTGTAATTATTTTGATTGATGATTTTGCTGACACTAATGCATATTTGGATGCACAAAAAATTGTGTTTGATGTGTTTTGCAGACTGAAAGGGGTGAATCTTCATCCCAAGCCCGCAATGCTCCTGCTGAGAATGTGGAACAACAGGAGGTGGATAACTACTACAAGCAGGATATACCTCATCCAGTCATGACCTTTTCCGATATGCACTTGGAAGAGTTGCACCCGAACCTGAGATTTGACAGACTTTGGATAGATTATCCAAAATACCAAAGGGGTTTGCATACTCTTCATTCTAAGGTTGTTGAGGTACCGAGGGTCATAGAATGGGGACCCTTAGAAGCTGTAGAATTGGCCGGGCCAATTAGGAAATTACTTGTACAGAGGTATGGTAATTCTTCTTTTAATGACTGGGTACGTTTATTCACCATGCGTAGACCTGTATATAAAGTATGGTGTGAAGAATTGTTATGTAGTATAGAGTTGAATGATCGGGTAGCTAGTTTAACCGATCGTTCTTTTATTAGATTTTTGTTAGGCGGTTCGATGCGCCACATGTCTTTACTGGACATGGCTCAGGCTTTATGTATATATACGCCTGAGGAGTTAGCGTCTGCCGATTGTAGAGGATTGATACTAAACGGTAGAAAGATAGATGAAAATTTTGATACACACGGTGTGTGGAGTCAAATGACAAGCCATCACCATTTCAAAGGGGGAAATTACTCTTATTTGGATATAGATAGAGCCGAATTAAGAGTGATACATAGGTTTTTAGCTAATTCGATTACACAAAGGGGTAAGAACAAGGAAAAAGTAAATGAACAGGATTTGTTTTACCATATGTGTATTCGAGACCCACAAAGCGCTGTAAGTATACCGTATTGTGTGGGTTATTATTTATCAGCTATGGTTCGGGGGATGCGACCGCATAGCATAATAGGAGGTGGTATTTTTATTACTTTGATTGGTGAATATCTCGGTGTGGATATAAGTCGGGGGGGATTATTAGTAGAAGAACCAGAACCCCGCGATACTATAGGTTTAAATGTATACCATGGTGCGAAAGTTTTGAAGAGGCGAAATAACGCCGCAGTACGATACCATGGTAGACATCCACATGTGGAGAGAAACCAACAGCAAGGTAATGTCGGAGGGGGGAATGAGATGCAAGAAATGCAAAGGTTTATAGCTTCTCAGGAATACGAAAATGCTAGACAGAGAGCATTTGAAGATTGGCAAGTTCATCAGAACCAAATCATAGCTCATTGCCAACATATAGGTAGAAACTATATTCCTACACCGAAACCCATCTTCCCTCCCTGGTCTATAGAGATGCAGCCACCATATCCTACGTATAACCCTGCCGAAGCATTCTATAGCACCTATGGTTATGCCTTGAACCCCTATTGGTACCAGTATCATCCTTAGTATACTTAGTTTTTTTTTTTTTTTTTTTTTTTTTTTTGTAATTTGTAATTATTGATACGTTTAATACTTTTGTTAATATTGTAATCATTTTTATAATTATCTAACTTTTATTCTTAGATTTTAATAATTTTTGAATGTGGGGTAATATACCAAACTTCAAAAATATGTATATATGTTTGCAGTTTATCTTATGTACACAACAGGGTAAAACAACGCATTTTCAAAGGCTGACATTAAGTTCAGCAAAAGCAACTAATTTTGATGACAAGATGCAAAATATATGTGAAATAACGACAAGACGGAATGAACAAATGATGTACACCATTTATCATTCAGCAAACAAACGCCAATATATTTGGAAACTTTGGTAAAAATTTAATCATTTTCACACAAATCACCCTCAATAATTGAAATTATTCCTGATTTCTTGCAAATGAGGGCATTGCAAGATCTTAAGTGTGGGAAGGGGTTAAATTCTTTCGGATTTTAAATTTTTTTTTACTTTATACACTTGGTTACCATTAAAAATACTAGTAAAGCTGTAGTTGTATTAGAATCTAGTGCTCTCTGATAATAAAGAACAGCCCTGGTCTTATATACTGACTACCCAATTCTAGTAAAATTTTTCAAAATTTTCAATTAAATGAACTCAAAATCATGTTTATACATATTTATGAACGATAAAACTAGGTTTTAACACCGAAATTATTGTTACCTCGGAAAGGACATAAATTAAGAAACAAACTAAAATGTTAAAATTCATTTAAAATGGAATAGAGGACGATAAAAAGGAAAATAAAAGCCAAGTGTGAAAAAATTTACCAAGTTATCTTAAACATATATCTGTAACAAATAACTGAAAATACTTTTGCTTTGGACTAAACTAAACTGTTTTACCCGATAAAAGAAAAGAAGAGATGGATCTACAGGATGAATCAATTCCATCATTAAAAGGAAGTAAAGTCTTCCGAAAAAGACACGCGCTTCTTGATTTAGGTCATGAAGTTGTCGTCCAGACCAGCTGTAGGTTGACGAAAAATCTAGAAAAGTCATCACTAAAATCAGCAGGAAATCCACGGACCTCAGCATTAAACAGGGTCGCCAAGTGGTCAGATTTATCCTAACCATGAGAAGGATTTATCTCGTGCAATGGGGGGCACCATGCAAATTAGCTGGATAAGACTAATGAATCAGATCCCCAGAAAGGATAATCTCCTTAAAGATTAAAAATCAGCTTTTAAGACTGATATTACTCAATCCTAGAGATTGACCTTAAAGATTGAGAATTCAAACTCATGGAATTCAATGATATCTAAACTTGAGCTTGAACGAGAAAATATTTTGATCAAAATTACAAACCGATTTGTTTTCTGAAAACCCTATTTTCAATGCGTTCATTACCATTGAACGTAAAATCCTAGGAATTCACCTGGAATTCATTAGGTCACCTGAACTAAAACGGGTGTCAACCGTAAGAACGGTGGTTGCATAGTGGTCAAAGACAGGACCTTGTGCCATACCGAAAAATCATAAGGGTGAGCTTTACTATTGCTCCTACCAAGGATAGTAATTGCGTCCGACACGTTATAGACCATAATTAAAAGCATGTCAGGGGACATTGCCTTAACAGTTGCTTGTTCAACGCTTTCCTTTACAATCGGACGGTAGTTTACCGAAAGGTAATATACGGGACAAGTAAACTGGACGTGTTGCTTTCCAAGTACAAGGTTAGCAAGTGGGTGACACAAAACCATAAGTTTTGAGCTAAAATTTTCAAATCTGAAACCCACCAAACCCACAAAAATATTTTGCAAACACCGGTAAAGGGTTATTCCGGAAAACTTATCTAGGGTAAAAACTAGATTTAATTTTCAGAAGATCAAATGTTTTCATAAAGATCCAATTTCCTTAATGGATCTAAATTTTTATAGTCATGTGGGACTGTAAACCATATCGTTACTACCATTGTTTATATCACCGTATAGAAATCACTGATGTACAAAGTGTGAAGAATAAAGAAGTGATTCTAGTATTTCAAGACGATATTGCTTGAGGACAAGCAACGCTTAAGTGTGGGAATATTTGATAATGCTAAAAACGAACATATATTTCATAGCATTATTCCTCAAGAAAGACAAGCTTTTAGTTGCAATTGTTCTATTAACAAGTAATATTCGTTTAAATAAAAAAAGGTGAAGACAAAAGACAGATTCGACGAATTGAAGACGCAAACGACCAAAAAGCTCAAAAGTACAAAAGACAATCAAAGAGGTTCCAATTATTGATAAGAAACGTCTCGAAATTACAAGAGTACAAGATTCAAAACGCAAAGTACAAAATATAAAATTGTACGCAAGGACGTTCGAAAATCCGGAACCGGGACCAGAGTCAACTCTCAACGCTCGACGCAACGGACTAAAAATTACAAGTCAACTATGCACATAAATATAATATAATATTTAAATAATTCTTATAATTATTTATATATTATAATAAATAATAAAAACCGTCGGCAAGAAAGACTCCAAAGGGACTGAGCTGTAATTTCATTCTCCGCGACTCGCGGAGTTTGAAGGCAAAAATGCCGCGAGTCGCGGAGCCCCAAAAGTCGATTTTTCCTATAAAAGCAACCGAATTCTGATCGCAAATCATCATCTTTTTTCTTCTTCTCCTCATACGTAAAATATATATATATATATATATATAATTTATATTTTAATTTTAATTATAATTCTAATAATAAGGGTATGTTAGCGAATGTTGTAAGGGTGTAAGTCAAAATTCTGTCCGTGTAACGCTACGCTATTTTTAATCATTGTAAGTTATGTTCAACCTTTTTACATTAATGTCTCGTAGCTAATTTATTATTATGCTTATTTAAAACGAAGTAATCATGATGTTAGGCTAATTACTAAAATTGGGTAATTGGGCTTTGTACCATAATTGGGGTTTGGACAAAAGAACGACACTTGTGGAAATTAGACTATGGGCTATTAATGGGCTTTATATTTGTTTAACTAAATGATAGTTTGTTAATGTTAATATAAAGATTTACAATTGGGCGTCCCTATAAATTACCATATACACTCAATCGGATACGATGGGCGGGGTATTTATATGTACGAATAATCGTTCATTTAACCGGACAAGGGAATGGATTAATAACCACTAGAATAATTAAAACAGGGGTGAAATTATGTACAATGACACTTGGTATAATTGATAACAAAATATTAAAACCTTGGGTTACACTCAGTCGACATCCTGGTGTAATTATTAAACAAAGTATTAAAATCTTGTTACAGTTTAAATCCCCAATTAGTTGGAATATTTAACTTCGGGTATAAGGATAATTTGACGAGGACACTCGCACTTTATATTTATGACTGATGGACTGTTATGGACAAAAACCAGACGGACATATTAAATAATCCAGGACAAAGGACAATTAACCCATGGGCATAAAACAAAAATCAACACGTCAAACATCATGATTACGGAAGTTTAAATAAGCATAATTCTTTTATTTCATATTTAATTTCCTTTATTTTATATTTAATTGCACTTCTAATTATCGCATTTTTATTATTATTGTATTTAATTGCACTTTTAATTATCGTACTTTTAATTATCGCAAGTTTATTTTATCGCACTTTTATTATTCGCAATTTCATTATCGTTATTTACTTTATGCTTTAATTTAAGTCTTGTATTCATTTTTAATATTTTACATTTGGTTTTAACTGCGACTAAAGTTTTAAAATCGACAAACCGGTCATTAAACGGTAAAAACCCCCCTTTATAATAATAATATTACTTATATATATATATATATATATATATATATATATATATATATTTGTATTTTTATAAAAGTAAACTAATATAGCGTTAAGCTTTGTTTAAAGATTTTCCCTGTGGAACGAACCGGACTTACTAAAAACTACACTACTGTATGATTAGGTACACTGCCTATAAGTGTTGTAGCAAGGTTTAGGTATATCTTATCCGTAAATTAATAAAACTTGTGTCATATTTTGTAGTATTTTGTATTAAAAATAATACTATTTCGTACCCTCACGCTACATCATCACTAAGCTCTGGAACTCACTGGTATGCTCGGTAACTGAAGTTCCACTTCTAAGCTTCATGTTGACTAAACGCCTCATCAACAAGGCTTTATTCCGAGCAGTCTTGACCTGGTACATGTCCTCCAACTTTTTCCAGAGGACATATGCGTCTGTCTCTTGTGCAACATGGTGGAAGACACTATGATCAATCCATTGATGAATCTGACCAATAGTTTTTCGGTTTAACTTCTTCCACTCTTTCTCTTTGGCGGAATCAGGATTTGTACCCTTTAATTCAATAGGGTCAAACAAATCCTTACAGCTGAGGAGATCTTCCATCTGAGGTTTTCACAGCGTGTAGTTGGTGGCAGTGAGCATAATCATGGCTCCGGAACATGATCCCGACTCTTCCGTGGACATTATCACCTTACAAATAATTTTTCAACACAAACGGGGTTGAAAAACTTCAGAAAACTCAAAAACTTGACCAACGCCTCTAACCTTGCTCTTGATACCACTTGTTGTGATTAAGAGAGGATCGACTGGACGTTGGTACACACAAATTTGAGAGAAAATAACTCTATTACTCACAAGAATAAATTACAGAGTATTACAAAACTCAAAAAACACAAAAAACACTCTCAAACTAACACACTAAGAATCTCACCACTATCTAGGATGTATTCACTCTTGGTTAGGATTACACTTTAACTCACACACTAACTAGGTGTGATTTCACTTTTCGGAATAATCTACAAATGAGGTTTGCACCCCTATTTATAAAGAAAGTTTGAGGAGGTGAAATGTGTGAACGCTAGTTGTCAAAGTTAACTAGCCGTCATTGTTTTCAACTTTGCTTTTTCCACATGAGTTGTCAAAGTTGACAACTTTGAATATCTAGACGATTCTAGATTATGGCCGGAAGTTATCAAAAACTGTCTGTTTCAAGCTAAAAAATTGAAATTCTCCTGATGTATTGTGTTGTAGATTCAGAGGTATTATGGAATTTTTTTTTTCTTTTTTTTAAATAAAGCACCTGTGGGACGTTTGTTTCCAATAGGTAGTGCGTTGGTGTGTGTTTCGATTATGACCGAGGTGATAACAACTTCTTTACATCTTCAGTTATTTCCAATGGCTGTGTCAATAGCTATTGGAACTTCATAACTATCACCTAGATCATGTAAAACTTGAAAATGAGACTAAATTCTGTATTGTTTTGTTTGAGTACAAAAGAAAAAGACAAAAAAAATATAAAGTAAATGAAATTTTATCACTTTATACAAATGACACAGATATTGCCAACTAACTAAGACCAATAATGGCATTCTTCCTAATTGTGTTATAACTTCATGACCAACAAGGCAATAACTATAACATAACTATAATAATAATAATAAAAATAAATAAATAAAAAGAGGGATAATAATTTCAAATTGAATTGGAGCAAGACACAACTTTAATCAACCAAAATTACAAAACATAATTCTCAATGCAACTACACATCATTATTATACATGAAAACAGATAAGCAGCAGCAGCAGCATCTCTTTGCGGTTACACTTCATCCCCTTACGACATTATAAAATTATTACTGCAGTATACATACATATACTGTTACATATAATTCTATGTAGACTTCGATATTTGATATGTTAAATCCCTGCAACCCAACAGTTAGATACCAAGAATCACACTTCTCAAATTCAATATTCAATAATTCATATAATATTTTGCATAAACATTCAACTATCCACATATATATAAATCCAGATCACAATGAAAGTACCGTAAACATTCAACTATCAACAAATTTATTCTTTAATTGCAGAAATAAACACTCGATCACAACGAAAACAAATACGATAAGTCATGCCACCGTCTGTCAAGCACCCAAGTATGAACTCGAAAGCGCAACAGAACCACCAGTCCTAAGAACAGCATTAGATCCTCATCCACTCCCGGTCAAGGACATCAAACTCTGCACCACGATCTGCAATACGACCTACAAGTTCGATACAAATCTCCTAATAAACCTTTTTATGACGATTTGTCAAAATCGGGGTTAAAGTGGGAGTAATTTCTTTATCGGGGTAGTCATCTTAGTTAGACTGATAACATTCACAATTGCTTAGAGAGCACCCAATATAGATCCCAAGACATATGGATATTCTTCTCCTAAATATTCATACAACACAACCACGAGATGCCCCATGAGTTGTTCTTCCTGGCACTGTTTCATCACCGCTGCAATTCTTGAAATCAGATCCGCAGCCTGTTGTCCGACTTTGGCACTTGTGTTGTTTAGCCGCCACTTTACAGATCCAATAGCCTTCAAATAAGGAGCAGCCCAGACCTTTCCATGGTTAATAATACCCTTTTACAAAGGCTTGAAAACCGAGACAAAGCTCTCAATATCATATGGTTCCGACTTTCTGATTCTCATCATTGAGACCACGTTTAATAATCTTCACAATACAACTTAAGTGGGGAAGCACTGCACACCCTATCAGTATAGCAATTGTTGAACGGTCTTGATACAAGTATGCCTAGATTGCCAAGGTCTCATACTTCGACACACAACTTTTAAACAAGGTAAAACTGCAGGGATTCCAAGTGATGACGCAACAACACTAAAAGCTATTGTAGTGGTACTCCTCACGTAGTCATCATCAATGTTATTAGGTCCAATATGGATGAAGATCCTAGTGCATGAATATGAAATGAATGATATGGATGTGTAGAGAGCATTAGTCAAATGGTCAACATTTTATTCCACAACTCTCTTGAATAACATTACATAACAGTAGCTAGAAGCATTGAGCTAGGAAGCCTTGGGGTCCTATATATAGCCCTCATCTATATGACCCTCACTATAAAGCTTGAAACACAATCAACTCATTCCAGGGACGCAACAATCTCCCCCCCCCCCCATGAGTTGATTGTGTTTCAAAAATAGCCTCCTATGAAAAACATACAAAGTCACAATAAAGGAATTGCTAGAACTAACTAACTCCCCCATGAATTAAGTATGTGTTGTTGATGTAGATCTCGAATCTAAGTATTCTTGTATCTTCAACGGTCTTGAGCAATGCACATCAGAATGCACTTTTCAATCACCAATGTCTATCTTTGTCGATTGCTAATGAAAACTGATCGGACATAAATGCCGATCAAATATTGTTGTTAAGGGTTGAAGTTTGCGCGTATAATTAAGGTTTAAAATGCTATTTCATGAGGTTTTTATAATAAGTGACGATTCGAGACGAGTATTTGTAAAAAAATGGAGTTTAAACGAGAAAAAAAAAGAAAAAACACGTCCAGCCGCAAATTGCGGTGGCCAGGCGCAATTTGCGGCTAGCTGATGGACTTTGGTGCTGACAGGTCAGAACTGGCATATATTTTAGGCCCGTTTTTGCAATCCGGCTACAATTTGCGGCCACCAGGTGCAAATTGCGGCTGGGAAAATTTATGGATATATTTTGAGGCCAAATTTGAGGGTTTTTGGCTTGGGGATTGAGTTATTTGTTTCCTATAAATACTAGCCCTAAAAGCCAAAAACCTCCCCCTAGATATCCATTGTGATTTCCTTGAACTTGCTTGTCTTGAGATGAATATTCGGAATTCTAGAAGCTCCCCTGTCAAAAGTGGGCACTTTTAGAAGTACAATGGCTTTCACAGGTAAGCACACAATCATTAACTCCCCAGTAAAGGATGATCTTCATTGAATTCACTTAACTCCTACCCGAACAAACAATTCTTCAGCTATAGCATCACTCTACTTGATTAGCAAGTTTAGAAAGAACTCGAGAAACTCCCTCGTCAAATTAAAGTGGACTCTCGTCAAAGGTTCGATCATAGGCTCTCAGACAACTCTTGATGATCTTGAACCTACCCAATGATGAAGGATTTTATTTAATTCCCGTTGCTCTTGATGGATTCGCCCTGGGGTGGGGGTTTCCTCCTGAGGGTCGGTGAGATTGTAATGTTCTTTCCAGAAACAATCGGGTGGATGAGTTCCGACATCGTGTTCAGACCACTGTCAGTGACTCCTAACCACCCTTAAAAAATGAGGTTTATTTTTCTTTCTACGCAATTCTACTAGACCGTGTCATAAGGTAGCATCAAGAACGTGTTACAACTGTCGACTAAAAAATAACTACCCTGTTATGTTCAAAAATTTGAGTTGGTTGGGTTTATTTCAAATTGAAATGAAATTATTCTTGTGGCATCAAAAGAAGTTCAAAAATCAACAAAATTAATTGAGTAAAAAACCGGTAGCATATATATTTACTAAATGATAGAGTAAAGCTTCCAATGAGTATTTCTGTAATATGTTGGTATTATGATGTATATAAGGATTAAATTGAGGGAGGGTGTTAAAATTATTGTTAATTGTATCAATCTTAACCTTGTTGATGTTCCTGCTTCCTAACTTGATTTGTTATTCTGTGCAGTTGAGTCGATGTTTTTCTGTTAAGTGGTTGTTAGAAGTTCAGGAGACTGTTGTGAATGATGCTGAAGTTCTAGGGTGTTTTATGCAAATATCATTATTAAATATATCCTTAATTTTATTTCATCATTGAAGTTTCTAGTTAAATACTCTTCTTTTGTGTTTCAGTTTGTATCAAATTAGGGTTTTAGTGTTTAGCTTGATTGTTCATGATTCAATGAACAATAGCTTGTGCATTGAGTAGATTTTGTGTAATAAAGATAGATCCGATTATATTGCATTTACTCTAGTTAATTTGGTACTAAATTAGGGTTTTATGAGTTGGTTGTATACTTTGAGGAGATTATGTGTAACAAATCGCATTTCATCCACCAGTACTCCGATGGCGAGTATGTAATCTATGTCTTCTTGGTTTTTCCCCCCTCTATACTAGTCGACTTATGCAACCGTTTTTCATACTCTTGATTGATTCTTGAACATTTTAGTAACTTATTCTTTTTACACTCTTGATTACTGTCAATTGTTACAAGTACACAATCGAATTCGGCATTTAAATGGAACACCATAGGAACAATTAGAAAGGGAACAACACATAATGAATATATTTTACAAACTTAACTTAAAAACAGAGGATTGGTCATAAGAAGAATACGCTATTTCATTTTGATGAGTAGACAATACTTATAACGATTCAAAAGGTTAGATTCTTTCATGAAGTAAATGCTTCTAATCCCATTCCAAATGATGAATTAGGGGTTATAATTTGCTTTCAATCATTTAGTTGTAACATTTATATTTGCAAGCCCATTCTATAAAGAGGACACCTTAAAATTGGAAGCCAAATATAGAGTGCGGATAATTGTTCATAGAAAGCAAAGTGCGGACGCCTTAATTGGTTTTCTATAATTTGCTTTTTATGAACAATTATCCGCACTTCAGATTTGGCTTTCAATTTTAAGGTCTCCCAATTTTTAGAAAGGGTCTGCAAATACAAACGTTACCATTATAAGATTTAAAGCAAATCGTAACCCCTATTTCATCATTTGGAATGAAATTAAAAGCATTTAATTCTTATAAGAATCTAACCTTTTAAACGGCTATAAGTATTGTCTTCTCTTCAAAATGTAATAATGTTTTCTTCACATGACCAATCTCCTTGTTTTTAAGTTTGTAAATATATTCTTTCTGTGTTGTTCACTCTCCTAGTTGTTTCATTGCTTTTTCATTTAGATGCCAAATTTGGTTGTTACTAGTAACAATCACAAGTCAGTTTAAGAATCAAGAATAAAAAAAATAAGACATTAGAATGAAAATAAGTCATTAAAACAATCAAGTTTTAATCAATCGTATAAAAATAGTCACAAAAGTGAACTAGTATGAAAAAACAAAAATCAAGAAGACATAGATTACATACTCGCCATCATAGTACTGGTGGAGTAAATGCAATTTGTTACATGATAAAAAATCTCATTAAAGTATATAACTCACAAAACCTTAATTTGGTACCAAAATAACCGGAAGAGTAAATACGATACAATCGGATCAATCTTGATTACAAGGAATACAAAATCTACTCAATGCAGAAGCTATTCTTCATGGAATTATGAACAATCAACCTAAACACCAAAACCCTAATTTGTTACAAACTGAAACGAGAAAGAACAATGTCAAAGTAGAAACTTGAATGATGAAAGGTAAGATGAAAATAAAAATAAAATTTAAGATATATTTAATAATGATATTTGCATAAAGCACCTGAACTTTCAGCACCATTTACAAAATTCACATGAACTTCTAACAGCCACTTAATAAAAAAAAAAACAGAGACTTAACTTCACAACAACAAATCCAATAGCCTAGTACCAATTAACTATCATCCCTTCACCGAATGTACGGATCTAGTGGATGCACCAGATGTGTAACCATCAAATGTATTTCTCAATAGGATACAGTGACTTTTAAAAATAAGGATCCGGTAACCATTAGCTATGTCCCGAATCCTTTGAGTTTCAGTAACATCTCAGATCCGGTAACACTTGAGGTTGCAAACCCATTATATCTTGTTTTATTACTTTTATTGGTGACCAACGAATCTAATTCATCACAAAGCAAAATAACATATGAGTGTATCAGATCCGATAACTAATTGCAAATGAGATCGGGAGCCATCAGGATCCAGATCCAGTGAACAAAATCAGAGTCGGTAATAGAGGAGATTCGGTAACCATTGAGATCTGGTAACAAAGTAGATTCGGTAACCAAAAATAAGAATTCAAAAAGAAACTGATATTCTCGAGTGATTTACACAAAAATCACACAAGATCGAATCTTGTCTCTAAATCACTTGCAATATGCTCCTGTAGCTTCGATTTAACAACATTTGTGAAGATTTCTAAGCTAAAACAACATAGAAAAACCAAATTTGATGAAGAACACTTGGTTGTTGCTAAAATTCAATCCCACAATCAAACTCACAAATTTGAGCAATTTAGGTAAGAATTCTTGAATGAAACCTGCTCATATTCATTCGACTAACACTCGATGATCACTTTCAAACACTGGAAATTTGTGAATCGTTCCAATTAAAAAATTGGTTCTAAAAGTGCACAATCAAACTTAGATCTGAGATCTGGATCAGATTAATTAATGATGTTTAATATGATTTGATGTTTCAGATAGCTTCATTAGATATTTAATATCATTTGTGATTTGCTGTTTTATCTTTAGATTGATAAACATCTAATATGAGCTTAAAGGTGAGGAACGAAGATGAACATGAACTATGAATCTGTTGACTTGAATCTTTGATGATGTTGAAGTTTTACAGAGTTTATATGAAGATTAGAAACAAAGGTAATGAATTTATAATCATCAATTATTACTCGATAGATATGTAGTTTGAACAATGAAGATGATACGAAGTTTTGAACGTGAAGTTGATATTGAATGTATTTATGATTTTTGATTTTGTAGATAAATGAAGTATTTATGAAATAACTAATAATTGGAAATGATTTGGTGAAATGATTTGGTGGTTGGGATTAAAAATTCGGTGATATTTGATATTGATGAAGATAGGTTCGGTGATGATGAATTTTGGATAGAAATACATACACAAACATATTTTTGGACTACGAACGGGACTAGATTAGATCTAGAACCCGCTATGATACCAATTATTAGGTCTAATATGGATGAAGATTCTATGAATGTGCATGAATATGATATGAATGTGTAGAGAGCATTAGCCAAATGGTCAACATTTCATTCCACAACTCTCTTGAACAACATTACATATCAGTGGCTAGAAACATTGAGCTAGGAAGCCTTGACTCCTATATATAACCCTCAGCTCTATATAACCCTCTCTATAAGGCTTAACAAATGTTATTAATACTCGGACGCATTGTAACAATCATGGTAGCTAACCTGTAGCCTTACTAAGATTTGAAATGATTTCTCAACCATCTACACGAGCATAATAATAGAGCATAGTAATAGTACCTTGACCAGCAAGTAATCTTTCATGGTCCTCCAAAATAAGCTGTGTAAGCAAAGGAAGAATACGGTTGAACAACGGCCCAACACCAAATTAATGAGACTTATCAATGAGCTGTTCAGAAGTTGTTTTCCTCTGCGCAAGAGTACCATTCTTAACCTTCAACAACAATTTCAAGATTTTTCGTTCTTTCTGCTCGTCTGGAGACAACTCCTCTTCATCTTCTTTGTTCGAAAGTGTAGTGACCCGAACTTTTCCATGTTTATATATATTAATTGAGATTGATATTTACATGATTAAATGTTTCCAACATGTTAAGCAATCAAACTTGTTAAGACTTGATTAATTGAAATATGTTTCATATAGACAATTGACCACCCAAGTTGACCGGTGATTCACGAACGTTAAAACTTGTAAAAACTATATGATGACATATATATGGATATATATATATAGTTAACATGATACTATGATAAGTAAACATATCATTAAGTATATTAACAATGAACTACATATGTAAAAACAAGACTACTAACTTAATGATTTTTAAACGAGACATATATGTAACGATTATCGTTGTAAAGACATTTAATGTATATATATCATATTAAGAGATATTCATACATGATAATATCATGATAATATAATAATTTAAAATCTCATTTGATATTATAAACATTGGGTTAACAATATTTAACAAGATCGTTAACCTAAAGGTTTCAAAACAACACTTACATGTAACGACTAACGATGACTTAACGACTCAGTTAAAATGTATATACACGTAGTGTTTTAATATGTATTTATACACTTTTGAAAGACTTCAATACACTTATCAAAATACTTCTACTTAACAAAAATGCTTACAATTACATCCTCGTTCAGTTTCATCAACAATTCTACTCGTATGCACCCGTATTCGTACTCGTACAATACACAGCTTTTAGATGTATGTACTATTGGTATATACACTCCAATGATCAGCTCTTAGCAGCCCATGTGAGTCACCTAACACATGTGGGAACCATCATTTGGCAACTAGCATGAAATATCTCATAAAATTACAAAAATACGAGTAATCATTCATGACTTATTTACATGAAAACAAAATTACATATCCTTTATATCTAATCCATACACCAACGACCAAAAACACCTATAAACACTTTCATTCTTCAATTTTCTTCATCTAATTGATCTCTCTCAAGTTCTATCTTCAAGTTCTAAGTGTTCTTCATACATTCTACAAGTTCTAGTTACATAATATCAAGAATACTTTCAAGTTTGCTAGCTCACTTCCAATCTTGTAAGGTGATCATCCAACCTCAAGAAATCTTTGTTTCTTACAGTAGGTTATCATTCTAATACAAGGTAATAATCATATTCAAACTTTGGTTCAATTTCTATAACTATAACTATAACGACCCTCATTTTTCCATTCTATATTTTTCCAATATTAAAAGCCCAAATAATATAATTAAAACTTAATGATTAAACTTTAATCAACAATTGTTAAGAGTTAGAAAACATATTAATTAACTTTGTACAAAAATTGACAAGTTAATAAAAGATGAAAATAATAAACTGTTAGTCGACACTCACTGCTAATTAAAATTTATGCATTTATGTAATATTATAACTAATAACCTATAAGTAATAAATAAAAAGTGACATTTATATAAATAATAAAACAATTGGGAACTAAATATATACAAGTCATGAATTAGTAAAAAGAAAATAATACTTATCATGTAGTAAATGTAAAAATAATAATAATAATAATAATAATAATAATAATAATAGTAATAATAATGAGACTAAAAAAATATTACATCCTTATGTTGACTAAAAATAAAGTATAAACTAGTACATCCTTATGTTGACTAATTATAAACTAGTACCACCTATTGTTGACTAAAAATTATAAAACAAAATAAAATCATTAATTAGAACATCCTTATGTTGACTAACACTCTAATACTTGCACTATATAAACACTCCTAGACTCCTAGTTTCTCATTCACAAATCACACCAAAATCCTCTCTCAAAAACAATCTCTCCCTTTCCCTCTCTTGTAAAATTCGAATCTTCAAGCTTGTTCTTCGTGTTCTTCAAGAATCTTCAAGGAGTTCTTCAAGATTTTCAAGGCTTTGATCTTCCATCTTCATCGTGTTCATCTTTTCTTTGTTAATTATCTTGAATCTTCAAAGGTATAACATAAACCCTAAACTATTTACATAAACTTCGATCTTTGTTAATTCATATTCATATTATAAACTTGTTATTCATAAGTATATACATAAACACACCTAGATTTATATATACATATATACATGTAAAAAAAATATATTTTATATATATATATATGTATATATATATATACATATATATACTAATTATATATACATATACATATTAAAACCTTAAACCCTAATTACACCTAAACTATAATTCTTAAACCCTAATTAATTAAACTCTAAACATTTATGAAACCCTAGGACATTAATTACTAAACCCTAGTTATTAATTACTACTTTAATTAACTAACCCTAATTAATGAAACCCTAATACTACTTATACTAGTACTTAACATGTATACGCTATTACTATTACTAGCACCTATAACCTACTACTTATATTGTAGCACAAAAACATTTTGGGATATGTATTAGAGATGTATAGATCTTCGAACTTTCTTGACGAATGGTTTCTATGAGATTCTAGGCAGAGAGTTTGGATTTCCGATTTAAAGGGTCCTATGGCTCAAGCCCCTAGATCTAAATTAGCCATTCGAAGGGAAAGGGGTGATTGGAAGCTTATCTAATACGGCAAGTATCCTAAAATGGAAAACACTGATAAAAGTAGAAACTCTCTAGTCATAGAAATTTAGTAAAATAAGAAACTTTCTAAAAATAGAAACTTTATAAAAATAGTAACTTACTAGGAATAGAAACTTAGTAAAACAAACTATACTTAAACACATACTTAAACTTAAACATGGGCAAAACACTTAACTACTCTTAAATGACAATAGGTTGACTTTCCTGCTCACTCGTTCAACTCTTTATTCCGAGGAATAACTCTCTCTCTACTTACTAAGGTGACTTTCATAGCCCCACTCTTATTGCTATAGCACTTTTTATACTTACTGGGGTGAGACACATGCTGCTTTTATACTTTAAACAACTTAGACACAAGTACGAACCTAAACTGTACTATGACTAGCTTATGCTACTAAGACCCCACAGTGATATTTTTTAATTGCTTTCAGGATAAGGCATTCTTAATTATTGGGGGTAGGCCTATCGGGAGTAACGTCCCCGATACATTTGACCGTGATGTCTTTGTATTACTTAATAATGATTTAAACATGGTGATAAGGTACTGCCAACTTATCATCGGGGCAACAAAACAAACGTTTAGTCTAAAATATCACGAATCAGTACTACTTTTGGATCTGCGAGATCTACTTTTTGATCCTGCGGGAGATCAACTTTACAACTAAATCTTGTGGTCTAAAAACAATGATAACTACTTTTGTTAAACCTATGAACTTCACTCAACCTTTTTGGTTGACACTTTAGCATGTTTTGTCTCAGGTGCTGTTTGATTCAAGCTTTCTTATCTACTACTTATGTGATACTACTTGGACTTAGGATCAAGAGATATCGCATTTATTACTTCTGCATATGAACAATTACTTTATCGTTATTTCCATTATTGTAACGACATTTCATTTTCCGCTGCGTACTCAATAAAGTTAAATTTTCTCATTTAGTATTGTTCTCGTATTATAATATGTTGCTTTATTTGATATTAGTAACGTTTCTTCCAGACCCTATTGGGAGGACGTTACAGATTGGTATCAGAGCATAACCAGGCTGTTATAGAGAACCAGGATTGCATTTTTATGTGTGCCTTACTTGCTAGCTTGGGTGCCTTAGTAATCTAGGAAACTATAACCTTTCCTGCCTTAGACTTAAAGCATTTAGAATTTCCTTATAATCTTAACAATCATGCTTTACCAAACTTGACTTAAAGATTCTAATCAAAGTCTCTTTCCTAATGTAGGACTACAACTTTCCTTGACCATAGTGCCTTTAATTGTTTCCTTTAACTGTTAAATGCTACACTATACTTTAGAAACTTTACTTATCTTAGAATGCCGAGCTAATCTAAGAACTCTGCTCACTTTCCTGAGTACTATCTAATTACACCACCGCATCTAAATGCGACACAATGAGTTCAGAAATTCTTGACATTCATAAGTCATCTACCATGGTTATGTGTATTACATATGTATTACATGAAATCTTATCCATGATTTTGAAACTCTTATAATTGTTACTACTCACACACAAACGTATATAACTCCCTGTTATATCACGTACCTATATGCCTTATGCCTTTATGCATCGGTTTGTGAATCAAAAAATGTCATTGGGTTATCACAGTATACCAATTGAAAGTCTTTAATCAAAAGATTATTAGATTACATACTTATCACTTTATGATCTCGACACGTCATACTGCCATTATTAAAGTATAGACACATCATATCTTATTATATCTTATCGTATCTATCCCAATAGATTTTGTCTAACACTTTTCCTAAATTCCCTCCGTAAATTACGGAAATCTTTTTGCTATATACACGTATTCGAGGAGACGAATATATCATCCAGTATTCAACACTAATCTCATATCAAAAACCCTAATTCCAAACACATAATATGGATTCCTCGAACTCTTCGAGCTCCAATGGCAGCGTAACCGGAATGAACCAACCAATCAGCCATCATCTATTTTGGATGAATTGGGGATGGGTTCGTAGTAAACTTAATCAATGGAGACAAGAAGAAGGTGATCCCTTCCACCAACCGAATTCACCTCTTGGTGAAGAACCTGAAGCACTTACTGGCGAACCCGTTCGGAACACTATTTTCACCCTCATTTCCAGGATATCCAGTCACGAATATATAATATCTAAAATTTTAGATCTTATTCATCCACTTGTCCGAACCGCCAATCATCCCGGAATAATAGAAGAAGTCAACGAGCTTCGCGCTCGAGTAGTGGCTCTGGAGAATATGGTGCGAAACCTACGAACACCCGCAGTAGCACCAGCAGCATAACCAGTACCACCAGTACCATCGGCATCACCACCAACATCACCACCAACATCACCAGCTTCACCAACGAAAACATCCGCATTCCACGCCTCAACATCACACTCAGTACCTCAAACATCAACATCATACGCCCCATAGATACCAAGGAATATTAGTAATAATGAGTTAAGATGTATTGACTCATTCTTCCTGAAGAATTACATATGTATACTTTATATATATGGATTGAAACAATAATAAATCTTTTCATACTAAGCTATTACGTGTGAATCTTAACTAGTATGTACTACTTGATTAATTCATATCATTAATATGCTATGATGTACATCCTTCGTTAATGACTTAACAATCGTTAATCACTGCTTCAACACAATAAACTCCATTTCATAATAAACCAAGTGTATTACTCAAATACATGATTGATTGTATACTTTCATTTTCGATGTACTCGAAACTTTCTAGAAAACATCATTCGTGCCTTATGAATTTTACAAGAATTCCACGAGCACCAACATCATATACTGAGGTATATCAATAACAATGAACGATGAAGTATTGATTCATAACTTCATTAGCGAAATATTTCGCGACAATTATGAAATCTCTAAGGTTTTGGAGATTATTTATTCTCGTTTCAACCGCAAATCAAATGAGTTTAATATTATATTAACTCATTAAATCTATATTATATTTGAAGAATACATATATGAACGTATATCTTCTCTTTTGTACAAACTGTTAATTGTGAAAATATTTTAATGGGTAGGTAATACCCGAGAAATATTTATATCTCACATTAATATGTTACATTGTACATTCTTCAAATTCTGATTCAATAATCAGTAACAATACTACTTACATCCACATATGTATCCGCGCACCAAAGAACAACCATTTTCATTCAAATCAAATTACATATTCCGAATTTGACATATCAGAATTCAAGTAAAGCTATAGCAGATGTTATCTTCCTAAAGATCACTACATTCATGAATTATATTCATTCGTATTCTATGACGAATTATCACATCAAACCACCAAAATTATCATTCATTACTTTTGAAATCAACAACGCCTATTCGTCAACCATTAGATCCATTGACGATTACAATCAGCGTTTAATCATCTAAAAATAAAATTTCTTGAAACCATCTCGGGTTGTCAATCAATGATTCAGATTCATTAACCTTAAGAATTCTGACGAAGCAGCAAATTCTATAGATGTTCTTAAGGGCTAACAGTTTGATAATAAAGAATGGTACGTTGGAAAAGCCCAAAAGAAAATTTGGAACTGAAAAACGGATTGAGCTAACCATGGAGGAGACCAAGGACAAACACAAGGGCCAAACCCTATATTCAAAGAATCCAGGAAATTCTGAATCCGGTGAAATCTTTAGAGAATATCTTGCTCCAAAGTCATGTTAGAAGCTTGCGGAAAATTTTTCTTCATCAACTTTCGAACTTAGAAATTCCAAAATATCATCATAAATATCCTCTATATTTCGGAAGATATCTTCATAACGATTCATGTCCGCAATTAAGTATCTCTTTGCGATATCTTTATAAAGGAAACTGTTTTAGTTTCTATATTCTGTAAAATTCGAGTTTAAATTATAAATGCTTTGAAAAAGTGATTGGGAATTGAAGCATAAGTTAATATAATATAATGACGTCAGGCCAACGTGATTATATTACAGTAAGTCATGCTAAGTTTTTAATGGAAGATGATGATTCATAGATTTTATAATCATCATTTTCCATGTTACACGACTCTTACATTCTATTTAACCTCTAAACATATCAAGAAAATATTTTTCTTGATGATTCGGTCTTTTCCGGATATTCTGGTAATATGACAAATCAAATTGTGCTATTACCTTTCCTTTCTACTTTATATATTATGATCATTCGAAACTTCATACCTATGAATTCTGGACCATTACTCGCTTGACTTGAAGTCGAGAAGAAGAAACAAAAGCATAAAGCTCCGACATATAAGGGAAAATATAAAGCCCGATAACGACTCCGAAATTACAAACCGTGTATATCAATGCTTATAGCAATATAAAGACACGGGATAATTAAAAACACTATAACCCCAAGAGCATAGTAGAAGTAAACAGATTCCTCTGGCGGTAAAAGAAAAAGAAGAATGACTGCATAGATGGTCAATATAATAACCAGGATCAGAACTGGATTAAGCATTTTCTTAATCTTTTGGAAGTTTGAATTGAGAAAGAAAGTATAGAAGTGGTGAAGATAATGAAACGAAAGAAGCTAATTTATAGCAAAATTCCAAACACATCAATCGAGGCAAATCACCGCATTTAATCAAACAAATCTCAAAATTTCGTAAATACCGGAGAATCAAATCTTATAGATTACGAATATTTCCTTTAATTCCTTGAATTCCGGAAATCAATCGTGACTACGTCAAAAGTTAAGGCGAACATTTAATTTTCTCATTTCACTCTTTTATGATAGCTTCATTTATACTCTTCCTATAAACGAATCGTTTTATCCATATTATTCAATAGTGATAAAACTTTATTTTTCAACTTATATTCATCATTAAAATATTCTTGTTGTAAACAATGAAGATCTCTATCAAATTTCATGACTGTGATTTTCACGAACTCCTCTTTGTTTGTCTGCCCTAATATTGTGGCATAAAATGCTCAAGGTTTTAAATGAGCTCAATACTATTCATAACACATTTCATGTATCCAATTTACTGAAATAACTTGTATAACATCATCATTTTGAATGATCTTCGCATTAATGATAAAATGCACTTCGTTGAATAACCTATAGAAATCATGGAAGGAGAGGTCAAACAAACGCGTAAAAGCAATATACCTATCGTTAAAGTCCGTTGGAATTCGCGTAGGGGCCCCGAATATACCTGGGAACGCAAAGACCATATGAAACGGAAATATCCCCATCTCTTCTCAACTGCTGATGCAAACGAGGAAACTACCTAAAAACTTCGGGACGAAGTTTTCAATAACGGGGAGGTACTATAACGACCCTCATTTTTCCATTCTATATTTTTCCAATATTAAAAGCCCAAACAATATAATTAAAACTTAATGATTAAACTTTAATCAACAATTGTTAAGAGTTAGAAAACATATTAATTAACTTTGTACAAAAATTGACAAGTTAATAAAAGATGAAAATAATAAACTGTTAGTCGACACTCACTGCTAATTAAAATTTATGCATTTATGTAATATTATAACTAATAACCTATAAGTAATAAATAAAAAGTGACATTTATATAAATAATAAAACAATTGGGAACTAAATATATACAAGTCATGAATTAGTAAAAAGAAAATAATACTTATCATGTAGTAAATGTAAAAATAATAATAATAATAATAATAATAATAATAATAATAGTAATAATAATGAGACTAAAAAAATATTACATCCTTATGTTGACTAAAAATAAAGTATAAACTAGTACATCCTTATGTTGACTAATTATAAACTAGTACCACCTATTGTTGACTAAAAATTATAAAACAAAATAAAATCATTAATTAGAACATCCTTATGTTGACTAACACTCTAATACTTGCACTATATAAACACTCCTAGACTCCTAGTTTCTCATTCACAAATCACACCAAAATCCTCTCTCAAAAACAATCTCTCCCTTTCCCTCTCTTGTAAAATTCGAATCTTCAAGCTTGTTCTTCGTGTTCTTCAAGAATCTTCAAGGAGTTCTTCAAGATTTTCAAGGCTTTGATCTTCCATCTTCATCGTGTTCATCTTTTCTTTGTTAATTATCTTGAATCTTCAAAGGTATAACATAAACCCTAAACTATTTACATAAACTTCGATCTTTGTTAATTCATATTCATATTATAAACTTGTTATTCATAAGTATATACATAAACACACCTAGATTTATATATACATATATACATGTAAAAAAAATATATTTTATATATATATATATGTATATATATATACATATATATACTAATTATATATACATATACATATTAAAACCTTAAACCCTAATTACACCTAAACTATAATTCTTAAACCCTAATTAATTAAACTCTAAACATTTATGAAACCCTAGGACATTAATTACTAAACCCTAGTTATTAATTACTACTTTAATTAACTAACCCTAATTAATGAAACCCTAATACTACTTATACTAGTACTTAACATGTATACGCTATTACTATTACTAGCACCTATAACCTACTACTTATATTGTAGCACAAAAACATTTTGGGATATGTATTAGAGATGTATAGATCTTCGAACTTTCTTGACGAATGGTTTCTATGAGATTCTAGGCAGAGAGTTTGGATTTCCGATTTAAAGGGTCCTATGGCTCAAGCCCCTAGATCTAAATTAGCCATTCGAAGGGAAAGGGGTGATTGGAAGCTTATCTAATACGGCAAGTATCCTAAAATGGAAAACACTGATAAAAGTAGAAACTCTCTAGTCATAGAAATTTAGTAAAATAAGAAACTTTCTAAAAATAGAAACTTTATAAAAATAGTAACTTACTAGGAATAGAAACTTAGTAAAACAAACTATACTTAAACACATACTTAAACTTAAACATGGGCAAAACACTTAACTACTCTTAAATGACAATAGGTTGACTTTCCTGCTCACTCGTTCAACTCTTTATTCCGAGGAATAACTCTCTCTCTACTTACTAAGGTGACTTTCATAGCCCCACTCTTATTGCTATAGCACTTTTTATACTTACTGGGGTGAGACACATGCTGCTTTTATACTTTAAACAACTTAGACACAAGTACGAACCTAAACTGTACTATGACTAGCTTATGCTACTAAGACCCCACAGTGATATTTTTTAATTGCTTTCAGGATAAGGCATTCTTAATTATTGGGGGTAGGCCTATCGGGAGTAACGTCCCCGATACATTTGACCGTGATGTCTTTGTATTACTTAATAATGATTTAAACATGGTGATAAGGTACTGCCAACTTATCATCGGGGCAACAAAACAAACGTTTAGTCTAAAATATCACGAATCAGTACTACTTTTGGATCTGCGAGATCTACTTTTTGATCCTGCGGGAGATCAACTTTACAACTAAATCTTGTGGTCTAAAAACAATGATAACTACTTTTGTTAAACCTATGAACTTCACTCAACCTTTTTGGTTGACACTTTAGCATGTTTTGTCTCAGGTGCTGTTTGATTCAAGCTTTCTTATCTACTACTTATGTGATACTACTTGGACTTAGGATCAAGAGATATCGCATTTATTACTTCTGCATATGAACAATTACTTTATCGTTATTTCCATTATTGTAACGACATTTCATTTTCCGCTGCGTACTCAATAAAGTTAAATTTTCTCATTTAGTATTGTTCTCGTATTATAATATGTTGCTTTATTTGATATTAGTAACGTTTCTTCCAGACCCTATTGGGAGGACGTTACAATAACAATCTTATTTCAAGTGATGATCTTACTTGAACTTGTTTTCGTGTCATGATTCTGCTTCAAGAACTTCGAGCCATCCAAGGATCCGTTGAAGCTAGATCCATTTTTCTCTTTTCCAGTAGGTTTATCCAAGGAACTTAAGGTAGTAATGATGTTCATAACATCATTCGATTCATACATATAAAACTATCTTATTCGAAGGTTTAAACTTGTAATCACTAGAACATAGTTTAGTTAATTCTAAACTTGTTCGCAAACAAAAGTTAATCCTTCTAACTTGACTTTTAAAATCAACTAAACACATGTTCTATATCTATATGATATGCTAACTTAATGATTTAAAACCTGGAGACACGAAAAACACCGTAAAACCGGATTTACGCCGTCGTAGTAACACCGCGGGCTGTTTTGGGTTAGTTAATTAAAAACTATGATAAACTTTGATTTAGAAGTTGTTATTCTGAGAAAATGATTTTTATTATGAACATGAAACTATATCCAAAAATTATGGTTAAACTCAAAGTGGAAGTATGTTTTCTAAAATGGTCATCTAGACGTCGTTCTTTCGACTGAAATGACTACCTTTACAAAAATGACTTGTAACTTATTTTTCCGACTATAAACCTATACTTTTTCTGTTTAGATTCATAAAATAGAGTTCAATATGAAACCATAGCAATTTGATTCACTCAAGACGGATTTAAAATGAAGAAGTTATGGGTAAAACAAGATTGGATAATTTTTCTCATTTTAGCTACGTGAAAATTGGTAACAAATCTATTCCAACCATAACTTAATCAACTTGTATTGTATATTATGTAATCTTGAGATACCATAGACACGTATACAATGTTTCGACCTATCATGTCGACACATCTATATATATTTCGGAACAACCATAGACACTCTATATGTGAATGTTGGAGTTAGCTATACAGGGTTGAGGTTGATTCCAAAATATATATAGTTTGAGTTGTGATCAATACTGAGATACGTATACACTGGGTCGTGGATTGATTCAAGATAATATTTATCGATTTATTTCTATACATCTAACTGTGGACAACTAGTTGTAGGTTACTAACGAGGACAGCTGACTTAATAAACTTAAAACATCAAAATATATTAAAAGTGTTGTAAATATATTTTGAACATACTTTGATATATATGTATATATTGTTATAGGTTCGTGAATCAACCAGTGGCCAAGTCTTACTTCCCGACGAAGTAAAAATTCGTGAAAGTGAGTTATAGTCCCACTTTTAAAATCTAATATTTTTGGGATGAGAATACATGCAGGTTTTATAAATGATTTACAAAATAGACACACGTAAGTGAAACTACATTCTATGGTTGAATTATCGAAATCGAATATGCCCCTTTTTATTAAGTCTGGTAATCTAAGAATTAGGGAACAGACACCCTTATTGACGCGAATCCTAAAGATAGATCTATTGGGCCTAACAAACCCCATCCAAAGTACCGGATGCTTTAGTACTTCGAAATTTATATCATATCTGAAGGGTGTCCCGGAATGATGGGGATATTCTTATATATGCATCTTGTTAATGTCGGTTACCAGGTGTTCACCATATGAATGATTTTTATCTCTATGTATGGGATGTGTATTGAAATATGAAATCTTGTGGTCTATTATTATGATTTGATGTATATAGGTTAAACCTATAACTCACCAACATTTTTGTTGAAGTTTTAAGCATGTTTATTCTCAGGTGATTATTAAGAGCTTCCGCTGTCGCATACTTAAATAAGGACGAGATTTGGAGTCCATGCTTGTATGATATTGTGTAAAAACTGCATTCAAGAAACTTATTTTGTTGTAACATATTTGTATTGTAAACCATTATGTAATGGTCGTGTGTAAACAGGATATTTTAGATTATCATTATTTGATAATCTACGTAAAGCTTTTTAAACCTTTATTGATGAAATAAAGGTTATGGTTTGTTTTAAACTGAATGCAGTCTTTGAAAAACGTCTCATATAGAGGTCAAAACCTCGCAACGAAATCAATTAATATGGAACGTTTTTAATCAATAAGAACGGGACATTTCAGTTGGTATCCGAGCGTTGGTCTTAGAGAACCAGAATTTTGCATTAGTGTGTCTTATTGAGTTTGTTAGGATGCATTAGTGAGTCTGGACTTCGACCGTGTTTACTTGAAAAATGATTGCTTAACAAATTTTGTTGGAAACTATATATTTTTAACATGTGAATATTATGTGATATATTAATCTCTTAACGCATTTGATATTATGTGATAGATGTCTACCTCTAGAACAAGTCCCATTGACTCACCTAATAATAATGAAGAGTCAAATGTAAATTGGAATGATTCGTGGACTGATTCACAAGTTCCCGAAGAGGAACCGGAAGAAGAGTCGGAACCGGAAGAAGAATCGGAACCGGAAGAAGAATCGGAACCGGATGAAGAAATAGAACCGATGGGGGAAATAATAAAATGGTTAACTAAAAGAAAATCCTCAACCAACCGACCAGGGTTAATTATGGTCAATGGTGTTTCCGCCAAGGAAGCAAAATATTGGGAGGATTACCAATTCTCCGATGAATCGGATTCCGACGAGAATTCCGATGATGTTATAGAAATTACCCCAACTGAATTTAAAAAGGCAAAAGAAAATAATAAGGGAAAGGGCATAAAAATAGAGAAATCTAATTCCAACCCCGATGAACTTTATATGTATCGTCAACCCCCGAAGTCCTTAAGTTGTAACAATGACCCGGGAACTTCTAAACCACCAGGTTTTTCTAAACCAATGTGGAAAACGACGGCTCGTATTAGGGGAACATCATATATCCCTAGAAACTTGGCAAAACGAACCAAAACCGAAGAAGAAGAAACAAGCGATTCGGAATAAGATAGTTGTATTCGTGTGGTGTAATATATGTAATATAGTGTGCTTATGCTTTATGATATATGTAAAAATTGCTTGTATTAATAAGTATTTTTTTTATGAATCTAACTCTTGTCTATTTTACAGTATAAAAACACAAAATGGATAGACAACCCAATATTTTAAGAGACCTACCCGGAGACATGATTGATGAAATCTTGTCTAGAGTCGGTCAGAATTCTTCGGCACAACTATTTAAGGCGAGATCAGTTTGTAAGACATTTGAAGAACGTTCCAAGAATGTCTTGGTTTATAAGAGACTTTCGTTTGAAAGATGGGGGATATCACATTGGGAAACCCATAAGTTACGATGTGTTTACTTTGTCGCATATATTGCGGGGAACCCAAATGCTATTTTACGCAATGGGTTAAGAAATTATTTTGACTCAATATACCCGAATATTGGACTTCGTGATTTAGAAAAAGCGGCTAACATGCAACATAAAGAAGCATGTTATGCTTACGGATTAGTAATGTTCGCTTCTCACCAAAGTGAGAACAAGAACATCGGGCTACAACTATTAAACAAAACGTTCCCACAAGTGACGGAGTCGGTAATTGGGGTAAGAAATGAGGTTTTTAGATTGTTACTGGACTGTTGGACATTACGTAACCCTCGTCCCTTTGACGATGTTACAACACGATGTCTTATCAACGGCCATAACGGTTATGTTCCACAAGACCAAGGATGGGAAGTAATCCTAGTAAAACCAGAATGCATGACTTGTTTCTGGACGTATGAATTACGTATCTTTATTGCCTTTGCTGAACGACTTGTGTACTAGCTAGAATTATCTTCACAACCATCTTGTATCAAATTTATTGTGTGCTATATTTCATGCTATATGTAAAATAAGCGGTATTGTAAGTTTGTAAAATATTGTGTAAAAGTTTGAACGCGAAATATTATTATAATCAGTTTTTCATATAGAATTGTAGTAGTTGAATTGTATATTAGCTACTAAGTATGAACTTAACGGGTAGGTACTACCCGAATTTAAACTTATAAAACGCTAATATGAAGAAAAAGCTTTTATAAATGAGTTCATATTATGCTACGAAATACTATTAACTACTCTTAATATTCTGTATGATTAACTTGTTCCATTTGACTATTTTGAAGGAAATGGCACCGACTACTCGACACACCGTGAATATGAATGAAGAGGAATTCCGTACTTTTCTAGCTTCAAACATAGCCGCAGTACAGGCTGCGCTACATACCAACAATAACCTTGGATCTAGCAGTACAGGAAATCGTGTAGGATGCACCTACAAAGAATTCACTGCCTGCAAACCTTTGGAATTTGATGGAACCGAAGGACCGATCGGATTGAAACGGTGGACTGAGAAGGTCGAATCGGTGTTTGCCATAAGTAAGTGTACTGAAGAGGACAAAGTGAAGTACGCTACGCATACCTTCACAGGTTCTATGTTAAAATGGTGGAATACCTATCTAGAGCAAGTGGGACAAGATGATGCGTACGCACTACCGTGGTCAGCATTCAAGCACTTGATGAACGAGAAGTACAGTCCCAGAACCGAGGTCAATAAGCTCAAGACAGAACTTAGAGGGTTACGAACCCAAGGATTTGATATTACCACGTACGAAAGATGATTCACAGAATTGTGCCTATTGTGTCCGGGAGCATTCGAAGATGAGGAAGAGAAGATCGACGCGTTTGTGAAAGGATTACCGGAAAGAATCCAAGAAGATATAAGTTCACACGAGCCCGCCTCCATACAACAGGCATGTAGAATGGCTCACAAACTAGTGAACCAGATTGAAGAAAGAATTAAAGAACAGACTGCTGAAGAGGCCAATGGGAAGCAAGTCAAAAGAAAGTGGGAGGAAAACGGTGATAAGAATCACCAATACAACAACAACAGCAATTACAACAATAATCGCAACAATTATCCCAACAATCGCAACATCAATCGCAACTACAACAAACGGCCCAACAACAACAACAACAACAACAACAACAACAACAACAGCAACTACAACAATCATCCCAACAACAATAATAACCGCAACAACAACAACAATCAGAAGCAGCTATGCCAAAGGTGTAAAAAGTATCACTCGGGGTTCTACACCAAATTTTGCAACAAGTGTAAAAGAAATGGTCATAGCGCGGTGAAGTGTGAGGTCTACGGACCAGGGGTTAATAGAACGAAAGGAACAAATGCTGTCGGAACGAGTAATGGCGGAGCAAGTAGTGTCGGAGCAAGTTATGCCAATGTAGTTTGTTATAAATGTGGAAAACCGGGCCACATTATTAGAAATTGCCCGAACTAGGAGAACACGAATGGACAAGGCCGCGAAAGAGTTTTCAATATTAATGCGGCAGAGGCACAGGAAGACCCGGAGCTTGTTACGGGTACGTTTCTTATTGACAATAAATCTGCTTACGTTTTATTTGATTCGGGTGCGGATAGAAGCTATATGAGTATAGATTTTTGTGCTAAATTAAGTTGTCCATTGACGCCTTTGGATAGTAAATTTTTACTCGAATTAGCAAATGGTAAATTAATTTCAGCAGATAATATATGTCGGAATTGAAAATTAAACTGGTTAGCGAAACATTTAAGATTGATTTGATACCAGTAGAGTTAGGGAGTTTTGATGTGATAATCGGTATGGACTGGTTGAAAGAAGTGAAAGCAGAGATCGTTTGTTACAAAAATGCAATTCGCATTATACGAGAAAAAGGAAAACCCTTAATGGTGTACGGAGAAAAGGGCAACACGAAGCTACATCTTATTAGTAATTTGAAGGCACAAAAACTAATAAGAAAAGGTTGCTATGCTGTTCTAGCACACGTCGAGAAAGTACAAACTGAAGAAAAGAGCATCAATGATGTTCCCATTGCAAAAGAATTTCCCGATGTATTTCCGAAAGAATTGCCGGGATTACCCCCACATCGATCCGTTGAATTTCAAATAGATCTTGTACCAGGAGCTGCACCAATAGCTCGTGCTCCTTACAGACTCGCACCCAGTGAGATGAAAGAACTTCAAAGCCAATTACAAGAACTTTTAGAGCGTGGTTTCATTCGACCAAGCACATCACCGTGGGGAGCTCCTGTTTTGTTTGTCAAGAAGAAAGATAGTACATTCAGGTTGTGTATCGACTACCGAGAGTTGAACAAACTTACCATCAAGAACCGCTACCCACTACCGAGAATTGACGATTTATTTGATCAACTACAAGGCTCGTCTGTTTATTCAAAGATTGACTTACGTTCCGGGTATCATCAAATGCGGGTGAAAGAAGATGATATTCCAAAGACTGCTTTCAGAACACGTTACGATCATTACGAGTTTATGGTCATGCCGTTTGGTTTAACTAATGCACCAGCTGTGTTCATGGACCTTATGAACCGAGTGTGTGGACCATACCTCGACAAGTTTGTCATTGTTTTCATTGATGACATACTTATTTACTCAAAGAATGACCAAGAACACGGTGAACATTTAAGAAAGGTGTTAGAAGTATTGAGGAAGGAAGAATTGTACGCTAAGTTTTCAAAGTGTGCATTTTGGTTGGAAGAAGTTCAATTCCTCGGTCACATAGTAAACAAAGAAGGTATTAAGGTGGATCCGGAAAAGATAGAAACTGTTGAAAAGTGGGAAACCCCGAAAACTCCGAAACACATACGCCAGTTTTTAGGACTAGCTGGTTACTACAGAAGGTTCATCCAAGACTTTTCCAGAATAGCAAAACCCTTGACTGCATTAACGCATAAAGGGAAGAAATTTGAATGGAATGATGAACAAGAGAAAGCGTTTCAGTTATTGAAGAAAAAGCTAACTACGGCACCTATATTGTCATTGCCTGAAGGGAATGATGATTTTGTGATTTATTGTGACGCATCAAAGCAAGGTCTCGGTTGTGTATTAATGAAACAAACGAAGGTGATTGCTTATGCGTCTAGACAATTGAAGAGTCACGAACAAAATTATACAACGCATGATTTGGAATTAGGCGCGGTTGTTTTTTCATTAAAGACTTGGAGGCACTACTTATATGGGGTCAAAAGTATTATATATACCGACCACAAAAGTCTTCAACACATATTTAATCAGAAACAACTGAATATGAGACAGCGTAGGTGGATTGAATTGTTGAATGATTACGACTTTGAGATTCGTAACCACCCGGGGAAGGCAAATGTGGTAGCCGATGCCTTGAGCAGGAAGGACAGAGAACCCATTCGAGTAAAATCTATGAATATAATGATTCATAATAACCTTACTACTCAAATAAAGGAGGCGCAACAAGGAGTTTTAAAAGAGGGAAATTTAAAGGATGAAATACCCAAAGGATCGGAGAAGCATCTTAATATTCGGGAAGACGGAACCCGGTATAGGGCTGAAAGGATTTGGGTACCAAAATTTGGAGATATGAGAGAAATGGTACTTAGAGAAGCTCATAAAACCAGATACTCAATACATCCTGGAACGGGGAAGATGTACAAGGATCTCAAGAAACATTTTTGGTGGCCGGGTATGAAAGCCGATGTTGCTAAATACGTAGGAGAATGTTTGACTTGTTCTAAGGTCAAAGCTGAGCATCAGAAACCATCAGGTCTACTTCAACAACCCGAAATCCCGGAATGGAAATGGGAAAACATTACCATGGATTTCATCACTAAATTGCCAAGGACTGCAAGTGGTTTTGATACTATTTGGGTAATAGTTGATCGTCTCACCAAATCAGCACACTTCCTGCCAATAAGAGAAGATGACAAGATGGAGAAGTTAGCACGACTGTATTTGAAGGAAGTCATCTCCAGACATGGAATACCAATCTCTATTATCTCTGATAGGGATGGTAGATTTATTTCAAGATTCTGGCAGACATTACAGCAAGCATTAGGAACTCATCTAGACATGAGTACTGCCTATCATCCACAAACTGATGGGCAGAGCAAAAGGACGATACAAATGCTTGAAGACATGCTACGAGCATGTGTTATTGATTTCAGAAACAGTTGGGATCGACATCTACCGTTAGCAGAATTTTCCTACAACAACAGCTACCATTCAAGCATTGAGATGGCGCCGTTTGAAGCACTTTATGGTAGAAAGTGCAGGTCTCCGATTTGTTGGAGTGAAGTGGGGGATAGACAGATTACGGGTCCGGAGATTATACAAGAAACTACCGAGAAGATCATCCAAATTCAACAACGGTTGAAAACCGCCCAAAGTCGACAAAAGAGCTACGCTGGCATTAAAAGAAAAGATATAGAATTTGAAATTGGAGAGATGGTCATGCTTAAAGTTGCACCTTGGAAAGGCGTTGTTCGATTTGGTAAACGAGGGAAATTAAATCCAAGGTATATTGGACCATTCAAGATTATTGATCGTGTCGGACCAGTAGCTTACCGACTTGAGTTACCTCAACAACTCGCGGCTGTACATAACACTTTCCACGTCTCGAATTTGAAGAAATGTTTTGCTAAAGAAGATCTCACTATTCCGTTAGATGAAATCCAAATCAACGAAAAACTTCAATTCATCGAAGAACCCGTCGAAATAATGGATCGTGAGGTTAAAAGACTTAAGCAAAACAAGATACCAATTGTTAAGGTTTGATGGAATGCTCGTAGAGGACCCGAGTTCACATGGGAGCGTGAAGATCAGATGAAGAAGAAATACCCGCATCTATTTCCAGAAGATTCGTCAACACCTTCAACAGCTTAAAATTTCGGGACGAAATTTATTTAACGGGTAGGTACTGTAGTGACCCAAACTTTTCCATGTTTATATATATTAATTGAGATTGATATTTACATGATTAAATGTTTCCAACATGTTAAGCAATCAAACTTGTTAAGACTTGATTAATTGAAATATGTTTCATATAGACAATTGACCACCCAAGTTGACCGGTGATTCACGAACGTTAAAACTTGTAAAAACTATATGATGACATATATATGGATATATATATATATATATATATATATATATATATATATATATATATATATATATATATATATATATATATATATATATATATATATATATATATATAGTTAACATGATACTATGATAAGTAAACATATCATTAAGTATATTAACAATGAACTACATATGTAAAAACAAGACTACTAACTTAATGATTTTTAAACGAGACATATATGTAACGATTATCGTTGTAAAGACATTTAATGTATATATATCATATTAAGAGATATTCATACATGATAATATCATGATAATATAATAATTTAAAATCTCATTTGATATTATAAACATTGGGTTAATAACATTTAACAAGATCGTTAACCTAAAGGTTTCAAAACAACACTTACATGTAACGACTAACGATGACTTAACGACTCAGTTAAAATGTATATACACGTAGTGTTTTAATATGTATTTATACACTTTTGAAAGACTTCAATACACTTATCAAAATACTTCTACTTAACAAAAATGCTTACAATTACATCCTCGTTCAGTTTCATCAACAATTCTACTCGTATGCACCCGTATTCGTACTCGTACAATACACAGCTTTTAGATGTATGTACTATTGGTATATACACTCCAATGATCAGCTCTTAGCAGCCCATGTGAGTCACCTAACACATGTAGGAACCATCATTTGGCAACTAGCATGAAATATCTCATAAAATTACAAAAATATGAGTAATCATTCATGACTTATTTACATGAAAACAAAATTACATATCCTTTATATCTAATCCATACACCAACGACCAAAAACACCTACAAACACTTTCATTCTTCAATTTTCTTCATCTAATTGATCTCTCTCAAGTTCTATCTTCAAGTTCTAAGTGTTCTTCATACACTCTACAAGTTCTAGTTACATAAAATCAAGAATACTTTCAAGTTTGCTAGCTCACTTCCAATCTTGTAAGGTGATCATCCAACCTCAAGAAATCTTTGTTTCTTACAGTAGGTTATCATTCTAATACAAGGTAATAATCATATTCAAACTTTGGTTCAATTTCTATAACTATAACAATCTTATTTCAAGTGATGATCTTACTTGAACTTGTTTTCGTGTCATGATTCTGCTTCAAGAACTTCGAGCCATCCAAGGATCCGTTGAAGCTAGATCCATTTTTCTCTTTTCAAGTAGGTTTATCCAAGGAACTTAAGGTTGTAATGATGTTCATAACATCATTCGATTCATACATATAAAACTATCTTATTCGAAGGTTTAAACTTGTAATCACTAGAACATAGTTTAGTTAATTCTAAACTTGTTCGCAAACAAAAGTTAATCCTTCTAACTTGAATTTTAAAATCAACTAAACACATGTTCTATATCTATATGATATGCTAACTTAATGATTTAAAACCTGGAGACACGAAAAACACCGTAAAACCGGATTTACGCCGTCGTAGTAACACCGCGGGCTGTTTTGGGTTAGTTAATTAAAAACTATGATAAACTTTGATTTAGAAGTTGTTATTCTGAGAAAATGATTTTTATTATGAACATGAAACTATATCCAAAAATTATGGTTAAACTCAAAGTGGAAGTATGTTTTCTAAAATGGTCATCTAGACGTCGTTCTTTCGACTGAAATGACTACCTTTACAAAAATGACTTGTAACTTATTTTTCCGACTATAAACCTATACTTTTTCTGTTTAGATTCATAAAATAGAGTTCAATATGAAACCATAGCAATTTGATTCACTCAAGAAGGATTTAAAATGAAGAAGTTATGAGTAAAACAAGATTGGATAATTTTTCTCATTTTAGCTACGTGAAAATTGGTAACAAATCTATTCCAACCATAACTTAATCAACTTGTATTGTATATTATGTAATCTTGAGATACCATAGACACGTATACAATGTTTCGACCTATCATGTCGACACATCTATATATATTTCGGAACAACCATAGACACTCTATATGTGAATGTTGGAGTTAGCTATACAGGGTTGAGGTTGATTCCAAAATATATATAGTTTAAGTTGTGATCAATACTGAGATACGTATACACTGGGTCGTGGATTGATTCAAGATAATATTTATCGATTTATTTCTGTACATCTAACTGTGGACAACTAGTTGTAGGTTACTAACGAGGACAGCTGACTTAATAAACTTAAAACATCAAAATATATTAAAAGTGTTGTAAATATATTTTGAACATACTTTGATATATATGTATATATTGTTATAGGTTCGTGAATCAACCAGTGGCCAAGTTTTACTTCCCGACGAAGTAAAAATCCGTGAAAGTGAGTTATAGTCCCACTTTTAAAATCTAATATTTTTGAGATGAGAATACATGCAGGTTTTATAAATGATTTACAAAATAGACACAAGTACGTGAAACTACATTCTATGGTTGAATTATCGAAATCGAATATGCCCCTTTTTATTAAGTCTGGTAATCTAAGAATTAGGGAACAGACACCCTAATTGACGCGAATCCTAAAGATAGATCTATTGGGCCTAACAAACCCCATCCAAAGTACCGGATGCTTTAGTACTTCGAAATTTATATCATATCCGAAGGGTGTCCCGGAATGATGGGGATATTCTTATATATGCATCTTGTTAATGTCGGTTACCAGGTGTTCACCATATGAATGATTTTTATCTCTATGTATGGGATGTGTATTGAAATATGAAATCTTGTGGTCTATTATTATGATTTGATGTATATAGGTTAAACCTATAACTCACCAACATTTTTGTTGAAGTTTTAAGCATGTTTATTCTCAGGTGATTATTAAGAGCTTCCGCTGTCGCATACTTAAATAAGGACGAGATTTGGAGTCCATGCTTGTATGATATTGTGTAAAAACTGCATTCAAGAAACTTATTTTGTTGTAACATATTTGTATTGTAAACCATTATGTAATGGTCGTGTGTAAACAGGATATTTTAGATTATCATTATTTGATAATCTACGTAAAGCTTTTTAAAACTTTATTGATGAAATAAAGGTTATGGTTTGTTTTAAACTGAATGCAGTCTTTGAAAAACGTCTCATATAGAGGTCAAAACCTCGCAACGAAATCAATTAATATGGAACGTTTTTAATCAATAAGAACGGGACATTTCAGAAAGAGCACCATAGTATTGGTAATCCCCCGGATTCATAAATGGCAAGCTAATAATCAAAGAGAATTGTAGAGAGAATTGTGATTATGATTTGTATTGTTGTATATAATTGTGAGGATGGGTATATATAGAGTGATACAAGGGACATATAACAAATATGTCAGAGGTTGTTATAACAACTTGTAGGTTGTTATAACAACTTGTACTATCGAGATATCTAGACTAATACAAGCCACGTGGCATCTATTTTTGATCATCAAACTGTTGACCTCTATTTTCTTTCTGAAGCGCATACAACGGTATTCCCAATAGAGTTCTGACTGGAATGTAAGATGTTGTTGGTTCCAAGTCTAAATCTTCATCTGTTCACTGTTGATTTCTGTTTTCAATATCTTTCTCCAATCTTAACAAATTATACTGCTCTCGCGTTGTGATGGCACCACGGTTTTTAGCTCCTTGAGTTGGGGTAGCAAGTTCAATACCACCAACAGGGGTGACACCAGGTGCATAAGCTGGACCAGGTGTAGGAGTTTCAATCAGTCTGCACTTAGTCTTTCACACACTGAAAAAAGAAACCCAAAATATCAAAATTTACAAACAAAACATATACATAAATAATCAATGATGGATAATTAAAATTACACAAACTAATCAACAACCTAAGAAAAATAAAAGCATGGACAACAATATGAATCGAAAACGTTCGTTCAGTTTACATGGTTACACGAGATTATATAGCTTATCAGTGAAAGAGGAAACAAAAATTAAACGTACCTAGGGTTAGTGAAATCGAGAAAACTGTCGAATTTGGGGGTTTTGATTTGTATTTGTATTTTTTTATTCATATTTATATTTATATTTATATTTATATTTATATCCAGTTTTTAAGTCGATCTAATGGCTGTTTTCTGATGGGCCGGGTTGAGTCGAGTTTCGGGTAAACATAAGAAAAGTCAAAAACTACAAAAGTAGTACCTCAACTATAACGTCTCTTTTAACTTGCTCCGAAATAAAAAAAATTTTCTTACTACATATAATTGTCAGTTAATTTTGGAGCACTTAAATATTTTTGTAAATTGTAATGAAGTGTAAATGTAAATAACCGTACTAGGTTTATAGATAGCATTTAGTGAAAAGCGTATATTTTTCCTTACTATATCTTCTCAATGAAAAGGACATCCATTAGTAACTCTCTCTTCTTAACATATCTCAAAATTAAGGATCGAAAACAACTCGATTAAATTGTGTATATCATATCTTTCTTTCTGCAACTTGAGCAAAGATTAATTTGCGACTATCTTAGCAATTTGGTACAAACCACACATTCACCAAAGAATATCGTCGATGAGATACAAAAAAAAAAAAAGGATCCTACTTCGCTCATGTCCAAGTTTAGATGATACTTTGCATAATAATTTAACTACCAACAGATATATAAATTCAGATCACAATGAAAGTGCCGTAAATATTCAACCATCAACAAATTTATTCTTTAATTGCAGAAATAAACACTCGATCACAACGAAAACAAATACGATAATTCATGCCACCGTCTGTCAAGCACCCAAGTATGAACTCGAAAGCGCAACAGAACCACCAGTCCTAAGAACAGCGTTAAAAGATGGCAACAAGGACGACAACACACAAAATAACAAAACATAAAACGACATTTTAATAATAACACGATAAAAAGGTTCAACCCGACTTCATGTCTCGTAACAGCATCGGTTCATTTCTTCTTGGCTGCAGCCTTGGTGATCTTAGCACCAGTTGGGTCCTTTTTATCAACACTCTTAATCACACCAACAGCAACAGTTTGTCTCATATCCCTAACCGCAAACCGACCCAACGGAGGATACTCAGAAAATGTCTCAACAACCATTGGTTTAGTTGGAACCATCTTAACAATCCCAGCATCACCATTTTTAAGAAACTTAGGTTCCTTCTCAAGTTCCTTACCCGACCTTCGATCAATCTTGGTCTGCAGTTCAGCAAACTTAACCGCAATATGAGAGGTGTGACAATCAAGCACTGGTGCATACCCATTCCCAATTTGACCCGGGTGGTTCATGATAATGACTTGTGAAGTAAAGCTAGCCGCACCCTTAGCCGGGTCATCTTTCGAGTTTGAAGCAACGTAACCACGTTTAAGATCCTTCACAGCAACGTTTTTCACGTTGAACCCAACGTTGTCTCCAGGTAATGCTTCCTGTAGTGCTTCGTGATGCATTTCGACTGATTTGACTTCGGTGGTTAGACCGGTTGGGCCGAAAGTGACGACCATACCGGGTTTGATAACACCAGTTTCAACACGACCGACTGGAACGGTTCCGATTCCGCCGATCTTGTAAACGTCTTGTAGTGGGAGACGTAAAGGCTTGTCTGATGGTCTCTTTGGTTCACTCACGTTGTCCAGTGCTTCTAGAAGAGTTGGGCCTTTGTACCAGTCAAGATTGGTTGACCTTTCGATCATGTTGTCCCCCTCGAAACCCGAGATTGGAACAAATGGGATTTTTTCAGGGTTGTATCCAACCTTCTTTAGGTATGATGACACTTCCTTTACGATTTCATCGTACCTAGACTTCGAGTATTTCGGTGTAGTAGCATCCATCTACAAAAACACATAATAATATTATAATATAAGAAGTTAAAAATACCCAAAAACTGTTGCAAAATTAAAGGGTTCAGTGCTGGATTCTCAACATGTCAACCCAATACACACTTTCGGGTCGGCTTGGGTAAACAGGTCGACCCGTGAAACCAAAATAAGTTTTAAAAGTTATGTAGTAAATAATTAACATATACCATCCTTACAGGCAAATTTTACTCGTTTGGACATGAAATCAACCAGTTTAATGTCAACATTTAAAGCCAACTGGAACAAATTTGGCTACAGACAAACAGGTCATGTCTAATTTCAAACTGTTCATTGGGTCACGGTCGGGTTGGGTACTTTTAACCCGCCAAACTGAATGGACCCAAATTGCCACCCTGTCTATATATTCTTAATCTGTAAATTAAATGCAGTAATACAAAATTGAGTAATTTCATACTTTGTTGCAGCAACAGATCATTTGTCTGACACCAAGAGTAAACGCAAGCAAAGCATGTTCACGAGTCTGCCCATCTTTCGAAATTCCAGCTTCAAAACCACCAGTAGTCGAATCAATAATAAGGACAGCACAATCTGCTTGAGAAGTTCCAGTAATCATGTTTTTAATGAAATCACGATGTCCCGGAGCATCAATGACAGTGCAATAGTACTTGTTGGTCTCAAATTTCCACAAAGCGATATCGATCGTTATTCCACGTTCACGCTCAGCCTTAAGTTTGTCCAGCACCCAAGCGTACTTAAAAGAACGCTTGTTCATTTCAGCAGCTTCTTTCTCAAACCTCTCAATCACACGCTTGTCGATACCTCCAAGCTTGTAGATCAAGTGCCCGGTAGTAGTTGACTTTCCAGAGTCAACATGACCAATCACAACAATGTTAATGTGAACCTTTTCCTTCCCCATGATGAAACTGAGCTGCTTGCTAAAACTACAAAAAAATACAAATCACTTTATGTATCACATGAACAAGTAAGATTATTGATTCACATTACTAAGGAACCTTAACAATTTATTACTACGGAGTAGCTAGGCTCATTTACGAGCTATTTATTATCCATGAATCAATTATACGCTTTTTGGTAAAAAAGCTCAGGTTATAGTTGATGTCTCCAAGTTATTTAAATAGAACAGTATGAAGGTAAATAAAACTGGAAAATGATCCGGATCTTAAATACAACAATATCAAACTACCATTTAAAATTCTAGTAGTCTGCTAACATGGTGAATTTGAGTTGTAAATGGGTCAATTTGTGATAACTTCAAAGTTTTAGGTAAAATGACACAGGTCAACAGATTAATTCAACATGTGTCAAAACTTCAAATGTCTTAACAAGTCCATCTACAAAAAATTAAATTAAAATCATACCATAATTTATCATAATTTAAATAAATTATTCGTAAAATTAATAATGATAATACACTAAAAAGCCATCCATTAAATTGTTTAACACAGTTACTTATGAATCATGATCATAATAATAACTTCAGTAACAGTAATTGTGAAAACCACCTTCAGACAACTCGATAATAAAACATTCAAGCATAAAAATGATCATATAGTTTCGCTTGTAGACACACATAGCTAAGATCAGCAAAATATCTAAACATAAACTAAACTTTTGATCCATAAATTAAAAATATATAACTACCACACAGCGTCACAGCATCAAAACAAACTAGCAAATCAAAGATTAAACTACGAAATACAAAAAAATGAAGGATCAATTTACCTTGAATTTCAACGATAAGGATGATGAAACTGAGAAAATTAAGCTGCAGAACATGAAAGGGAAATGGAGTAAAGGGTGGGTTATATAGCACAATTTTATTTACAAGCACATAGGGCTTTTCGTTTGAACCCGTTGGATTGCCGTTTGATCTAACGGTAAAGGTTGATTGTTCTGCTACACCGCCACGTTTGATGAACAAAATTCCAAAAACACCCCTCATAAACTTGGGCATCAAGTATTGTCTAGGATATTCTACGTCCAATAGATTTAGAGTTTTAGACCAAGTAAAACGTATATTTATTTATCTATTATTGTTATAAGTCGGTCTGTTAGACGGCAACGTAAAACCTACTAAATAATTAATTATGAGAACAATAATACATAAGTTTTTTAAATAAAAAAGGTTAGTTGATTCCTGAACTAACGATATTAGAAAATTCAATGCATATAGTTTAATGAGTGTGGACGAAAACGTGAAAAATACTAAATAATCATTTATAAACAACAACAATACATGTGTTTTTTTAAAAATAAAAGAGGTTGTTTTTTTTTTTTTAAATTTTTTTTTTTTGGCAAAAAAAAGAAAACTTATATACCAAATCTTAATCTCAAAAAGAGACAAGAAACAAAAATACAAAAAAAAAACTCACCTGCAGGTTCGAAAACAGTAAACGAGACCAAATAAAGATATCAACCTAACGCTAACTAACTTGAGTCTCGCCGAACACCTTACAAACACCTAACGCTAACAATCAATCAAAGGAACGAAACCATCACCTACATATAACTATATAAGAATGCAACAATACATAAACACTTAAAGACTAATGTTGTTGTCGCCACCGCCATCCACATGGGCCTTGAACGTAAAGGTCGATTCGATACCTATCCCTCCGTCAGTGCGGCTCCCCGGAGATTCCAAACAACCATTCCTAAATTGATAGAAAACCCGCCTTTCTCTCATACACATCCCGTCCCCAAACCAATGCGAGTCCACTTGCAAGATCCATCCTTTTGAGAAATCATGGCATTTTTATCTTTTAAAAGATCAATCCTCCCCTCTTCATCATCACTATAATCCTTCAAACCCAATGCACCATTTCTATCATATTTCTTCTTTGCCTTGCCTCTCATCTTGAGACCATTTTTGAGACCGATCTTTTTCGCTTCTCCTCCTCGAAATTTGCTAGAATGCACATGCCATCCCCTACAAAAACCTTTACAATTCGGATCCGCACAAATGCAAAACTTACAACCCGCATTATTACTGGTAGCAACGTTAGCCAAGTTATCGAGAATAGCGTTAGTAGATGCGTTACACACCGTTGGTGTCTTAACCTCCTCAAATCTCCCTTTTTTACTCTTTGGACCAAAACCTACATCACTAAGAGCGTTATCGATCTCGACTTCTTGAACCGAATATGGAGAACCCAAAATTCCATCAACCCCATACTTGTTTTTACCTGTAACTTTCACATTAACACCACCATTTGAACCCTCGCCATCCTTCATCTTCCTCTGAATCGGTTCATCAATACCTACTGTTGTATCAAAATAACCTGAAGCATTTACAACCACTTCTACTGTGACGACCCGGAAATTTCCGACCAAATTTAAACTTAACCTTTATATGTTTCTGACACGATAAGCAGAATTTGTAATGTTGAATCTCAAAAAGTTTGGAACTACATTCATGTAATCAATTATCCTTTGACCGTGTTCGACGATTCACGAACAATTATGTGTATATAGATATGTATATATAATATATAATATTAACTAAAAACGTTAACAAAGTACTAGATATATGATACTTTACATAAACATATTTGTTTCGATATATTTATCGACAGAATTAAGAGATAATATCAAATGATTGAATTATCAGATACATTATGATATGATTACGGGCCTATGTTATGAGGTCCACTGTGATTTAAGAAATCTATTTTTTTTACAACTCATTACTTAACCAGTATGATAAAGATAACGATATTTATATTTTATTTTATTAAATATATATATATATATATATATATATATAACGATTTAAATTAATATTATATATATTTTTATACGCTTATTATACGTACATAGTTTTATACTTTTACTATACTTTAACTTTACCTTTACTTTACTTTTATTTTAATAATTCATACTTTAATAATTCACTTTAATAATTCATACTTTAATAATTCACTTTAATAATTCATACTTTAATAATTCACTTTAATAATTCATACTTTAATAATTCACTTTAATAATTCATACTTTAATAATTCACTTTAATAATTCATACTTTAATAATTCACTTTAATAATTCATACTTTAATAATTCACTTTAATAATTCAAAAATCTATTATAAATAGAATTCAATAGGTTATTATTATTATATAGAAACTTGAAAATATATTTCTCTAAACTCTCTCAATCGAATTACATATATATATATATATATATGTATATATATATATATATATATATATATACTTAGTATTATTTCAAGATATTATTAGTATACATAAAATACTATGACGGAGTTATATTCAGACGATTTCAAAATAAGTTTTCAAATGGGATAGAGCTAAGGAAATTATGGGTTATAGCTATGAAGGTTATGGGTATTGATCGAGGGTATTGCTCGTGAGGTCAACCTAACGTTTATCATTTTCGTTGCGTCTACGTACTTTCCTGCAATATTGAATCACAATATTGATATGTGAGCATTCATATCTTATCTTTTATATATTAATAGTGTATCCCTGACTAGTGCTCGAGTATATATGATTATGCATGTTTGTATGCTTAGTTTCGTCGTTAAATAGTTTATGATAAATCACGAATTTGATACATATGCTACTGAGATATGTTATATGATATGCATGTCGTTGAAAATCTGAAAAAAAAATTAATAACTTTTCATTTAGAAATCGTGTGGTTTCGATGAACGGATTAAAAGATATGGTCAACTGAATTATCATTAATTTTAATATTATTATTAAAACGATTATTATAACTGTTATCAGTTGATGTTATTACTAAAATTATCTTTATTACTAAAAATTAATATTTTTATTGAAACTATCATTTTATTATTTTTATCATTATTATTATAATCAATATTATTTTATCAAATAAATATGCGTACAAAGATATTTTTACCACACGTAATGTAATTACATTAATAATACATACCACTATATTTTTATGATATTAAGTGAATTTTATAAATTTTATTATTTGAGATATATAAAAGTATATTTTTATCATATATGAATTTTAATATAAATTTTTATTTATTAATAAATAACTTGTATTATTTAGTATAATAAGATCTGATAAATATATTTAAATATATAAAACTACTATATATAAGTTATATAATAAACATGTATAGATTTTGGAAGTCATTTTGGGTCAAGTTGACTTTTGTTGACTTTTGCATGTCAGTCTCGAGCATTAGGATTGTGATACACTACGACTTGACCTAAATTGTTAGACAGATATTGACCAACATATAAATATATATACTTAATATAGGTTCGTGAATCCGAGACAAACACTGCACTTGTTCAGTGCCGTCATATACATAATTGCTACGAAATACAGTATTGTGAGTTTCATTTGCTCCCTTTTTATATATATTTTTGGGCTGAGAATACATGCGCTGATTTATAAATGTTTTACGAAATAGGCACAAGTACTAAAACTAATTCTATGTGGGTTTAAACAAGAAATATACCCTTAGCTTGGTAACATTAAACTACTTGTCTATGTACGGTAGGCGCGAATCCTAAAGATAGATCTATTGGGTCTGACAAACCCCATCCTGACTATGGGATGCTTTAGTACTTCGAGGTTATTTTAAACACACCTGATTTGGTGTACTTCAGAGGGTAAAACATTAACGTTAAAGCTTGTTACCGGGTGCCTACAACTTATAGAATACTTTTATACACTTGCTAGTGTACGGATATTTATAGAAACTGAAATCTTGTGGTCTATTACTATTACGGAAATGATGGATTATGATAAACTAATGAACTCACCAACCTTTTGGTTGACACTTTAAAGCATGTTTATTCTCAGGTATTAAAGAATTCTTCCGCTGTGCATTAGCTCATTTTAAGGATATTACTTGGAGTCATTCAAGACATACTTTGAAAGACGTTGCATTCGAGTCGTTGAGTTCATCAAGATTAATATTAAGTCAATTATAGTTGGATGTAATATGAAATGGTATGCATGCCGTCAATTTTTGAAGTAAAGAAAGTTTGTCTTTTAAAAACGAATGCAATGTTTGTAAAACGTATCATATAGAGGTCAAATACCTCGCGATGTAATCAACTATTGTGAATCGTTTATAATGTATATGAACGGGTCCTTTCAGTTGGTATCAGAGCGGTGGTCTTAGCGAACCAGGTCTTGCATTAGTGTGTCTAACTGATAGTTGTTAAGATGCATTAGTGAGTCTGGACTTCGACCGTGTCTGCATGTCAAAAGTTTTGCTTATCATTTTTAGTCGGAAATTATCTACTTACCATCTTTAGGAAATTACCTGCTTATCATTCTTAAGTCTAGACGCGTTTTCCTACATTTATTGCATAATAGTGTATAGACGAATTCTTATCTTAGCATATATGTTACTGTGAACTTTGACTGACATCTTTCAAAGATTCCTCCGTAATTTATGGGATTTTGGTATTATATATACATATGTAAATTATATATTGAAGAATACCAAATCTAAATTCTACAATCTATTTCATACCAAAAAATTCTTTCCCTGATCATACAAGATGGATCCTTCAACCAGTTCGAGTTCCTCGGATTCCGACAGCTATGCCGATATGGATTTCCACATGAGCTCCGAAAGCAGCGTGACCGGAATGGATCAACCAATTAGCCATCATCTATTATGGATGAATTGGGGATGGGTTCGTAATCTACTTAACCATTGGAGACAAGAAGAAGGCGATCCCTTTCATCCACCACATTGCCCTCTTGGCAATGAACCTGAAGCACTTACCGGCGAACCTGTCCGAAACACCATTTTCTCTCTCATTTCCAGAGTATCTCGTCATGATTATATACTACACCAAATTCTAGATCTTATTTATCCGCTCGTCCGAACCGACAATCACCCCGGTGTAATAGAAGAAGTCAACGAGCTTCGCCCTCGGGTAGTGGCTTTGGAGAATATGGTGCAAAGGTTACAAACACTAGCAGTAGCACCAGCAGCATAACCAGTACCACCATCAACAACATCAACAGTACCATTACCACCACCAACAACAACCGCATCACAAACCTCAACTTCACAATCTGTCCCACGAGCATCGACGTCATACGCCATGTAGATACCAAGGAATACCACAACGATGAAGTATTGATTCATAACTTCATTGGGGAAACATTCTACAGCGATTATGTAATTTCTAAAGTTTAGAAATTATCTATCCTAGCCTTAACCATAAATCAAATGAGTTTAATTTAATATTAACTCATTAAATCAATATTACATCTGAAGAAATATACACATATATATTTCCATAAAGACTGTAATAAAATTCTTTTGTACAAAATATTAATTGTGAAATTTTTTTTAACGGGTAGGTAATACCCGAGAGATATATAAATTCACAATTAATATGTTACATTCTTCGAATCTGATTCAGCAAATCATCCATTATACTCCCTACTTTCACAACAATATACATTCTTTTATAGAAATCAAAACAACCATACTCATTCAAAATCTAATTACATATTCTGATTTTGAAATCTCAGAATTCGATTCAAGATATAACCGAAATCATCACTCTTAGATTCCTACATCTTTCAAAACTATACTTTGACTTCAAAACTGTCCTAGAACCTCATTTCTATTCATGGAACTCACAAAGATATTTGTATCATTCAAAATCTTAGAACATCATATGTATATTAACAATTACAATATGTGTTCAAACACTTCGAAATTCCTAAAGACATGCGAGATGATGATCCAACCACATATTACCCACTGTCATGCATCTGAAAAGCTCTCGAAACCAAAGTTATAGTTTAACACGTACCCGTGTCAGATCCTTTGATATTTATTACCAAATATAATTTTTCAATCTCTTTCCTAAATAGACAGTTTTATCACAGCTCCAGCAAATCACCTTCATTTATTTATACGAATAAACCTTATTATAACAATTACCCCTTCATCATTATTACCGGGGAACCTTTCATATCTCGCCACATTAGCAGTAAACTTATCAACAACTTCATTAACCTTCAACTTAAGCCTCTCCGAAAAGTCACTATACTTATTCATTAAAACCCCATCATGTACTCACCTACATCATGTAACAATAATTGTCACACCAACTACTGGGAATTAGCAATCAGTATTTTGAATTTCGCGACAATTTTATGTCAAAAGTTATACATATAACGTCTATCTCCTAGACTTACATACTTCGAATGTGAATTTTCTGAAAAACATCCCAAACTATGAACTAGTTCTCCGAAATTGGAAAAATGCTGATGAAGCAGCAAAAACTGTAAACGACTTTAACAGTCAAAAGTTTGATGATAAAGAATAGTATGGTGGTAAAGCTGAGAAAAAGAGAAGGTTTGAAACTGAAAAACGGATTGAGCAGACCATGAAGGAGGCTGTGGACAAATCACAAAGACTAAACCTGCCTTCAAAGGATCCAAATGATTCAGTGTCTACTGAAATCGTTAGCAAACACCTTACTTCTTATTCTAAACCTTCACAGACAAATCTTCTTCATCATCCATATTATCGTATCTTTTATTATAATATCTTCGATATTCCTGAAGATATTTTCACAACTATTCTTATCCGATATCTTTTATCTCTTCGCAATATCTGCGTTACAACATAAAAAGAAACTGTGTTAGTTTCTAAATTTAAAAAAAAATTGAATTTAAAATAGGAATGTTTTTGAAGTAGTGTTGAGAACTGAAGCATGAGTTAGTATAATATAATGACACTTGATCAACGTGATTATATTACAGTAAGTCATGCTGAGTTTCTAATAGAACGTGATGATTCACAGAACATACCGTCATCATGTACTGTTTACACGACTCTTACATTCTACCCAATTTTCAAACATATTAAGAACATATCATCTTGATAGCTCTATATTTTCAGATATTCTGGTAATTTGCCAAATCAAGATCGTGCCATTACGATTTTCTTCTTGGAACATTAACTATGTTCATCCAAAAATTCATATCTACGAATTCTGGACTATTATCCGCTTGACTTAAGATCGGGAAGAGAAAACGAAAGCATGAAGCTCCGAAATATAATGGAGAATATAAAGCCCGATAACAACCCCGAAATTACAAACCGTGTATATAAATGCGTATAGTAATATAAAGACGCGGGAGAATGAAAAACACAATAATCCCAAGGTAATGGTAGAAGAAAATAACTTCCTCCGGTGGTAGATGAAAAAGAAGAATGACAGATATGAAAGTTAAAAGTATATCAAGAATCAATACTGGATGAAGCATATTAACGAATGCTTTAAAGTATGAATTGGGGAGAAAGACTAGAAGGTGTGAGCTGTGGAAATAAAGAAACGAAGGGGGTGGAATTATAGTAAAATATCAGACAGAGAAATCGAGACAGATTATCGCATTTAATCAAAGAAGATCCTGATTTCCTTAATCGCCGAAGAGCCAAATCTTATTGCAAAGATTTTCTTTAAATCCCATGAATTCCGGAAATCAATCATAACTACGTTATCGGTTAAAACGAATATACGTTTACTCATTTCACTCTCTTGCGATAGCTTCACTTATACTCTTCGCGTAATCAAATTGTTTTATCTATATTACTCAATGATGATAAAACTCTATTTATCAACTCATATTCATCATGAAAACATTTTTATAGTTAGCCATGACGACCTCGATCAAATTTCGGGACGAAATTTCTTTAACGGGTAGGTACTGTGACGACCCGGAAATTTCCGACCAAATTTAAACTTAACCTTTATATGTTTCTGACACGATAAGCAGAATTTGTAATGTTGAATCTCAAAAAGTTTGGAACTACATTCATGTAATCAATTATCCTTTGACCGTGTTCGACGATTCACGAACAATTATGTGTATATAGATATGTATATATAATATATAATATTAACTAAAAACATTAACAAAGTATTAGATATATGATACTTTACATAAACATATTTGTTTCGATATATTTATCGACAGAATTAAGAGATAATATCAAATGATTGAATTATCAGATACATTATGATATGATTACAGGCCTATGTTATGAGGTCCACTGTGATTTAAGAAATCTATTTTTTTTACAACTCATTACTTAACCAGTATGATAAAGATAACGATATTTATATTTTATTTTATTAAATATATATATATATATATATATATATAACGATTTAAATTAATATTATATATATTTTTATACGCGTATTATACGTACATAGTTTTATACTTTTACTATACTCTAACTTTACCTTTACTTTACTTTTACTTTACTTTCACTTTAATAATTCATACTTTAATAATTCACTTTAATAATTCATACTTTAATAATTCACTTTAATAATTCATACTTTAATAATTCACTTTAATAATTCATACTTTAATAATTCACTTTAATAATTCATACGTTAATAATTCACTTTAAAAATTCAAAAATCTATTATAAATAGAATTCAATAGGTTTCATTATTTCATAGAAACTTGAAAATATATTTCTCTAAACTCTCTCAATCGAATTACATATATATATATATATATATATATATATATATATATATATATATATATATATATATATATATATATATATATATATTTACTTAGTATTATTTCAAGATATTATTAGTATACATAAAATACTACGACGGAGTTATATTCAGACGATTTCAAAATAAGTTTTCAAATGGGATAGAGCTAAGGAAATTATGGGTTATAGCTATGAAGGTTATGGGTATTGATCGAGGGTATTGCTCGTGAGGTCAACCTAACGTTTATCATTTTCGTTGCGTCTACGTACTTTCCTGCAATATTGAATCACAATATTGATACGTGAGCATTCATATCTTATCTTTTATATATTAATAGTGTATCCCTGACTAGTGCTCGAGTATATATGATTATGCATGTTTGTATGCTTAGTTTCGTCGTTAAATAGTTTATGATAAATCATGAATTTGATACATATGCTACTGAGATAAGTTATATGATATGCATGTCGTTGAAAATCTGAAGAAAAAAATTAATAACTTTTCATTTAGAAATCGTGTGGTTTCGATGAACGGATTAAAAGATATGGTCAACTGAATTATCATTAATTTTAATATTATTATTAAAACGATTATTATAACTGTTATCAGTTGATGTTATTACTAAAATTATCTTTATTACTAAAAATTAATATTTTTATTGAAACTATCATTTTATTATTTTTATCATTATTATTATTATCAATATTATTTTATCAAATAAATATGCGTACAAAGATATTTTTACCACACGTAATGTAATTACATTAATAATACATACCACTATATTTTTATGATATTAAGTGAATTTTATAAATTTTATTATTTGAGATATATAAAAGTATATTTTTATCATATATGAATTTTAATATAAATTTTTATTTATTAATAAATGACTTGTATTATTTAGTATAATAAGATCTGATAAATATATTTAAATATATAAAACTACTATATATAAGTTATATAATAAACATGTATAGATTTTGAAAGTCATTTTGGGTCAAGTTGACTTTTGTTGACTTTTGCATGTCGGTCTCGAGCATTAGGATTGTGATACACTACGACTTGACCTAAATTGTTAGACAGATATTGACCAACATATAAATATATATACTTAATATAGGTTCGTGAATCCGAGACAAACACTGCACTTGTTCAGTGCCGTCATATACATAATTGCTACGAAATACAGTATTGTGAGTTTCATTTGCTCCCTTTTTATATATATTTTTGGGCTGAGAATACATGCGCTGATTTATAAATATTTTACGAAATAGGCACAAGTACTAAAACTAATTCTATGTGGGTTTAAACCAGAAATATACCCTTAGCTTGGTAACATTAAACTACTTGTCTATGTACGGCAGGCGCGAATCCTAAAGATAGATCTATTGGGTCTGACAAACCCCATCCTGACTATGGGATGCTTTAGTACTTCGAGGTTATTTTAAACACACCTGATTTGGTGTACTTCAGAGGGTAAAACATTAACGTTAAAGCTTGTTACCGGGTGCCTACAACTTATAAAATACTTTTATACACTTGCTAGTGTACGGATATTTATAGAAACTGAAATCTTGTGGTCTATTACTATTACGGAAATGATGGATTATGATAAACTAATGAACTCACCAACCTTTTGGTTGACACTTTAAAGCATGTTTATTCTCAGGTATTAAAGAATTCTTCCGCTGTGCATTAGCTCATTTTAAGGATATTACTTGGAGTCATTCAAGACATACTTTGAAAGATGTTGCATTCGAGTCGTTGAGTTCATCAAGATTAATATTAAGTCAATTATAGTTGGATGTAATATGAAATGGTATGCATGCCGTCAATTTTTGAAGTAAAGAAAGTTTGTCTTTTAAAAACGAATGCAATGTTTGTAAAACGTATCATATAGAGGTCAAATACCTCGCGATGTAATCAACTATTATGAATCGTTTATAATGTATATGAACGGGTCCTTTCATCTACCACATCAACCCCCTCCAAAATACTAGCAAATTTAATACCCCTAAAAGAGGTAGTTTTATAAGCCCCTTTATTAGACGAATCAATGCAGATAGTTTTTGAAGCGACCCGTCCAAATCCATAAGGACGAATACAATAACATATGATTACATAGTGAGGTATTTGGCCTCTAAGTGATACATTTTACAACCATTGCATTCGTTTTTAAAAGACAAACTTTCATTACATCGAAAGTTAACAGGCATGCATACCATTTCATAATATATGAAACTATCAATGACTTAATAATAATCTTGTTGAACTCAACGACTCGAATGCAACGTCTTTTGAAATATTTCATGAATGACTCCAAGTAATATCTCTAAAATGAACAAATGCACAGCGGAAGATTTCTTTAATACCTGAGAATAAACATGCTTTAAAGTGTCAACCAAAAGGTTTGTGAGTTCATTAGTTTATCATAATCAATCATTTCCATAATTTTAATAGACCGCAAGATTTCATTTATTCAATAATCATACACTCGCAAGTGTTAAAAATTCATTCGTATGGATTGAACACCCGGTAACCGACATTAACAAAATGCATCTAGAATATCTCCAATCATATAAACATCGAAGTACTAAAGCAGTTCAAATTCTCTGACTGGGGCGTGTCAAAGCTCATAGATCTATCTTTAGGATTCGCGTCAATTGGTGGCAATTATAATAAACATCAATTCTTAGGCTACCAATTTCAACAAGGGCGATATCCGGTATAACAATTCAACCATAGAATGTAGTTTCGATTACTTGTGTCTATTTCATCAATCATTTATAAAAGCGCATGTATTCTCAGTCCCAAAAATATATATTGCAAAAACATTTAAAAGGGAGCAAATGAAACTCACAATACTGTATTTTGTAGTAAAAATACATATGAAGTCATTGAACAAATGTAGGGTTGGCCTCGGATTCACGAACCTATATTAGTATATGTATTTATATGTTGGTCAATATCTATCTAACAATTTAATTCAAGTCGTAGTTTATCACAATCCTAATGCTCGAGATTATCATGCTAAAGTCAACAAAAGTCATCTAATCCAAAAAAGGGCTTTCAAAATCTATAAATTTTATTATATAATTATATTACCAGTGCATATGTCTTGATAGTTGAATGAATCGATAATTTACAAAACTCAAATTATTACATAGCTGACTAAATTATCATATTCGGAAATTCTTAGATAAATCAATGTAACTAGTTTATGTATATCTATTTGTAATTTATATGTTATTTTAATAATTAAATAACTTATATTTATTCTACATTTTTAAGTAATTTATTATTTATTTAATAATTATTCTTAAATTAATTCGCCATTTATTTTAATGTATTAACGATAAAGATATATGATAAAATACATTTTTATATATTAAGTATTATGATTTGTATAACGTTTACATAATAATATTATTTTAATGATAAAAATATAGTGATATGTATTATTAATATAATTGTATTAATAAATATATATTTGTATCAAATATTTATTTAATAAATAATATAATATTGATAATAATAATAATGAACCAAAAACTGTATTATTTTGAAATAATATTAATATTAATTATTTTTAAAAATAATAATAATAATGACAATATTTATATTTACTAATGAAAAATATAATTTTTATAATAAATGATAATCTTTTTGTAATAATGCAAATGCCATAATAATAATATTACTAATAATGATAAAATTGAAAACGATATTTTTTTTACATCATAATCTTAACAATATTTTAACTGAATCATGATACTCATACTCATTAATTCCTAATCGATTTGTTTAATAGCTTTTAGTTCTCTTTTATATCGTATTTATAATAATGATAATAATATTAATCATGTTAATTAGATGATATTAATATTAGTTTTAAAAATAATAATTATGATGACACTGATGATAATACTAATAATTACTATAATGATAATAATAATAATAATAATAATAATAATAATAATAATAATAATAATAATAATAACTAGGTTATAATTACGATAGTATTAATAATAACAATAACGATTTTTAATGATAATATTTATATTGATAATGATCATAATAACAATTTTTAGATAATAATAAAAACGACGATAATAACGACGATAATAACGACGATAGTAATAATAATCATTTTAACAATAATAATACTAAAATTAATAATAATAATTCAGTTGACTATATCTTTTAATCCGTTCATCGAAATCACACGAGTTCTAAATGAAAAGTTCTTAATTTTTCGCTAGCTTTCCAACGACATGCATATCCTATACCTTATCTCAGTAGCATATTTATCTAATTCAGGATTCAACATAACTTAACTAACAACAATATTAAACGTATAAGCATGCATAATCCTATATACTCGAGCACTAGTCAGAGATACACTATTAATATATAAAAGATTGGATATGAGTGCTCACGTATCAATATTGTGATTCAATATTGCAGGAAAGTACGTAGACGCAACAGGGATGATAAACATTAGGTTGACCTTTGACTCATGATCAACCCCCAAGCAATACCCATAACCTCCATAGCTATAACCCATAATTTTCTTAGCTCTATCCCGCTCGAAAAACCCGTTTTGAAATAACCCGCTCATGACCTCGTCGTAGTATTTTATGTATATTATTATTTTTATCATTTTAATAATAATAATAATAATAATAATAATAATAATAATAATAATAATAATGAAAATAATAATAATAATATATATATTAATCTCAATATTTGGAGTATAATCTATATATAAGAGAACTCAATTTCAAAGAACGGATATATATAGTGTTTATGTATGCGTGATAGTGAGAAAGAAAATATAATAATAAATTAAAAAAAAACGTGTAAAAAAGTAGGCCAAACACTTTATGACCCGTGATCTTTGCAAAAAAACTTACCTATAATTTTATTTAATAATATTATATATAAATATATATTTAATTCATATGATTAATTATATATTATATTATATTCACGTGCATAGTTGACTTGTAATTTTAGTTCCGATGACTTGTACGTTGTCGCTCGACTAATGTCCTGGTTCCGGTTTTTCGAACGTCGTTTCGTACGCTTAGAAAACTAGCACTTTACGTTTCGTGACTCGTACCTTTGTCAAAATATAAACTAAGATTACTAATAACTATATCACTAAAGATGTATCTTAAACATTCGAGTGTTTTGGTCATTTGCTTCTATAAATCAATGTCTCGTTGGTTAACAAAATATATATTTTAAATCAAGCGGTTTATGACTAAGTTAAAAATAATTTTTATCACTTCGTAAAATATTATATATATATATATATATATATATATATATATATATATATATTCATTATAAATATAAATTTGTTCATATTGTACATAATTGAAATATTTATTTAATAATATAATATTTAGTTTTTCAAAATTGATTATATTTTAAAGTTTGTTTTAAAATCGTTTAGAAAAAATATTATAACACGTAACGTTTACACTTTAAAACTTAATCTGATATTATTCATTTATGTGTTAGTTTTTATTTAAAAATATATCTAAATATCAATTGAATCAAATCACCAATGTTACTATCATTTGCTTAATTTGAAATCATATACATAAACACGTTTTAATACATGTTGCAAGTTATCTACATATTTAACAACCAATATTCCATCTCACGTTATTTAATCAAAGACATCTTAAATAATCGAGTTCTATTATATCGTAAAGTGTTTTCGTACATTTGAAACTAAATCAAAGGATTGTTATGTAATTTAGTCTTCCACTAACCTTTGTCTAATTCTCGATAATAGACACATTTGTTCTTACTCGTAAATCACTTTATCATTTTCCGAATATTGTTAAAATGGAAAGATTTCTTAAATCAAAGTGGACCTCTCAACAGAGACACGTAAATCATAATGAATTTGATAACTCAATTATTTGGTATCATCTTTTAATTCCATCGATAAATACGATCATGTAAAGTATTATACCTAATACCTTGTTTATGTTTTTAAGTTATAATATATATACACATATATACACGTATATATTCTCATCCAATTATAATGGTTCGTGAATCGTCAAGGTCTGGTCAAGGTTAAATGAATGTATGAACAAAATTTAAAATTCATGAGATTTAAACTTAACAAACTTTGCTTATCGTGTCGGAATAATATAAAGATAAAGTTTAAATTTGATCGAAAATTTCCGGGTCGTCACAGTACCTACCCGTTAAAGAAATTTCGTCCCCGAAATTTGATCGAGGTCGTCATGACTAACAGTAAGAATGTTATTACGAAGAATATAAACTGATACATAGAGTTTTATCATTATTAAAAATATGGATAAAATAATTTGATTTCTCGAAGCGTATGAGTGAAGATATCGTAAAAGAGTGAAATGAGAAAATAGAGACTTGCCTTATCTTTTGACGTCATCACGGCTGATCTCCGGATTAAAGAAAATCTTTGTAATCTAAATAGGATTTGATTCTTCGACGATTAAGGAAATTATGATCCTCTTTGATTTAATGCGATAATCCATCTCGATTTCTCTGTCGGATATTTCACTATAAATCCACCTCCTTCGTTTCCTTACAACTCACACTTTCTATTCTTTCTCCCTCAACTCATATTTTAAAGTATTCGTCAATATGCTCCATCCAGTGCTGATTCTCGATATACTTCTCACTTTCATATCTGTCGTTCTTCTTTTTCATCTGCCGCCGGAAGAATCTATTTACTTCTACTATACTCTCCGTTTTATAGTGTTTTTAGTTCTCCCATGTCTTTATATTGCTATATTCATTGATATATACGGTTTGTAATTTCTGGGTTGTTGTTAGATTTTATATCCTCTTTTATATTTCGAAGTCCCTGCTTCTGTCTTTAATCATTGTCATCCACAGTTAATGCTCCCTTCTATTTGCTGCGATTTATACTCCCATTTCTATTTCGGAGCTTCATTCTTTCGTTTCCTCTTCTTGCGATTAAGCACCGTATGTAATGATCTAGAATTTGTAGATGTGAATTTCAAAATGAACATAGTTAATTTTCTAAGAAGGAAATTGTAATGGCACGATCTTGATTTGTCAAATTACCAGAATATTCCGGAAAATACCGAATCATCAAGAAATATTTTCTTGACATTTTTTTAAAGATTAAATAGAATACAAGAGTCGTATAACATGACACATGATGACGGTATAGTCTGTGAATCGTCATGTTCCATTAGAAACTCAGCATACTTACTGTAATATAATCACGTTGATCAAGTGTCATTATATTATACTAATTCATGCTTCAGTTCCCAACACTACTTCAAAAATATTCTTATTTTAAACTCGAAGGTTTCAAAATTTAGAAACTAAAATAGTTTCTTTTATGATGTAATACAGATAGCGCGAAGAGGTAAATGATTTCAGATAAGAATAATTATGGAAATATCTTCAAAAATATGGAGGATATTTATAATGAAAGATATGATGATATCTTAGAATTTCTATTATCAGAGGATGATGATGAATATTGTCCGCAAGGGTTTAGAGTCAGGAGCAAGGTATTCGTTAATGACTTCAGCAGAAACTGAATCATTTGGATTCTTTGAAGGCAGGTTTAGTCTTTGTGATTTGTCCACAGCCTCCTTCATACTTTGCTCAATCCGTTTTCCAGTTTCAAACATTCTCTTTTTCTGAGCTTTGCCAACACACTATTCTTTATCATCAAACTTTTTACTGTTAAGGCCGTTTTACAATTTTTGCTGCTTCATCATCATTTTTCAAAATTTCGAGAACTAGTTCGCAGTTTAGGGTGTTTTTCAGAAACTTCACATTCGAAATACGTAAGTCTAGGAGTTAAACGTTATATGTACACATATAATTGTTGGCGTAGACATGCTGTGAGATTTCAAAATACTGATTGCTGAATCCCAGTAATTGGCATAGCAATTCTTGTTACAAGATACGGATGAGTAAATGATGGAGTTTCGATAAATATAATGATTTTTCGGAAAGTCAAAAAGATCAGTGAAGTTGTTGGTAAGTTTATTGCTAATGTGGTGAAATATAAACGGTTCTCCGGTAACGATGGCGAAAGGGCAACGTATATATCGAGGTTATAATAAGGCTGTTTCGTCTGAAAAGTCGAAGTTGACTTGCTGGAGCCGTGACAAAACTGACTACTTTGGAGAGGAGTTGAAAAGTTATTTTAGCTAATAAATGCCAAAGAGTCTGACACGGATACGTGTTAAACTATGACTTTGGTTTCAAGAGTTTTTCAGGTACATAACTGTGGTTAACATGTGGTTGGATCATCATCTCGATTGTTCATTATTTGAAGTGTCTTCAGGAATTTCGAAAGGTTTGAACACATATTGTAATCGTTAATATACATATGATGTTCTAGCACAGTTTTGAAGTCAAAGTATAGCTTTGAAAGATGTAGGAATCTAAGAGTGATGATACCGGTTATATATTGAATTGAATTCTGCGATTTCAAAATTAGAGTATGTAATTGAATTTGAATGAGTATGGTTGTTTTGATTTCTATGAAAGAGTGTATATTGTTATGAAAATAGTGAGTATAGTTTATGATTGCTGAATCAGATTCGAAGAATGTAACATATTAATTGTGAATTTATATATCTCTCGGGTATTACCTACCCGTTAAAAAAAAAAATCACAAGTAACGTTTTGTACCCGAGAATTTTATTACAATCTTTATGAAAATATATGTATATTTTTCTTCAGATGTAATACGGATTTGATGAGTTAAGTTCGTTTGATCTTAGGCTGGAATTAAAAAATGAATAATCTCTAACATTAGAGATTACATAATCTTCACAGAGTATTTCACTACTATGATCAATACTTCATTATTTATTCTTACAGATATTTCCTTAGTGAATCATGTTGATGTGCATAGAACTCTTGCTAACTTCGCAAGATACAAATGATGTTTTCTAGTAAGTTTCGAGTATATTGAAAGTGTAAAATCAAACATGTAATTGAATAATACACTTGGATTATTATGAAACAGCATTCATTGAGTTGAAACAGAGATCGTAGTTAATGATGGTTAAGTTGTTAAATAAGGATGTACATCTTAGCATATCAGTAATATGAATTAACCGAGTAGTATTTACCCTTTTTCAATTCATACATAATAGCTTAATACAAAAAGATTTATGATGGTTTCAAAATTTATATGTATATAAGGTACACATATAAATTCTTCAGAGGAATTGAGTTAATACTTCATATCTCATTGATGAAAGGACCCATCCTAATCCATCCGGACGAAGTCCATATCGATTATAAACGATTCACAATAGTTGATTACATCGCGAGGTACTTGACCTCTATATGATACATTTTACAAACATTGCATTCGTTTTGAAAAGACAATCTTTCATTACATCTGAAGTTGACAGACATGCATACCATTTCATAATATATCCAACTATAATTGACTTAATAATGATCTTGATAAACTCAACGACTCGAATGCAACGTCTTTTGAAATATGTCATGAATGACTCCAAGTAATATCTCTAAGATAAGCAAATGCACAGCGGAAGATTTCTTTTGTACCTGAGAATAATCATGCTTTAAAGTGTCAACCAAAAGGTTGGTGAGTTCATTAGTTTAACATAAATAATCATTTCATAATTTTAATAGACCACAAGATTTCATATTTCCATTTCTAATAAACATACGTCCCATACATAGAGACAAAAATAATCATTCATATGGATTGAACACCTGGTAACCGACATTCACAATATACATATAAGAATATCCCCATCATTCCGGGATCCTCCTTCGGACATGATATAAATTTCGAAGTACTAAAGCATCCGGTACTTTGGATGGGGCTTGTTGGGCCCGATAGATCTATCTTTAGGATTCGCGTCAATTAGGGTGTCTGTTCCCTAATTCTTAGATTACCAGACTTAATAAAAAGGGGCATATTCGGTTTAATAATTCAACCATAGAATGTAGTTTCGATTACTTGTGTCTATTTCGTAAAACAGTTATAAAAGTTGCGCATGTATTCTCAGCCCAAAAATATAAAGGGTAAAAAGGCAAATGAAAACTCACGCATATAAATATTGTAAAACAGTTATTAAAACAGTGCATGTATTCTCAGCCCAAAAATGTAATGAGTAAAAGGGAGTAAATGAAACTCACGCATATAGATATTGTGAAACAGTTAATAAAGCATTTGCATGTATTCTCAGCCCAAAAATGTAAAGAGTAAAAAGGGATTAAATGAAACTCACCTAATGTATTTTGTAGAAAAAATACATATGACTATATTGAACACTGCACGGTTGGCTTTGGATTCACGAACCTATATCATTTGTATATTTATTAATATACATATTCGTAATAGATCAAATTTATATATATATATATACATACATATATATATATATATATATATATATATATATATATATATATATATAACTTTAATAGTTATGTTGTTTTTATATTGAATGTATATATATATATATATATGTGTGTGTGTGTGTCATTTATTCATTTTGTTATATAAAAATATTAATTTTCGTTATGTTAAATGTATTAAATATATTTTTATATATATATATATATATATATATATATATATATATATATATATATATATATATATAATTTGTATATTAATAATAGTAGTTATAGTAATATCGAAATAATAATAATAGTGGTAAAAATGATAATAATTATAATATTACTAATAATAATAATGTTAGTATAATTATGGTAATGATAAAAATCACAAATTTGGTATTAATTATAATAACGTTTTAATAATAAAAGATGTGTTATACATACTTATACAATCCATAACATTATTTAGATTTCTTACGTATTCATAATATTATTTATTATCATTACTAACGATTTCATCTTTATTTATAGCATATCTATCGTACACATGTTCCTAATATTATCCATAATCTTTAATGTCAATAATAACACTAATAATAATAATGATTAATAATATAATGATATTAATATTAATAATATTTCATTTTAACTCATTATTCAATTACAAGTATAATCATCTTTATAAACATGTTTGTATTTATAATCTGCATATGTATATAACCTTAACTAATAACTATGTTGATAATAATACTAATATTAAAGTTAACGATAATAATCAAAATAACAATTTTAATCATAGTTATATATTATTTTATTTTTGTTATATTTCTTTTATCATCTTCTATATCCTAATTATAATTATATTCATAAGCATAATAATAATAATAACAATAAACAATAATGATAACAATAATATTTATAATAATAATAATAACATTAATAATAATAATAATAACAATAATAATAACAATAACAAGTAGTAAACTACCTCAAAAAGAGTTCCAGAGAAATAACTGCCCACGCCTGGGATTGAACCCCCGACCTCCCGTTCCCTCACAACCACTCTAAGCCATCGTGCCAAGTTTGTTTTTCTGAAATAACCTCAGACCCTTTTTTTATTTAACCCGAAACTACATAGTCCCATCTTCTTCTTCATTAGTTCAAACGAAAAATAAAATGACCCATAACCAAATTTAGTTTCAGATTTTTGTTTACATAAGACTAGTAACAATCAAAGGACAAACGAATGTGTGTATTGATTAACAAAACGAAACAAAAAAAAATATATAAAAAAAATTGGAAAGAGCTGCTGCAGTCGCAAGTTCTTTTAAAAAAAAAAATTGATTTCGATAATAAGGCATTTAGAGATCTTGATGTCTAAATGAAATATCTTCCTATTGATCATTTGAATACACTAGTAACAATAATTGCAACAGAATTATAACAGATTACAATAATTCGTTTGAAGAAAAATATTTGACTTTTTAGAACTCAAACTTTGACTCGTAAATTCACCTTTGATTTCGCGAGTTAAAACCTTAGATTGTGCAGTTAGGTCGACTTGATGATTCCTAATAAGACTGCATTGTTTGATTTTGAAATTTTAATCGAAATCAATTTATAGCCAAAAAGGGTTCGTACAGAGAAGAAAAAGAAAGAAAAAAATAAATAAATCAAAGTTGTGTTCTTCAATTCAACATGTATTCTCTTTTCTGTAGATTCGCAGTGGAAGTTAATCAGTACGTTCCAAATAATGAAAACGATTTATTTGTTGTATTGTGATGAAAGGCCGACATATTTTCACAGACGAGCAGGAACGGGATAAAAAAAATAAAAAAAATAAAAAAAATTAACAGATAATGGAGCAGGCGAGTTAGGAAACAAAACAGATTGAAAAAAAAACGCTTGCTATATATCTTTATAGCTGAAAAATATAAAAATATAAATAATAATACATCTTATATTAATAATAATAATCTAAATAATATAAATACTGATTTTTTTTTCTTTCCCAAATGTATAGCTATATCCAACAGGGTGTATATATTTTATACGTATCTGTATATATCTATCACAATACATGTATATCTATTATATTTATATATTTATTTTTATAGCTTATAATTAATATTATTAATAAATAAATATAATTATATTCATAATACTCTTAATGTTATATATAAAAATACTAACAATCATATTAATACAAAAGTCATATATATAAATTTAATAAGGATAATATAACAATATGAATGATAGTTTTTACTTATTCTAGTAATGATAATATTTATAACCATGTTAATAATGAAATTTTTAATAATAATAACTAGTGATATTTAAATTACTAATAAACTATTCTTTTAATTAATCTTTATATAAAAATTTTACTTTGACAACTTTATAGTTACAACAATGATAATAATACTATTATTAATATTAATAGTAATATTGAAAGTACTTGTAATACTATAACAACAACTATATTTTAATTTGTAATTAAATTTAATATATTAATATCCCTATTATTATCTATGTAGTATTTATATAATATATATATATATATATATATATTAACATATGCAGAATATTTAATATATATATATATATATATATATATATATATATATATATATATATATATAATATTACAGAAGTCAAATATATATATTTATATAGATTCATAATAGTTTAATTATTTTGTATATCACTTTTCATTGTTAATTCAAATGATTAATATATATCTTATTAATTCAAGATGTTTATATATATATACTTTTATTTATTTATATATATATATTTACATATTTATTTACACACAATTGTTCGTGAATCGTCGGGCATAGTCAAAGGTCAAATGAATATATGATGCAGTTCAAAACTTTTTCGAGACTTAACATTACAGTCTTTGCTTATCGTGTCGGAAACATATAAAGATTAAGTTTAAATTTAGTTGGAAATTCCCGGGTCATCACAGTACCTACCCGTTACAGAAATTTCGTCCTGAAATTTGAGTGAGGTGGTCATGGCTAACAATAAAAATGTTTTCATGACGAATCTGAGTCGTTAAATAGAGTTCTATCACTATTGAATAATATAGATAAAACGATTTGATTACACGAAGCGTATGAATGAAGTTATCACTAAATAGTGAAATGAGATAGACAAGTTTCATCATAACTTTTCACTAGTCATGATTGAATTTAGAAAATAAGGTGCGTCTTAACTTTTGACGTTGTCTTGGTTGATTTCCGGAATTCAAGGGATTTCGAGAAAATCTTCGAAATCTAAAAGATTTGATTCTTCGGCGAGTAAGGAAATTAAGATCTCTATAATTTAATACAGTGATCTGCCTCGATTACTCTATCTGATATTTTCATTATAAATTAAACTCTTCCGTTCCCTTATTCTCACCATTTCTATACCTTCCCCAAATTAAAAAGATTATGAAAATGCTTAATCCAACTCTGATCCTTGTCCTTATCCTCACTATCGCAACAATCATTCTCCTTTTCTAATTACCATTAGAGGAATCTGTTTTCTTCTACTTTTCCCTCGGGGTTATAAAGTTTTTAATTCTCCCGTGTCTTTATGTTGCGATAAACATTGATATACATGGTTTGTAGTTTATGTGTTGTTATCGGGCTTTATATCTTCCCTTATATTTCAAAGTCCTTGCTCATGTTTTCTATAATCATTGTCATCCCTAGTTAATACTTCCCCCTATTTGCTGCGATTTATACTCCAATTTCTATCTCGGAGTTTTGTCCCTTCATTTCTTCTTCTTACGATTGGGCATCTCTTGTAATGGTCCAGAATTCACAGATATAAGTTTCAGAATGAACATTGTTAATGTCCTTAGAAAGAAATGATAATAGCACAATTTGACTTGTCAAATTACCAGAATTCAAGGAAAGATAGGACTATCAAGAAAAATTATGTTCTTGATATGTTTATAAATTAGACAGAATGTAAGAGTCGTGTAACATGGCACATGATAACGTTATGATATGTGAATCATCACGTTCCATTAGAAACTCAGCATGAATTACTGTAATATAATCACGTTGATCAAGTGTCATTATATTATACTAACTCATGCATCAGTTCCCAACATTACTTCAATAACATTCATATTTTAAGCTCGAAGTTTACAGAATATAGAAACTAACAGTTTCTATATGATGTAATACTGATAGCACGAAGAGATTAATGATTTCAGATAAGAATAATTATAAAATATCTCCAGAAATATGGAGGATATTTATAATGAAAGATACGATAATATCTCGAAATATCTAAGATCAGAGGATGATAGAAATTATTATCTGCAAGAGCAAGGTACTCATTAAAGACTTTAGTAGACATTGAATCATTTGGATTCTTTGAAGTCAAACTTATTCTTTGTGATTTGTCCACGGCTTTCTTTATAGTTTCGCATAATCTGCTTTTTGGTACTAAATTTTCTATTGAATGTTTCCAATATAATGATACACAGGAAGCACGAGGAGGTATATAATTTTGGACGAGAATATTTATGAAAATATCCTCAGAAATATCAAAGATATTGATGATGATATTTTGGAATTTCTAAGTTCGATGGTTGATGGAGAAAGATTTTTCGCAAGATTTTAACATGACTTCGGAGCAAGATATTCTCTAAAGATTTCATCGGATTCAGAATTACCTGGATTCTTTGAATATAGGGTTTGGTCTTTATATTTATCCTTGGTCCCTTCGTGGTTAGCTCAATCCGTTTTTCAGTTCCAACTTTTCTGAGCTTTTCCAACATACTATTATTTATCATCAAACTTCCGATGATTAAAGTCGTTTACGGTTGTCTATGGTTTCTGCTGCTTCATTCAACTTTTTCAACATTCATAGTATTGATTTGTGACTGAGTGCTTTTCAGAATTTCAGAATGAGAGATCATAATTCTAAGAGATAAATGTCATACATATAACTGTTGATGTAGATATGCTGTAAGTTTTCAAAGTACTGATTACTGATTCTTGGTAATTGTTATGGCAGTTCTCGTTACAAGATGCGGATGAGCATGTGATAAGTTTTCAATGAATAAATATAATGATTTATCGGAGAGATTTAAACCAGGAAGCAATGAGGTTACTGGTACGTCTGCTGGTAATGTGGTAGAATATGAAAAATTCTCCGGTAACAATAAAAGAGCACACATATATATACAGGTTAATAAGGTTGTTTCGAACGAAAAGTCGAAGTTGACTTGCTGGAGCTGTGACAAAATTAGCTATCTCGAACAGGAGTTACAAGGTTATTTTTGCTAATAAATGCCAAAGGATCTGACGCGGCTACGTGTTAAACTTTTACTCAGTTGTCGAGAGTTTCTCAGGTGCATAACTATATGCACAAATCTTTCCTTCCGTAAAGGAAGTGCGGTTGATTCATCCTATCGATTTAGGTGTTTTCAAGAATTATAAAAGTTTGAATGCAGATTGGAATCGTCAAGTTACAATTAAGGTTTAAGATGAAATCAAGTGGCAACTTGAAGAATTGTTTAGTTTCATATGTTATAATCAATATTTTAATTTATTTTAATTGTTTAATGTTATTAGTCCACAGTCGATCGTCCACAGTTGACAGTTCAATAATTCATATATATAGTTTAATATATAATATTCGAATTAATTAATACGTGTCATGACCCGTATATGTCTCAGACTCGATCACAACTCAAAGTATATATATTATTATAGAATCAACCTCAACCCTGTATAGATCGATCATTACTGCATATAGAGTGTCTATGGTGATTCCAAATAATATATATATAGATGTGTCGATGTGATATGTCAAAACTTTGTATACATGTCCCGATATTTAAAGTGCATAAAATAAATAACAGAAATTAAATGACGATAAATAAAGTGCGTAAAGTAAATAACAGAAATTAAATGACGATAAGTAAAATTGCGAGAATATAAATTGCGATAATTAAATTGCGGTAAATAAAATGTAACCAGTTAGCTAGGAACAGTTAGCTAGGAACAGTTAGCGTGGATTCTTAACAATATTTCAATTAGTTAATTCGTTTGTTTCTAACAAATTTTATTTTGTTCAATGTTTTCTTCATTATGCCACTTGTTGGATTCTGAGAAGTCAAAATCCAAATATGAAATTGAATAAAAATGGTTATTCTGTGGTGAACGGATTCATATATCGGTGGTTGTAAATAGGATAGTAAATGACTGTTGAATCAGATTCGAAAAATGTACAATGTAACTTATTAATATGAAATCTAAATATTCCTCGGGTATTACCTACCCGTTAAAATATTTTCACCATTAACAGTTTGTACAAAAGAATTTTTAATTACAATCTTTATGAAGACATATATACATATATATTTTCTTCAGATGTAATCATGGATTTAATGAGTCAATGTGATATTAAACTCATCAGATTTACGGCTAAAACTAGAGTACATAATCTCTAAAACATTAAAGATTACATAATTGCCATGAAGGACGAGGATAGTTTATGTAGAACGATTCGTAGAATGATGATTATATTCGAGGTACCGAATGAGACGTTGAGGCGTGTGACGTTGAAACTTGGGTTGTTGGTGGTAATGGTATTGATGTTGTTGCTGAAGCTGGTAAGTTTTGCACCATATTCTACAAATTGATTACTCGAGCGCGAAGCTTGTTGGCTTCTTCCAGTATTTCGGAATGATTGTCGGTTGGGACGAGCGGCTGAATAAGGTTTAGAATTGTGGATAGAATATAATCGTGTTGATATATTCGGGAAGTGAGGGTGAAGATGGTGTTTCAGACTGGTTCGCTGGTAAGTGATTCAGGTTCTTCACCAAGAGATGAATTCGGTTGGTGAAAAGGATCGCCTTCTTCTCGTCTCCATTGATTAAGTCGTTTACGAACCCATTAGATGAATTGGGGATGGTTGATTTGTTGATTCATTCTGGTGACATTGCGTTCAGAGCTTAGGTGAATATCCATGTCGGTATAGCTGTCAGAATAACTATCGGAATAGCTATCGAAATATGAGGGACTCCGAACTGGTTGAGGGATTCATCTCGTACAATCAGATGAAGGATTTTCGATAAGAAATAGATTGTAGGATGTAGATTAGTACTCTGCAATATATAATTTACATATGCATATATAATACTAAAATCCCAATAGTTACGGAGGAATCTACAGAATCTGTCAGGCAAAGGTAACAACAACAGATACGCTAAGATATGAATTTTGTTTATACACTATTCATGCAATCAATGCAGTAAGATGTGTCTAGACTAAGAATGATAAGCAAATGATTCCCTAAGAATGATGAGTAGGTAATTTTCGACACGAAATGATAAGCAAAACTTTTGACATGCAGACACGGTCGAAGTCCAGACTCACTAATGCATCCTAACGACTTATCAGTCAGGCACACTAATGCAGACTTGGTTCGCTAAGACCACCGCTCTGATACCAACTGAAAGGACCCATCCTAATCCATCCGGACAAAGTCCATATCGATTATAAACGATTCACAACAGTTGATTACATCGCGAGGTACTTGACCTCTATATGATACATTTTACAAACATTACATTCTTTTTGAAAAGACAATCTTTCATTACATCTGAAGTTGACAGACATGCATACCATTTCATAATATATCCAACTATAATTGACTTAATAATGATCTTGATAAACTCAACGACTCGAATGCAACGTCTTTTGAAATATGTCATGAATGACTCCAAGTAATATCTCTAAGATAAGCAAATGCACAGCGGAAGATTTCTTTCGTACCTGAGAATAATCATGCTTTAAAGTGTCAACCAAAAGGTTGGTGAGTTCATTAGTTTAACATAAATAATCATTTCATAATTTTAATAGACCACAAGATTTCATATTTCCATTTCTCATAAACATACGTCCCATGCATAGAGACAAAAATAATCATTCATATGGATTGAACACCTGGTAACCGACATTCACAATATACATATAAGAATATCCTCATCATTCCGGGATCCTCCTTCGGACATGATATAAATTTCGAAGTACTAAAGCATCCGGTACTTTGGATGGGGCTTGTTGGGCCCGATAGATCTATCTTTAGGATTCGCGTCAATTAGGGTGTCTGTTCCCTAATTCTTAGATTACCAGACTTAATAAAAAGGGGCATATTCGGTTTAATAATTCAACCACAGAATGTAGTTTCGATTACTTGTGTCTATTTCGTAAAACAGTTATAAAAGTTGCGCATGTATTCTCAGACCAAAAATATAAAGGGTAAAAAGGCAAATGAAAACTCACGCATATAAATATTGTAAAACAGTTATTAAAACAGTGCATGTATTCTCAGCCCAAAAATGTAATGAGTAAAAGGGAGTAAATGAAACTCACGTATATCGATATTGTAAAACAGTTAATAAAGCATTTGCATGTATTCTCAGCCCAAAAATGTAAAGAGTAAAAAAGGATTAAATAAAACTCACCTAATGTATTTTGTAGAAAAAATACATATGACTATATTGAACACTGCAGGGTTGGCTTCGAATTCACGAACCTATATCATTTGTATATTTATTAATATACATATTCGTAATAGATCAAATTTATATATATATATATATATATATATATATATATATATATATATATATATATAACTTTATTAGTTATGTTGTTTTTATATTGAATGTATATATATATATATATGTGTGTGTGTGTGTGTGTGTCATTTATTCATTTTGTTATATAAAAATATTAATTTTCGTTATGTTATATGTATTAAATATATTTTTAATATATATATATATATATATAATTTGTATATTAATAATAGTAGTTATAGTAATATCGAAATAATAATAATAGTGGTAAAAATGATAATAATTATAATATTACTAATAATAATAATGTTAGTATAATTATGGTAATGATAAAAATCACAAATTTGGTATTAATTATAATAACGTTTTAATAATAAAAGATGTGTTATACATACTTATACAATCCATAACATTATTTAGATTTCTTACGTATTCATAATATTATTTATTATCATTACTAACGATTTCATCTTTATTTATAGCATATCTATCGTACACATGTTCCTAATATTATCCATAATCTTTAATGTCAATAATAACACTAATAATAATAATGATTAATAATATAATGATATTAATATGAATAATATTTCATTTTAACTCATTATTCAATTACAAGTATAATCATCTTTATAAACATGTTTGTATTTATAATCTGCATATGTATATAACCTTAACTAATAACTATGTTGATAATAATACTAATATTAAAGTTAACGATAATAATCAAAATAACAATTTTAATCATAGTTATATATTATTTTATTTTTGTTATCTTTCTTTTATCATCTTATATAACCTTAACTAATAACTATGTTGATAATAATACTAATATTAAAGTTAACGATAATAATCAAAATAACAATTTTAATCATAGTTATATATTATTTTATTTTTGTTATCTTTCTTTTATCATCTTCTATATCCTAATTATAATTATATTCATAAGCATAATAATAATAATAACAATAAACAATAATGATAACAATAATATTTATAATAATAATAATAACATTAATAATAATAATAACAATAATAATAACAATAACAAGTAGTAAACTACCTCAAAAAGAGTTCCAGAGAAATAACTGCCCACGCCTGGGATTGAACCCCCGACCTCCCGTTCCCTCACAACCACTCTAAGCCATCGTGCCAAGTTTGTTTTTCTGAAATAACCTCAGACCCTTTTTTTATTTAACCCGAAACTACATAGTCCCATCTTCTTCTTCATTAGTTCAAACGAAAAATAAAATGACCCATAACCAAATTTAGTTTCAGATTTTTGTTTACATAAGACTAGTAACAATCAAAGGACAAACGAGTGTGTGTATTGATTAACAAAACGAAACAAAAAAAAATATATAAAAAAAATTGGAAAGAGCTGCTGCAGTCGCAAGTTCTTTAAAAAAAAAATTGATTTCAATAATAAGGCGTTTAGAGATCTTGATGTCTAAATGAAATATCTTCCTAATGATCATTTGAATACACCGGTAACAATAATTGCAACAAAATTATAACAGATTACAATAATTCGTTTGAAGAAAAATATTTGACTTTTTAGAACTCAAACTTTGACTCGTAAATTCACCTTTGATTTCGCGAGTTAAAACCTCAGATTGTGCAGTTAGGTCGACTTGATGATTCCTAATAAGACTGCATTGTTTGATTTTGAAATTTTAATCGAAATCAATTTATAGCCAAAAAGGGTTCGTACAGAGAAGAAAAAGAAAGAAAAAAATAAATAAATCAAAGTTGTGTTCTTCAATTCAACATGTATTCTCTTTTCTGTAGATTCACGGTGGAAGTTAATCAGTACGTTCCAAATAATGAAAACGATTTATTTGTTGTATTCTGATGAAAGGCAGACATATTTTCACAGACGAGCAGGAACGGGATAAAAAAAATAAAAAAAATAAAAAAAATTAACAGATAATGGAGCAGGCGAGTTAGGAAACAAAACAGATTAAAAAAAAACGCTTGCTATATATCTTTATAGCTGAAAAATATAAAAATATAAATAATAATACATCTTATATTAATAATAATAATCCAAATAATATAAATACTGATTTTTTTTCTTCCCAAATGTATAACTATATCCAACAGAGTGTATATATTTTATACGTATCTGTATATATCTATCACAATACATGTATATCTATTATATTTATATATTTATTTTTACAGCTTATAATTAATATTATTAATAAATAAATATAATTATATTCATAATACTCTTAATATTATATATAAAAATACTAACAATCATATTAATACAAAAGTCATATATATAAATATAATAAGGATAATATAACAATATGAATGATAGTTTTTACTTATTCTAGTAATGATAATATTTATAACCATGTTAATAATGAAATTTTTAATAATAATAACTAGTGATATTTAAATTACTAATAAACTATTCTTTTAATTAATCTTTATATAAAAATTTTACTTTGACAACTTTATAGTTACAACAATGATAATAATACTATTATTAATATTAATAGTAATATTGAAAGTACTTGTAATACTATAACAACAACTATATTTTAATTTGTAATTAAATTTAATATATTAATATCCCTATTATTATCTATGTAGTATTTATATAATATAAATATATATATTAACATATGCAGAATATTTAATATATATATATATATATATATATATATATATATATATATATATATATATATATATATATATATATATAATATTACAGAAGTCAAATATATATATTTATATAGATTCATAATAGTTTAATTATTTTGTATATCACTTTTCATTGTTAATTCAAATGATTAATAAATATCTTATTAATTCAAGATGTTTAGATATATATATATATATATATATATATATATATATATATATATATATATATATATATATATATATATATATATATATACTTTTATTTATTTATATATATATTTACATATTTATTTACACACAATTGTTCGTGAATCGTTGGGCATAGTCAAAGGTCAAATGAATATATGATACAGTTCAAAACTTTTTCGAGACTTAACATTACAGTCTTTGCTTATCGTGTCGGAAACATATAAAGATTAAGTTTAAATTTAGTTGGAAATTCCCGGGTCATCACAATTGATACAATATACTCGTTGTTGATTCGTAATAATGTCCACGGTGATTTCTTGAACTAGCGGAGCTTATGCTATTATAGGTGCTGCTAGTGTTGATGATACTGACGGTACTGACGGTGCTGGTGATGTTGACGGTACTGTTGATGTTGTTGGTAAAATAATTCTAGCTTGTAAATTACGCATCATTCTTGTCAGGGTTTCTACTCTTCCTTCTATCATTTTGGTTCACTCATCTAATTTATGGTTAGGGCTAGAATAGATAATCTCTAAGAATTTAGAGATTACATAATCATCGCAGAATATTTCTCCGATGAAGTTATGAATTAATACTTCATCGATTATTGTTGTTCGTACTCTTTGGTATCTATGGTGAGTATGACGTTGATGCTCGTGGAACAGTTTATGATGTTGAAGCATGGGATGTGGATGTTGTTGGTGGTGGTGGTGGTAATGGTTCTATTGGCGTTGCTGATGGTGGTACTGTTGCTGCCGGTGCTGCTGCTGGTGCTTGTAACCTTTGCACCATATTCTCCAAAGCCACTACCCGAACGTGAAGCTCATTGACTTCTTCTATTACATCGGGATGGTCGGTGGTTCGAACTAGCGGGTGAATAAGATCTAGAATCTGAGATAGTATGTAATCATGACGAGACACTCTGAAAATGAGAGAGAAAATGGTGTCTCGAATAGGTTCGCCGGTAAGTGCTTCAGGTTCTTCTCCAAGAGGGAAATGTGGTGGATGGAAGGGATCACCTTCTTTTTGTCTCCAATGACTGAGAAGGCTACTAACCCATCCCCAATTCATCCAGAATAGATGATGGCTGATTGGTTGATCCATTCCGATCACACTACTTTCGGAGCTTGAGTGGGATTTCATTTCGGAATTCGAGGGACTTGAACTAATGGATAGTTCCATTTCATACGATTGAATAAAGGATTTTTCAATATGAAATGATTTCTGTCTATCGGATGGTATTCTAATTACATGGAATATCTATATATATATATAGAACAAAAGATTTCGTAGATTACTGATAGTGCTCCAAATGAACGTATATTTAGTCACAATATCATCTCAATATGTAAAGTTTTTAGTTGTAATTATTCTATTTTTAAGTTGTAATCGTTTAAATAAATAAATGTGAAGACGAAGCACGAAGATTAAAGAATTGAAGAAAAAGTGTCACTAAAGCTTGAAAAGTGCCACTAAAGCCATAGTGCACTCAAAAGTGCCACTAAAAGTGAGTTAAGGACTTGCGCGGATTTTGGGAGTTAGGAAAATAATTTTTTGTGCAAATTATCAATTGCGAAACATAAAGTACAAGATATTAAAGCGTACGAAAGGACGTTCGAAAATCCGGAACCGAGACATAAATTGAGCATCAACGCGCGAGTCAACGGGCCTAAAATTACAAGTCTACTATGCACAAGAATATAATATAATATATATATATATATATATATATATATATATATATATATATATATATATATATATATATATAAAATTATATATAATTATATATATTATATTATATATGATAATAATTCAGCAGCCGCCCATGTTTTAATTGCAATGTGAGCTGGAGCAGCCTTCCATGTGATCGCATGGTAACAAGGCATCAAAGCCATGCGATCGCATGGCCCTGAAAAGTTGGCCAAGTGCTATAAATAGCCACGAATTCGGACGAGTTGAAACACACAAATATCAATCTCTCTTCTCTCTGTATAATATATATAATATATATAATATATATATATATATATATATATATATATATAAATAATATAGTTTAGTTTTATATTAGTTAGTTTGGGTAATGTAAAGGTTATTTTATGGGTTTTAAAGTCGGAACTCTGTCCGTTTAACGCTACGCGATTAATAATCACTGTAAGCTATGTTCTTCCTTTTTAAATTAATGTCTCGTAACTAAGTTATTATTATGCTTATTTAATCCGAAATAATCGTGATGTTGGGCTAAATATTAAGACGGGGTTATTGAATTTTGTATCATAATTTGGGTTTGGACAAAAGACCGACACTTGTGGACATTGGACTATGACTATTAATAGATGGGTGGTATTGTCTAATTAAGAGACAACTCATTGGAATCTGTCGAACCTATCTTCAAATTAGTTAATCTAATAATTATTAAAATGATTACGAATGTCCTATTTAGTGACATTCATACGACATCGTTTACAATCATTTAATTAATCAATTGGATTGGGTAATTGATTATTTATTATGGCCAAGCGAATAAATTAATGTATCATGGACTAATTAAAACAGGGGTGGATTACATACAAGGATAATTGGTGTAATTGTTAACAAAGTATTAAAACCTTGAATTACACGCAGTCGATAACCTGGTGTAATTATTAACAAAGTATTAAAACCCTGTTACAGTCTAAATCCCTAATTAGTTGGAATATTTGATTTCGTGAATAAGGTTAATTTGACGAGCATTTTATAATTATGACCGATGGACTATTATGGACAAAAACCAGATAGGTATCAAATAAATTAGGACAAAGGACAATTAACCCGGGTAACATTTAATTAAAATCAAAACGTCAAACATCATGATTACGGAAGTTTAAATAAGCATAATTCTTTTATTTCATATTTCATCGTACCTTTATTTACTGTCATTTACTTTATCGCAATTTAAATTCTGTCATTTATTTTATCGTCATTTACTTTACGCTTTAAATTAAGTTATATTTATTTTAATATTTTACATTAGGTTTTAATTGTGACTTAAGACATAAAATCGACAAATCGATCACTAAACGGTAAAAACTCCCCTTTATAATAATAATAATACTACTTATATAAATATATATATTTATACAAATATAGTTTTTAATATTATAGCGTTAAACTTAGTCGTCTCCATGTGAAACGAACCGGACTTACTAAAAACTATAGTACTCTACGATTAGGTACACTGCCTATAGTGTTGTAGTAAGGTTTAGGTATATCCCATCTGTAAATAAATAAATAAAACTTGTGTAAAATTGTATCGTATTTAATAGTATTTCGTATACACCGCTGCACACATCAAGTTTTTGGCGCCGCTACCCGGGAATCGGCGAAATGCTATATTTTTATATTTGTAAAAATATAATTGATATACAAAAAGAAAAAAATATAAAACATTAAACATAAAAATTATATATTTTTAAGAGTTTGTTTAAAATATTTAAAATTATAAAGTATTTCTATTTTTATATTTAGTTTTAAAATATAAGTTTATTTTAATAAATATTTTCTTTATATATTTTTGTGAATTTTAAAATCAGAAAAAATAATATATATATATATATATATATATATATATATATATATATATATATATATATATATATATATATATATATATATATATATATATATATATATATATAAATTGGGCCGAGTCTGTTATAAGCCCAAAACATTTCTGGATTTCCTGCCCATGCGATCGCATGAGAAGGATGCTCTAAAACTATGGAGTGACCTGACAGACCTGATCCTTAAACGCATTTAATACGGGTACGGTTTTATTAATTATTATTATTATTATTATTATTAGGGTTTTAATTAATTAATATATATTTATATCTAGTTTTATTATTATTTGTAGTTTCAAGTTTTATTTATTTGTATTAATTATATAGATTAATATTTTTATAAACTAATAATATAAAAATAATATTCTTATATAAAATTTTATTTTTATCTTTTTATAATAATACCTTTTTATAATTTGTATCATTTCGTTCGTTATATAGTTTTAAGCTTAGTTTTTGCCGTAGAATTTTTATATTTCTATATTTTTAGGCTTTGCCGTAAAAACCCTTAAGTGCTTTCTTTAGATTAAGATTTAGGCGCTTTAGAATTTTGCGACGCCGTTTTAAGTTTATAGATTTTAGTACTTTTTAAGTAATTGCCGTTTTTCGTTTAGAATTCCTTTTAAGCTTTAATACCTTTAGACGCAACTTTTTAGATTTAGTTTTTAGATCTTTTAAGTTTCGACGCTTTACTTTCTTATTATTATTTTTCGACGTTTTTCGACGCACTCTTTTTCTTTCTCATTTCTACGCTCTAGTTTTTAGGACATAGAATTTTCTTTATTTTCTTTAAATTTCGACGAAAAATTATTTTAAGCGGTTAAATTGATAGACATCCAAAATTTTATGGTTCGTAGTAATAGTTGCATTTGTTAGTGGCGAGTTGTGGGCTTCCGAATTAAAGGGTCCTGGCTACCTGCTGCATCTATTGGCTATTCGAAACGTGGGCAAACGCAGAAAAGTCTATTAATTTGATAACTTATATAATTTTTAGTTTTATAACTAATAGGATAATTAGTAAATGCACCACATTGTAGCTAAAATTTAGTAATAAGTGTATTATGAAAAATTTCGAGAATATGTTGGAAACTCTTTCTGACATGCAAAATCAATTAAATCAATACTCTCAAACGAGTGTTGATGAAATTTCGTTCGGTCAAACTTGGACCACGAATGACGAAACAATAACTGGTTGTAAAATATGTGGAGATTATCACCCAACATGGGAATGTTATTATTACGTTCCTATGGAAAATTATGCACCCATAGAGCCTGAATGGAATGATTATGAGGAACACAATTTAAATTGGGATTATTCTCAAGAATATATCCAAACTCAACAACCAGAAGACGAGGAAAATTATGTGTCTAATTTTTTTTAGATTATATGAAAATCAAACTCGAAGAATTTGATGCTCAAAATGAACAAATGAGAGAGTTTGCAAATAGGCAAGCTGAAACTCTATCAGACTACACACCTGTTAATCTGAGGAGTATTGTGCAAAAAGATCTCATATCATCAAATTTTGATGAATTTGAGAGCTCCGAAATCACCAATTATCCCGATGATACTTTTTATTCAGTTTGACCAATTTCACAACATACCGACACATTAGCCTCTACCGATAAAATCATCGATCCATCAATAGATGAAGAAGAAGTAAGGGTGGCAAATTGGTACTCTTGGGAAAAAGATAACGTTGGAAATTTTACCCCCGAGACCAAAGTGCTGGGACCGATAATGACCATTAAAGAAGAAGAATTTTCTTCGATCCCAAAATTCACAATTCCACAACCTTCCAACCCAATAATCTTAATAAACGAGTCATCTACCGAAGATGAACTACGAGCTGTAATAGATATTGACACCTCGGATTTCACCCAATTGGGTAATAGAGGTGAAACCTTTGATCCCGAGACTGAACGAAAGGAAATATTAGGAATTGTCCACCCTATAGAAGTATGTATGTCAGTGTATAATGATCCATTTGACCAAGAACCAGAAAAGAGACATATCCATTTACTAAAAACTACACTTAAAAAAGAATTAAGTAGTGACGATCGGGTGGGTCTAAACTTTAAACCCATTGATATATTATATACCACCCGATATGTAAATAACTGGCTCACTATTTTAATTCATGGAACTTATTCTACCGACTTCACATGTCGTCAGCTAAGTGTGGGGAAGTCTAATCCCACTTAACGTTAAATTCGGGGTTCGGGTTAATACATAACTCGTTAATAAAAATACACAATGAGTTAGGGTAAAGATGTATATTCAAAGATTAGCAAACAGTTCAAGAAAAGCAACAATTTTTGAAGAAAAATATGTGTGATAAAACAACAAAAGGAATAAACGATGAGGCACACCATCTATCATTCGACGAGCTTAGTAATTACAAACTGGGTATTTTTAATCACTTTTCTACACTAATTACCCTCATGAATTTATAATTATAGTCTGATTTCATGCAAATGAGTGCATTGCATGATCTCAAGTGTGGGAAAGGGTTATAAATTCTCTCGGGTTTGCACTTGGTTTATTTGCCAAATTTTGTGAAAATTTGAGAAATTTTCAGCTAAATGAATTCAAAATCTTGTTTATACATATTTATGAACGATAAAACTAGGTGTTATTACCGAAATTGTCGTTACCTCAGAAAGGACATAAATTGAGAAACAACCTAAAGTACTTGAATTCATTTAAAACGGAAAAGAGGAGAATAAAAAGGCAAAGAAAGAAATAAATAAAAGTCAAGTGTGGGGAGAATGTACCAAGTTATTCAATTAAAAACTATCTATCACATGTTTCTGTAAAGTTATTGCAGGTGCTTTTGTTTTGGACAAAATTAACAGTTTTACCCGATTTAGTGTAATATATTCGAAAGAAAGATGGATCTACACGATGAATCAATTCCATCATAAAAAGGAAGTAAAGTCTTCCAAAAAAGACACGCACTTCTTGATTTAGGTCAGGAAGTTGTCGTCCAGACCAGTTGTAGAGTCTACGAAAAACCTTGAAAAGTTTTCTCGAAAATCAGCTGGAAATCCACGGACCTCAGCATCAAACAGGGTCGCCAAGTGGTCAGACTTATCCTAACCATGAGAGGATCTGTCTCGTAAAATAGGGAGGGCGCCGTGCAAATTAGCTTGATGAGACTAATGAATCAGACCCCCAGAAAGGATAATCTCCTTAAAGATTAAAAATCAGTTTTTAAGCCTGATATTACACAATCCTTGAGATTGACCATAAAGATTGAGAATTACAAACTCATGAAATTCAATAATATCTAAACTCGAGCTTGAACGAGAAAATATTTTGATCAAATTAAAATCGATTTGTTTTCTGAAAACCTATTTTCAATGCGTTCATTACCATTGAACGTAAAATCCTAGGAATCCACCTGGAATTCATTAGGTCACCTGAACTAAATCGGGTGTCAACCGTAAGAACGGTGGTTGCATAGCATGGCCGAAGACAGGACCTTGTGCCAAATCGAAAAATTATAGGGTGATCTTTACTATTACTCCTACAAAGGATAATAATTGTATCTGACACGTTGTGGACCATGAACATCTACATGTCATTAGACATTGCCTTAACAGTTGCTTGTTCATCGCTTTCCTTTACAACCGAACGGTAGTTTACTGAAAGGTAATATACGGAGCAAGTATACTGGACGTGTTGCTTTCCTAATACAAGGTTAGCAAGTGGGTGACACAAAACCACAAGTTTTGAACTAAAATTTTCAAATCTGAAACCCACAAAACCCACAAAACCCACAAAAATATTTTGCAACACCGGTGAAAGGTTATTCCAAAAAACTTATCTAGGGTAAAAGTTAGAATGAATTTTTAAAAGATCAAATGTTTTCATAAAGATCCAATTTCTTTAATGGATCTAAATTTTCATAGTCATGTGGGACTGTAAACCACATTGTTACTATCATTGTTTATACTGCCGTATCAAAATCACTGATGTATAAAGTGTGAGAATAAAAAAGTGATTCGAGTGAAGTGTGATTTAATTTCAAGTTCTGTATTGCTTGAGGACAAGCAACGTTCAAGTGTGGGGATATTTGATAGTGCTCCAAATGAACATATATTTAGTCGCAATATCATCCCAATATGTAAAGTTTTTAGTTGTAATTATTCTATTTTTAAGTTGTAATCGTTTAAATAAATAAATGTGAAGACGAAGCACGAAGATTAAAGAATTGAAGAAAAAGTGCCACTAAAGCTTGAAAAGTGCCACTAAAGCCATAGTGCACTCAAAAGTGCTACTAAAAGTGAGTTAAGGACTTGCGCGGATGTTGGGAGTTAAGAAAAATAATTTTTTGTGCATATTATAAATTGCGAAACATAAAGTACAAGATATTAAAGCGTACGAAAGGACGTTCACAAATCCAGAACCGAGACATAAACTGAGCATCAACGCGCGAGTCAACGAGCCTAAAATTACAAGTCTACTATGCACAAGAATATAATATAATATATATTATATTATATATTATAATAATTCAGCAGCTGCCCATGTTTTAATTGCAATGTGAGCTGGAGCAGCCTTCCATACGATCGCATGGTAACAAGGCATCAAAGCCATGCGATCGCATGGCCCTGAAAAGTTGGCCAAGTGCTATAAATTGCCACGAATTCGAACGAGTTGAAACACACAAATATCAATCTCTCTTCTCTCTGTATAATATATATATATATATATATATATATATATATATATATATATATATATATATATATATATATATATATATATGTATATATATAATATAGTTTAGTTTTATATTAGTTAGTTTGGGTAATGTAAATGTTATTTTATGGGTTTTAAAGTCGGAACTCTGTCCGTGTAGCGCTACGCGATTAATAATCACTGTAAGTTATGTTCTTCCTTTTTAAATTAATGTCTCGTAACTAAATTATTATTATGCTTATTTAATCCGAAATAATCGTGATGTTGGGCTAAATATTAAGAAGCGGTTATTGGATTTTGTACCATAATTTGGGTTTGGACAAAAGACCGACACTTGTGGACATTGGACTATGACTATTAATAGATGGGGGGTATTGTCTAATTGAGCGACAACTCATTGGAATCTGTCGAACCTATCTTCAAATTAGTTAATCTAATAATTATTAAAATGATTACGAATGTCCTATTTAGTGACGTTCATACAACATCGTTTACAATCATTTAATTAATCAATTGGATTGGGTAATTGATTATTCATTATGGCCAAGTGAATAAATTAATGTATCATGGACTAATTAAAACAGGGGTGGATTACGTACAAGGATAATTGGTGTAATTGTTAACAAAGTATTAAAACTTTGAATTACACACAGTCAATAACCTGGTGTAATTATTAACAAAGTATTAAAACTCTGTTACAGTCTAAATCCCTAATTAGTTGGAATATTTGACTTCGGAAATAAGGTTAATTTGACGAGCATTTTATAATTATGACCGATGGACTATTATGGACAAAAACCAGATAGGTATCAAATAAACCAGGACAAAGGACAATTAACCCGAGTAACAATTAATTAAAATCAAAACGTCAAACATCATGATTACGGAAGTTTAAATAAGCATAATTCTTTTATTTCATATTTCATCGTACCTTTATTTACTGTCATTTACTTTATCGCAATTTAAATTCTGTCATTTATTTTATCGTCATTTACTTTACGCTTTAAATTAAGTTATATTTATTTTAATATTTTACATTAGGTTTTAATTGTGACTTAAGACATAAAATCAACAAACCGGTCACTAAACAGTAAAAACTCCCCTTTATAATAATAATAATAATAATAATAATAACACTCATATAAATATATATATTTATACAAATATAGTTTTTAAAATTATAGCGTTAAACTTAGTCGTCTCCCTGTGGAACAAACCGGACTTACTAAAAACTATACTACTCTACGATTAGGTACACTGCCTATAGTGTTGTAGCAAGGTTTAAGTATACCCATCTGTAAATAAATAAATAAAACTTGTGTAAAATTGTATCGTATTTAATAGTATTTCGTATACACCGCTGCACACATCAATTACTGAGGGATTTACGGGATATGTCAGGCAAAGTTTACAGTAACAGATACGCTAAGATATGAGTTAGCAGATACGCTAAGATATGAATTTTGTCTATACACTATCTATGCAATGAATGCAGTAAGATGCGTTTAGACTTAAGATGATAAGCAAATAATTTCTGACAAAAATGATAATCAAAACTTTTGACATGCAGACACGGTCGAAGTCCAGACTCATTAATGCATCTTAATATCTATCAGTTAGACACACTAATGCAAGACCTGGTTCGCTAAGACCACCGCTCTGATACCACATGAAGCGACCCATCCAAATCCATAAGGACGAATACAATAACATATGATTACATTGCGAGGTATTTGGCCTCTAAGTGATACATTTTACAAACATTGCATTCGTTTTGAAAAGACAAACTTTCATTACATCGAAAGTTAACAGACATGCATACCATTTCATAATATATCAAACTATCAATGACTTAATAATAATCTTGTTGAACTCAACGACTCGAATGCAACGTCTTTTGAAATATGTCATGAATGACTCCAAGTAATATCTCTAAAACGAGCAAATGCACAGCGAAAGATTTCTTTAATAGCTGAGAATAAACATGCTTTAAAGTGTCAACCAAAAGGTTGGTGAGTTCATTAGTTTATCATAATCAATCATTTCCATAATTTTAATAGACCATAAGATTTCATTTATTCAATAATCATACACTCGCAAGTGTTAAAAATTCATTCGTATGGATTGAACACCTGGTAACGGACATTAACAAAATGCATCTTGAATATCCCCAATCATATAAACATCGAAGTACTAAAGCAGTTCAAATTCTCTGACTGGGGCGTGTCAAAGCCCATAGATCTATCTTTAGGATTCGCGTCAATTGGTGGCAATTATAATAAACACCAATTCTTAGGCTACCAAGTTCAATAAGGGCGATATCCGGTATGACAATTCAATCATAGAATGTAGTTTCGATTACTTGTGTCTATTTCGTCAATCATTTATAATAGCGCATGTATTCTCAGTCCCAAAAATATATATTGCAAAAGCATTTAAAAAGGAAGCAAATGAAACTCACAATACTGTATTTTGTAGTAAAAATACATATGAAGTCATTGAACAAATGTTGGGTTGGCCTCGGATTCACGAACCTATATTAGTATATGTATTTATATGTTGGTCAATATCTATCTAATAATTTAATTCAAGTTGTAGTGTATCACAATCCTAATGCTCGAGATTATCATGCTAAAGTCAACAAAAGTCATCTAATCCAAAAAAGGGCTTTCAAAATCTATAAATTTTATTATACAATTATATTACCAGTGCATATGTCTTGATAGTTGAATGAATCGATAATTTATAAAACTCAAATTATTACATAGCTGACTAAATTGTCATATTCGGAAATTCTTAGATAAATCAATGTAACTAGTTTATGTATATCTATTTGTAATTTATATGTTATTTTAATAATTAAATAACTTATAATTATTCTACATTTTAAGTAATTTATTATTTATTTAATAATTATTCTTAAATTAATTCGCCATTTATTTTAATGTATTAACGATAAAGATATATGATAAAATATATTTTTATATATTAAGTATTATGATTTGTATAACGTTTACATAATAATATTATTTTAATGATAAAAATATAGTGATATGTATTATTAATATAATTGTATTAATAAATATATATTTGTATCAAATATTTATTTAATTAATAATATAATATTGATAATAATAATAATGAACCAAAAACTGTATTATTTTGAAATAATATTAATATTAATTATTTTTAAAAATAATAATAATAATAATAATAACAATAATAATAATAATAATAATAATAATGACAATATTTATATTTACTAATGAAAAATATAATTTTTATAATAAATGATAATCTTTTTGTAATAATGCAAATGTCATAATAATAATATTACTAATAATGATAAAAATATTGAAAACGATATTTTTTATAAATCATAATCTTAACAATATTTTAACTGAAACATGATACTCATACTTATTAATTCCTAATCGATTTGTTTAATAGCTTTTAGTTCTATTTTATATCGCACTCATAATAATGATAATAATATTAATCATGTTAATTAGATGATATTAATATTAGTTTAAAAAATAATAATTATGATAACACTGATGATAATACTAATAATTACTATTTACTATAATAATAATAACTAGGTTATAATTACGATAGTATTAATAATAACAATAACGATTTTTAATGATAATATTTATATCGATAATGATCATAATAATAATTTTTAGATAATAATAATAACGACGATAATAACGACGATTGTAATAATAATCATTTTAACAATAATAATACTAAAATTAATAATAATTCAGTTGACTATATCTTTTAATCCGTTCATCGAAATCACACGAGTTCTAAATGAAAAGTTCTTAATTTTTCGCTAGCTTTCCAACGACATGCATATCCTATACCTTATCTCAGTAGCATATGTATCTAATTCAGGATTCAACATAACCTAACTAACAACAATATCAAACGTACAAGCATGCATAATCCTATATACTCGAGCACTAGTCAGGGATACACTATTAATATATAAAATATAGGATATGAGTGCTCACGTATCAATATTGTGATTTAATATTGCAGGAAAATACGTAGACGCAACGGAGATGATAAATATTAGGTTGACCTTTGACTCATGATCAACCCCCCAAGCAATACCCATAACCTCCATAGCTATAACCCATAATTTCCTTAGCTCTATCCCGCTCGAAAAAACCCGTTTTGAAATAACCCGCTCATGACCTCGTCGTAGTATTTTATGTATATTATTATTTTGTATAAGTTTAATAATAATAATAATAATAATAATAATAATAATAATAATAATAATAATGAAAATAATAATAATAATATATATATTAATCTCAATATTTGGAGTATAATCTATATATAAGAGAACTCAATTTCAAAGAACGGATATATATAGTGTTTATGTACGCGTGATAGTGAGAAAGAAAATATAAAAATAAATAAAAAAAAGTGTAAAAAAGTAGGCCAAACACTTTATGACCCGTGATCTTTGCAAAAAAACTTACCTATAATTTTATTTAATAATATTATATATAAATATATATTTAATTCATATGATTAATTATATATTATATTATATTTACGTGCGTAGTTGACTTGTAATTTTGGTTCCGATGACTTGTACGTTGTCGCTCGACTAATGTCCTGTTCCGGTTTTTTGAACGTCGTTTCGTACGCTTAGAAAACTAGCACTTTACGTTTCGTGACTCGTACCTTTGTCAAAATATAAACTTAGATTACTAATAACTATATCACTAAAGATGTATCTTAAACATTCGAGTATTTTGGTCATTTGCTTCTATAAATCAATGTCTCGTTGGTTAACAAAATATATATTTTAAATCAAGCAGTTTATGACTAAGTTAATATTATTTTTATCACTTCGTAATATATATATGTATATATATATATATATATATATATATATATATATATATATATATATATATATATATATATATATATATTCATTAAAAATATAAATTTGTTCATATTGTACATAATTGGAATATTTATTTAATAATATAATATTTAGTTTTTTAAAACTAATTATATTTTAAAGTTTGTTTTAAAATCGTTTAGAAAAAATATTATAACACGTAACGTTTACACTTTAAAACTTAATCTGATATTATTCATTTATGTGTTAGTTTTATTTAAAAATATATCTAAATATCAATTGAATCAAATCACCAATGTTACTATCATTTGCTTAATTTGAAATCATATACATAAACATGTTTTAATACATGTTGCAAGTTATCTACATATTTAACAACCATTATTCCATCTCACGTTATTTAATCAAAGACATCTTAAATAATCGAGTTCTATTATATCGTAAAGCGTTTCCGTACATTTGAAACTAAATTAAAGGATTATTATGTAATTTAGTCTTCCACTAACCTTTGTCTAATTCTCGATAATAGACACATTTGTTCTTACTCGTAAATTACTTTATCATTTTCCGAATATTGTTAAAATGGAAAGATTTCTTAAATCAAAGTGGACCTCTCAACAGAGACACGTAAATCATAATGAATTTGATAACTCAATTATTTGGTATCATCTTTTAATTCTGTCGATAAATACGATCATGTAAAGTATTATACCTAATACCTTGTTTATGTTTTTAAGTTATAATATATATACACGTATATATTCTCATCCAATTATAATGGTTCGTGAATCGTCAAGGTCTGGTCAAGGTTAAATGAATGTATGAACAAAATTTAAAATTCTTGAGATTTAAACTTAACAAACTTTGCTTATCGTGTCGAAATAATATAAAGATAAAGTTTAAATTTGGTCGGAAATTTCTTGGTCGTCACAGTTTTTGGTTCATTTATGAACCAAAAATATTATATAAAATCTAATGTAGATAGTTTTATGAGCTCCTTTATTAGACGAAAGCGTAAAAAATATTGATGCACATGTTTGATTTCATTGGTTACTACAATAGGATTTGCCTTTTGTATTATGATTTTCGCTTCTATATTTTAGTTTACGGTGTTGTGTAGGCCTTGTATTTTGTGACCATTACAGTTAAAGTGGGATCCGTTACATAAATATATTATTGTAAATTTGATATTGAGTGTAGTTAATAATTAATATTAACGATTTGTAAAGAGAGAATATGAAATCAATTTTTTACAATTTAATAAGTAGATGACATGTCAACATACTACATAGGCTTTATAAACCTTAACCCTTGAATTCCATTCAAAGGTGCCATCCGTACATTGTGTTTCGGGGGCAATGGAGAATTGAAGTGGTCGGGTTTCTTTTTGGGCCGCATATGAGGGCGAGTTATGCAACTGCAGGAGATGAACGCTGTTCATGCATATTTTTTCCAAGGGAAGACCTACACATGGACATCAATGCGAAAGGGTTTTCTTAGGCGTCAACGTCGTTGATCTCCGGTCCGGTTACCGTGAATAACCCGTACCCGAGATGATAATCTCGGGAGGGTGGCCAACGAATTGCCCGCCGGTCGATAGTCGGACCCTATCGACGGCAAAGGGAGAAAAAACCCTACAAGACCCGTAGGTAAAAACCCTAGTGTTGCGATCGTGAAGACGATCGTGGAGAAGATCCGGCTATGACTGCCGCGTGCTTTCATTGAGAGAGTGAGAGGCGAGATTGAATGACCGCATGAGGGTGTATGCGATTGGGAGATTGTGAACTTGATGTAGGTTTTGCCCCATATTTATAGATGGGAATTAGGGTTATTTGACTTGGGGCCCAAGTTAATTGTGTAGACCCTAATTGGGCTAAACCCTAAGTCATCAAGTCCCCCAAGTTCAGTATGATATTTTTGTCAAGTATCGTATCGAACTTCTCATTATGCTGCGGAAAATAAGTTCACATGAGCCTTCGCAACTGTGCGTAAACCCGCGAACAGATGCGCAAAGAACCGCATGCAGAGTGCGCAGGGAAACCGTGTGAACTACCATGCGTAAAACCGCATGAAAATTGCGTCTAAAGTCGCGGACAACTGTGCGCAAAGCGTGCGTAACCTGGACAAAAGCGTGTGGACAGTTGCGCAAGCGCGCAAACATCTTCTCAAACCGAACGATAGACGGTAGAAACATGAGACATAATGCATCGTGCCCCACGGTGGGCGCCAAATGTTCATGCATATTTTTTCCAAGGGAAGACCTACACACGGACATCAATGCGAAAGGGTTTTTTTAGGCGTCAACGTCGTTGATCTCCGGTCTGGTTACCATGAATAACCCGTACCCGAGATGATGATCTCGGGAGGGTGGCCAACGAATTGCCCGCCGATCGATAGTCGGACCCTATCGACGGCAAAGGGAGAAAAAACCCTACAAGATCCGTAGGTAAAAACCCTAGTGTTGCGATCGTGAAGACGATCGTGGAGAAGATCTGGCTATGACTGCCGCTTGCTTTCATTGAGAGAGTGAGAGGCGAGATTGAATGACCGCATGAGGGTGTATGCGATTGGGAGATTGTGAACTTAATGTAGGTTTTGCCCCATATTTATAGATGAGAATTAGGGTTAATTGACTTGGGGCCCAAGTTAATTATGTAGACCCTAATTGGGCTAAACCCTAAGTCATCAAACGCGTATGTGGCTTAGTCCTCCCGAGTGATTTCGAACCGCTGTTTAAAAAAAATACATATGCTTTATAATAATGTATAAAACTATAAATTTATTACTGTAACAGGAGTATTAATTCATCAACAAATTTGGATTTAGATGATAATATTTGACTATCTCATTTTTGAAAATGTTACCCTCAAACAATTGACAAGAAATCGCTGAATTCCTTTTCCTTTGATTAGTTAAATGTGATACTAAATCTTTCAATTATGATATATATACGGAGAAGATGACACGTAGGATTAATTTTTTTCAGATTAATTGAGAAATTGGCATGTATTTTTATTGGCACGTGATTTATAATAATGTATACATAGATAGTTAGAAGATGATTGTATTACTATTATAATTATAATTATTTTTTCAAAAATGTTAATCCCTCATTATCTTATCACAGGAAACATTTAATTATTTAAATCGGACGATATTCAAGTCTTATACAGAGTATATAATAACAATAAAAAAAAGAGTTTTTCTAGTAACCTTAGAAATCTTGCTTTGCTCTTAAAGAAAGAAAAAAACAGTTAACAATAATCAATAATCAACACCAAATCTTCTATCCAGGCTATCTCAGGCGGGTCAAAGACGCTTTAATCATGGTTGGAAACATCCGCAAGAAACAATTGAAGAATGGATGGTCTATATTGGAAAGAAGAAACGGTAAATCAACTCGTAGGAAGATCGATATCGATCTAAGTTTCACGAAATGTACAGGTAAGGATTATCAATCCTTTTTCGTCACTAATTTCCCTGATTTTGCTGATATATCATCGTTAAGGAAGGCCTTCGATGGGTATGGTGTCTGGCTGATGTTTACATAGCTAAGAAAAGGGCACGGTCAGGAAAAAGGTTTGCCTTCATTTGATTCTTGGGGGTTAAGAATGTCCTCGCAATGGAAAATCGTATGGCTGATGTTTGGATAGGTAATTACCATCTCTTTGTTGAAGCTTCAAAGTTCGATAATAATGTTCCTAAGAGTGAAAAACATAATCATTCGACCAAAACGGAAGTACCACCCAAACAACCACCTGTAATTCAGGTTACATCAAAGACTGTTGAGGTAGAACAACAGAAGGTTGAGAATAACGTAGGTGAATCTTCCTATGCGTCCAAAGTATCGGGGACCAAGCCAGTACCGAAGAAAATAATACTAGATGATGTTGATTTGATTAAGGTTAATGATGATCAAGTTATAATGGCTAAGGTCAAAGATATGGGATTGTTATATACTGTTTACAGGTTATGCTATGCAGCAGGTTTCAAAGATTTCAAGATTCAATACCTTGGTGGTTACTTGATTTGGATACACTTCCATTCTAGTGTTGCATGTGCAGCTTTCAAAGCTAATGATGATCTCATGTCACTTTTCTCGTGTGTCAGACAGGCCAAGGATGATTTCATTGTGGATGAATGAATAGTTTGGTTGGAAGTATCCAGACTTTCAACTTGTGCTTGGGGTACCATTGCCACCAAGAAAGTAGCATCATTATTTGGTCGTTTCCTGTTTTTCGAAGCCAATACTAAGGTACCTCTCTCCATTGGTCATGTTTGCATCGCAACTCATTCTAAAATACCAATTTCCACGTCTGATATTGTTGGTATAAATGGAAAAGAAGTGAAGGTGTTTGCTCAAGAGATTGGTACATGGTTATTTGACATTGACTTAACCATATCACCGGTGAGTAACGAAGATGTTGCATCAGAGGCTGAAGAGGTACAAAGTAATGAATCTGATTCTTCTCAATTATATGAAACCAGGTCAAATACGGACCCTTTACAGGAATTTGAAGGGATACAAATTAATCCAAGTGAATCTAAATAGGCTGAGTCTGAAAAACAAGAGGAGTTGGTAAACTGCAATTCAAAAGAACTAGTTTTTGAGGATATTGTTGATGCTGTTAACAGCAAGAATGGTAAAGGAGTAGAACCACATAGAGATACGATCAGTACTAGCAGATCCTGTCCACCAGGTTTTACTAACGAACAGATTGAAAGAGGTAAACAGTTAATCTCAGGCCACTCAGTGAACTGCCATACGCCTTACGCCTTGGATGATTTAAAAGTTTCGGGCGTCTTCAAATCACAAGATAAAAGCGAAGATATTTTTGAGATAGGAGAACTTCTTGGTTACAATGTTAAAGGGTGCACCAACCTTAAGAATCGCGTCGATATTCCAAAGTGTTGCCAATGAAGATCCTATCTATTAATAGTTGCGGGTCGGAAGCTCATGCGAAAAGATAATGGATAAATGATACGTGTGTTTCGTGGAAAATTCAATTCTTGGGAATCCAGGAATCAAAGATGTCTCGTCTAAAGATGTTTCGATTGAGATCGTTATGGGGTAACCCTAACTTTGACTATTCTGTGTCATTGTCTCGGGGTTTTTCGGAAGGCATCATTTCTATGTGGGACCCTTGTTCTTTTGTTAGAAGTAACATGTGGTGTGACGAAAACTTTGTTATCGTTAAAGGAAAATGGTTAAAGGACGATTTGGAGGTTCATATGGTGAATTTCTATGCTCCACAACCGGTCACGGAAAAGGTGGTGTTATGGAATAAACTTTCAACTTTTATGTCTACGCACCCGGGCGACTATATTTTCATGGGCGATTGGAATGCGGTTCGAACACGAGAGGAGCGATGTGGTACCGAGTTTTGTCCCAATGATGCTCAAACTTTCAATTATTTTATTGAAGGAAACATGTTATATGAAATTCCTCTCGGCGGGTTGCAATACACTTGGCGAAACAAGGCGGGTAATAAGCTTAGCAAGCTTGACAGATTTTTCGTTTCTAATAATATTTTGAATGTTGTAGATGACTTTAAAGGTACTGTTTTGGCTCGTGGACACTCAGATCATTCGCCAATAATGTTGTTCAAAGATAAAGTCGATTTCGGTCCATCATACTTCAAGATTTTCGAGTCATGGTTTCTAAGGCCCGATTTTGATTCTTTTATTTGATCTAACTGGGATAATATAAGTAGAACCAATAACAGAGATTGTGTGGCAAAGCTACATAACTTAAAGGCTAGGCTGAAGACCTGGATTCATTCGTCCTGGTCATCCGAGGCTACTCGATTATCTGACGTTATAAAAAATATTAACGAAGTTGATGCTGTTATTGATGCAGGGCAAACGGATGACAATTTGATCAATAACAGAAATGTCTTAAGTGCTAAACGTGATGACTTAATCAAATTAATGTCATTTGATGCTATTCAGAAATCGAGGATTAAGTGGGACGTTGAGGGAGACGAGAATTTCAAGTTTTTCCACTGTTCGTTGAAACATAAACGTAGTACGCATCACATCCAAGGCTTGATGGTGGACGGTTCGTGGATTGTCGACCCGAATATGATCAAGGACCTTTTCCATGATTTTTACAAAGACAAATTCGACTATCAAAACTCAAGGGCTGAATTCGTTAATGCCGACCCACATTATAAACTTAATCTGGAGGAATCTTCTTATTTGGAACGTTCGGTGGACGATACGGAAATTAAAAGAGCGGTATGGGATTGTGGAAGTTCAAAGGCGGCGGGTCCCGACGGTATTTCGTTTCGTTTCATTAAACACTTTTGGGAAATTTTGCAGTTCGATTTATGTAAAGATATTCGCCTTTTTTTTCACGACATGCGTTTTGCCTATCGGGGCGAAATCTGCTTTTTTCTCACTTATTCTAAAAATGCACAACCCGGTCCTTATTACTGATTTTCGCCCGATCTCTCTAGTAGGGTTTTTCTACAAAATTGTTACGAAGATTTTGACAAATCGCTTATTACATGTAATTGACAAATTAATCAGCCCTGTTCAGTCTGCTTTTATTTTAGGACGCCAGATTCTTGATGGGCCTCTTATGTTGTCTGAGATTGTCAATTGGTATAAAAAGACGAATAGAAGAATGCTCTTATTTAAAGTAGACTTCGAGAAAGCTTATGATTCGGTAAACTGGGACTACCTGATTTTTATGCTTAAATCTTTAGGTTTTGGCAATACTTGGTGCGATTGGATCATGGGTTGTCTTAAATCGGCCAAAACTTCTGTTCTCGTTAATGGGAGCCCGACAAGTGAATTCGAGATTAAAAGGGGTCTTCGCCAAGGTGATCCTCCAAGTCCCTTTTTGTTCATTATTGTCATGGAGGGTTTACATCTTGCCTTACATCTTGCTACTCAATGCAATCTTATTCGTGGGATAAATGTCGGCAAAGATAACATACACCTTTCTCATTTTTTATACGCCGATGATGTCATAATTTTTTCTGATTGGGACATACACGAGCTAAATCGAATCCTCATAATCTTGGAAATATTTTATCTTGTTTCGGGTCTTCGAATCAATGTTTCCAAGTCTCATGTATTTGGCATTGGGGTCGATGAGGATGAAGTCAATTTGATAGCTTTCGCTTGTGGTACAAGGGCTGGTACGTTTCCCACAAATTATTTAGGCTTGTGATAATGCTAAAAACGAACATATATTTCATAGCATTATCCCTCAAGAAAGACAGGCTTTTAGTTGCAATTGTTCTATTTACAAGTGATATTCGTTAAAATATTAAAAGGTGAAGACAAAAGGCAGATTCAACGAATTGAAGACGCAAAGGTCCAAAAAGCTAAAAAGTACAAAATACTATCAAAAAGGTTCAAATTATTGATGAGAAACGTCTAAAAATGACAATAGTACAAGACGCAAAACGCAAAGTACAAGATATAAAATAGTACGCAAGGACGTTCGAAAATCTGGAACCGGGACATGAGTCAACTCTCAACGCTCGACGCAACGGACTAAAAGTTACGAGTCAACTATGCACATAAATATAATATAATATTTAAATAATTCTTAAAAATTATTTATATATTATATTTATATTTAAATAACGTCGGCAAATTAAAAGACAAAATGGTGTGAGCTGGGTTTACGAACTCCGCGACTTGCGGAGTTTGTAGTGGAAAAACACCGCGACTCGCGGAGATACCCTGGACAAAAATGCCTATAAAAGCTAATGCATTTTGATCGTTTTAAATATCCTTTTTCTTCTTCTCTCATCAAACGTATTATATATATTATAATTTTAATTTTAATTCTAATAATAAGGATATGTTAGTGAATGTTGTAAGGGTGTAAGTCAAAATTCTGTCCGTGTAACGCTACGCTATTTTTAATCATTGTAAGTTATGTTCAACCTTTTTAATTTAATGTCTCGTAGCTAAGTTATTATTATGCTTATTTAATCCGAAGTAATCATGATGTTGGGCTAATTACTAAAATTGGGTAATTGGGCTTTGTACCATAATTAGGGTTTGGACAAAAGAACGACACTTGTGGAAATTAGACTATGGGCTATTAATGGCTTTATATTTGTTTAACTAAATGATAGTTTGTTAATTTTAATATAAAGATTTACAATTGGACGTCCCTATAAATAACCATATACACTCGATCGGACACGATGGGCGGGATATTTATATGTACGAATAATCGTTCATTTAACCGGACACGGGAATGAATTAATAGTCTATGAAGTTATTAAAACAGGGGTGAAATTATGTACAAGGACACTTGGCATAATTGATAACAAAGTATTAAAACATTGGGTTACACACAGTCGATATCCTGGTGTAATTATTAAACAAAGTAATAAAACCTTATTACAGTTTAAGTCCCCAATTAGTTGGAATATTTGACTTCGGGTATAAGGATAATTTGACGAGGACACTCGCACTTTATACTTATGACTGATGGACTGTTATGGACAAAAATCAGACGGACATATTAAATAATCCAGGACAAAGGACAATTAACCCATGGGCATAAAACTAAAATCAACACGTCAAACATCATGATTACGGAAGTTTAAATAAGCATAATTCTTTTATTTCATATTTAATTTCCTTTATTTTATATTTAATTGCACTTTTAATTATCGTACTTTTTAATTATCGCAATTTTATTTTATCGCACTTTTATTTATCGCAATTTCATTATCGTTATTTACTTTACACTTTAAATTAAGTTATATTTATTTTTAATATTTTACATTAGGTTTTAACAGCGACTAAAGTTTTAAAATCGACAAACCGGTCATTAAACGGTAAAAAATCCCTTTTATAATAATAATATTACTTATTTATATATTTTTATTTTTATAAATTAAAACTAATATAGCGTTAAGCTTTGGTTAAAGATTTTTCCCTGTGGAACGAACCGGACTTACTAAAAACTACACTACTGTACGATTAGGTACACTGCCTATAAGTGTTGTAGCAAGGTTTAAGTATATCCATTCTATAAATAAATAAATATCTTGTGTAAAATTGTATCGTATTTAATAGTATTTCCTAGTAAAATTTAATAGTATTTTATACCCCTTAGCTTTAACATCAAATATTTTTGGCGCCGCTGCCGGGGATCGAAATCTAGCTTAAAAGCCGGAAGCGCAACGCTAATATAAAAAAAGATTTTTATTTTTAGTTTACTTTTATAAAAAATACGCTTATGTAAAAATACGTTTTAAATATTCGAAAACATAAAAAGAAAACAAAAATATAAATATTTTAAGAGTCTGTTAAATTTTTAAGTTTTATAAAGTTTCTTTATTTTTATTTTATAAAAATATAAGTCTTATTTAAATATTTTGTGTTTATTTAAAACATAAAAAAAACAAAAATATATATATATATATATATATATATATATAAATCTATTTTTAAGTTTTTTATAAAATTATAAAGTATTTCTATTTTTATTTTAGTTTTTAAAACATAAGTTTTTATTTAATTTATATAAATATTTTATTTAATTATTAAAACAGAAAAATATATAAAATATAATTTAAAAAAAACTACAGAAACTGTCAAACGAAACCACCTTATCCGAAATTTCAAACCCCGCGACTCGCGGAGTTTATTGCCAGGTGTACCGCGACTCGCGGAGCCACCCTGACACGCGCCTGACAGAACCCTAATCTGCATTAAATACGGAGTATTATTAATTATTATTAATTAATTTGTATTTAGGGTTAAATATTTAATTAATTTAGTATTTAATTTAAGTTTTAATTAATTTATGTATTTAGTTTAATTAGTTTTATTAAATTATAAAATTAATAGTTTTATTAAATAAATAATATAAAAATAATATTTTTATAAAAATTGTACTTTTTACAACTTTTAGTATATTTTTATATTTTGTCCCTTTTTAATTGTTTTAGCATAATTTGTTGTATTTTTCGCTCGTATTTAGTTTTAAATATAGTTTTTGCCATAGTTATTTTTACATCTAGATTTTTAGGCTTTGCCGTAAAATCCCTTAAGTGCTTTCTTTTTAGACTAAGATTTAGGTGCTTTAGAATTTTGCGACGCCTTTTTAAGTTTTAGTACCTTTTTAAAATATTGCCATTTGGGATATAGTTTTTCTTGTAAGCTTTAATATTTTTAGACGCAACTTTTAATTTTTTAGTTTTTAGTTCCTTTTTAAGTTTTGACGCGCTATTTTCTTATTTTTATTTTTCGACACCTTTTACCTATGTATCAATTATCACTCCAATTAGTAATCTCAATTTGCAATTTTAATTTTAAGTTAGTGATAATAATAAGGTTGGGTTAGTCGAGTGTTTTAAAGTTTTATAAGTCACTCTTTTTCTTTCTTATTTTTCGACGCCTTTTATTTTTCAACCCTTTTCCTTTTCGACCTTTTTCGACGCGCTCTTTTTCTTTCTTATTTCTCGCCATTCTAGTTTTTAGGACATAGATTTTTATTCTATTTCTTATCTAAATTTCTTTAAATTACGAAAATTTATTTTAAGTAGTTAAATTGATAGACATCAAAATTTTCTGGTTCGTAGTAATAGTTGAATTTGTACGTGGACCGGGTTATTGGAGCCAAACAGTACTCAATTATATTGAGACCAAATGAATCCTGCCCCTCTGCTGCATCTTTTGGCTATTCGAAACGTGGGCAAAATCAGAAAAGTCTATTAATTGGATAACTTATATAATTTTTCTTTCCTTTTAAAAACTAATAGGATATTCAGTGAATGCACCGAGCAAGACGTTCACCACCTTTTGTACGTTCACCACCTGTAACTCGATCAAGACATCTAGCAAATATTGTCGCCGTTGATTTTTCTTTAGAATCGTCATCCAGTCGACCAAGTACTCCAATTCAAATTTCCGATAATCCATTTTTTGAACCCGACCTCACAATTGAGAATCCGGAGAATATTCAGGGATGATTCATAGATCCTGAACCATTAATCTTTCCTCCAGAACCACCAATCATTCAAACAGAGATTGTTGAGGAACGAACCATTAAATCAGAATCCTCTAGTGATTCAGATTCAATAAATTCAATTATGGAGAATCTGGAACCTTTAAGTATGGAAGACCGAATGAGAGCTAAACGCACTGGCCAAGGTCACGCAATTACTCATCCTGACATTAATGCGCCAGATTATGAAATCAAAGGACAAATTCTACACATGGTGACTAATCAATGCCAATTTAGTGGTGCGCCGAAGGAAGATCCAAATGAACATCTTCGTACCTTTAATAGGATCTGCACACTATTTAAAATAAGAGAAGTAGAAGATGAACAGATATATCTCATGTTATTTCCCTGGACTTTAAAGGGAGAAGCCAAAGATTGGTTGGAATCGTTACCCAAAGGGGCGATCGATACATGGGACGTTTTAGTTGAAAATTTTCTTAAACAATTCTTTCCGGCATCTAAAGTCGTAAGACTTCAAGGAGAAATTGTTACGTTCACACAGAAACCAAATGAAACTCTATATGAAGCGTGGACAAGATTTGAAAAGTTATTAAGAGGATGTCCGCAACATGGTTTAGACACCTGTCAAATAGTACAAATATTCTACCAAGGATGCGACATCACTACAAGAAAAGACATAGATATAGCAGCTGGTGGTTCCATTATGAAGAAAACAGAAACTGATGCTTATAAAATTATTGATAACACTGCTTCCCACTCACATGAGTGGCACCAAGAAAAAGATATCGTTAGATCATCTAAAGCAGCTAGAGCCGATTCTAGCCATGACTTAGATTCCATTTCAGCAAAGATAGATGCCGTCGAGAGACGAATGGAAAAGATGACTAAAGATATTCACTCAATACGAATTAGTTGTGAGCAGTGTGGAGGACCACATTTGACAAAATATTGTCTCAGTATTGAACTAACAATGGAACAAAGAGAGAATATTTCATACATAAACCAAAGGCCTGGAAATAATTATCAGAATAATTATCATCCGCCAAGGCCAATTTACAATCAAAACCAGAATTATAACCGAAATATTCCATACAACAATCAACAAGGTCCTAGTAATCAACAAGTATCCAATAATACTTACAATCAGCAAAGACCTAATTTTCAAAATAAACCACCACAAACCGATGATAAAAAGCCGAATTTAGAAGATATGATGATGAAGCTTGTTGAAACTCAAACGCAGTTTTTCACATCTCAAAAATAAACCAATGAACAAAATGCTCAAGCATTTAGAAATCAACAAGCTTCTATTCAAAATTTGGAACAAGAAGTAAGTAACCTAGCAAGGTTAATAGGTGAAAGAAAACCAGGAAGTCTACCTAGTGATACAAATGCTAACCCATGGAATGAAACAGCTAAAGCCATTACCACAAGAAGTGGTACAACACTTAAACCACCTGAAATACCTATAATTTCTGATGAAGCTATTCCTACTCCACAAGAACCACAACCTGAGCAAGATAACGAAACAGAACCGGTAGTTGAAAAGATTAATGAAGATAACACAGTTAAGGCCAAACCTTATGTTAAACCATACCAACCACCACTTTCTTACCCGAGTAAAATGAAAAAAGAGAGACTTGAAGCCGAGCAATCCAAATTCTTGGATATGTTTAAACAGATAAATGTAAATCTTCCTTTCATTGATGTGATTTCAGGAATGCCTAGATATGCTAAATTTCTGAAAGATCTAATCTCGAATAGAAAGAAAATGGAAGAACTCTCGGCCGTTACTATGAATGCTAATTGTTCAGCAGTGCTGTTGAATAAGATACCAGAAAAATTATCTGATCCAGGAAGTTTCACAATTCCATGTTTTCTGGGTAGTCTTAGTTCAATAGAAGCATTAGCAGACTTAGGTGCTAGTATAAATTTAATGCCGTATTCACTATACACTAAACTAGACCTTGGAGAATTAAAACCAACAAGAATAAGCATACAACTAGCCGATCGATCAATAAAATATCCTAGAGGGATAATGGAGAACATGCTAGTTAAAGTTGGTACTTTAGTATTTCCAGTAGATTTTGTTGTTCTGGACATGGAAGAAGATTCTCAAGTTCCTCTCATATTAGGAAGACCATTCTTAAACACGGCTAAAGCAATGATAGACGTGTTTGGTAAGAAACTGACCCTAAGTATAGAGGACGAGAGTGTTACCTTTTCAGTTGATAGAGCAATGCAACAACCACAATCTGCAGATGATATAAGTTATTATATTCAAACTATAGAATCACATGCAGAATTGTTAGAAGAATTTCCAGAATTACAAGGAACAGGAGAATGTTCTTTAGGAGAAGGAACTGAACTAATTGATGAAACTGAAATGTTAGCTACACTAATAGCTAATGGATATGAACCAACAACAGAAGAAATTTAAATGCTAAAAGAAGAAGACAGATATCGATATAAATCATCGATAGAAGAACCACCGACATTAGAGTTAAAGCCACTTCCAAACCATTTGGAATACGCTTATTTACATGGTGAATCTGAATTACCTGTAATAATATCGTCTTCTCTTACTGAAAATGAGAAATCACAACTCATTTCTGTGTTGAAAGCTCATAAACCAGCCATTGCATGGAAGATTCATGATATTAAAGGAATAAGTCCTTCGTATTGCACACATAAAATCCTTATGGAAGAAGGTCATAAAACGTATGTGCAACGCCAACGAAGACTAAATCCTAATATGCAAGATGTAGTTAAGAAAGAAATTATTAAATTGCTAGATGCAGGTTTAATTTATCCAATTTCTGATAGTCCTTGGGTAAGCCCAGTTCAATGCGTGCCTAAGAAGGGTGACATGACTGTCATTACAAATGAGAAAAATGAGCTTATTCCGACTAGGACTGTAACAGGATGGCGTGTATGTATTGATTATAGAAAATTAAATGACGCCACCACAAAAGATCACTTTCCCTTACCTTTCATTGATCAAATGTTGGAAAGGTTAGCCGGAAATAGTTACTATTGTTTTCTTGATGGGTTTTCTGGATATTTTCAAATTCCAATAGCACTCGAAGATCAAGAAAAAACCACTTTCACGTGCCCTTATGGTACTTTTGCTTACAAACGCATGCCATTTAGACTTTGTAACGCCCCTGCAACCTTTCAAAGGTGCATGATGGTGATTTTTTATGACATGATAGAAGAATGCATGGAAGCTTTCATGGATGACTTTTCAGTCTTTGGTGATACTTTTGAAACATGTCTAGCTAATCTTGAACGAATGCTTATTAGATGCGAACAATCAAATCTAGTACTTAATTGGGAGAAATGCCATTTCATGGTTAAAGAAGGCATCGTTCTGGGTCATAAAATTTCAAAGGAAGGAATTGAAGTGGATAGAGCTAAAGTAGATGTAATTGCTAAACTTCCACATTCCACCAATGTTAGAGGAGTTAGGAGTTTTCTAGGGCATGCCGGTTTTTACCGACGTTTCATAAAAGATTTTTCTAAAATTGCCACTCCTATGAATAAACTCCTAGAAAAGGATGCTCCATTCATCTTTTCAGATGAATGTATCAAATTTTTTAATATTCTTAAAGAGAAACTCACTAATGCGCCGATCATGATAACTCCAAATTGGAATTTACCGTTTGAACTTATGTGCGATGCAAGTGATTTTGCAATGGGAGCCGTTTTAGGACAAAGGATTGAAAAACGATTTCAACCTATATATTATGCTAGTAAGACGTTACAAGGAGCACAAACGAATTACACAACTACTGAAAAAGAACTCCTTGATATTGTCTTTTCTTTTGACAAATTTCGTTCATATCTCGTACTAGCAAAAACGGTGGTCTATACCGACCATTCTGCTCTTAGATACCTATTTTCGAAACAAGATGCCAAACCAAGATTAATCCGTTGGATCTTACTCTTACAAGAATTCGATATTGAAATCCGAGATAAAAGAGGAGCAGAAAATCTCGCCGCTGATCATCTTTCTCGTCTTGAAAATCCTGAATTAGAAGTTCTAAATGAATCGGCCATACAAGACAACTTTCCTGATGAATATCTATTGAAGATAGATTATAATGAAATACCATGGTTTGCAGAATATGCAAACTACTTAGTATGTGGATTCCTTGAAAAAGGATTGTCGTACCAAAAACGAAAGAAATTCTTCAGTGATATAAAACACTATTTCTAGGAAGATCCACATCTGTTTAAAAGTTGTCCCGATGGAATAATACGCCGATGTGTATTCGGAGATGAAGCTACTCAAATCTTAAACCATTGTCACACAGGACCAACAGGAGGGCATTATGGGCCTCAACTTACAGCAAGAAAAGTTTATGATGCTGGATTCTATTGGCCTACAATTTACAAAGACGCACACCTTCTTTGCAAATCCTGCGATGCTTGTCAAAGGGCCGAAAAAATAAGTCAACGTAATGAAATGCCACAAAATGTCATTCAAGTATGTGAAGTATTTGACATTTGGGGTATTGACTTTATGCGTCCATTTCCAAAATCTCATAATAATCTATATATTCTCGTAGCCATTGATTATGTATCTAAATGGGCGGAAGCACAAGCTCTCCCAACTAACGATGCACGAGTTGTAGTCAACTTTTTAAAACGTCTTTTTGCAAGGTTTGAAACACCGAAAGCTTTAATAAGTGACCGGGGAACTCATTTTTGTAATAATCAACTTGAGAAAGTTCTTAAAAGATATGGAGTAACTCATAAAATCTCCACCGCATATTATCCACAAACAAGTGAACAAGTTGAAAATACCAACCGAGCTTTAAAACGTATTCTAGAGAAAACCGTAGGATCAAATCCGAAGGAATGGTCCATTAAATTGGAGGATGCACTCTGGGCTTTTAGAACAGCTTACAAAACTCCAATTGGAACCACACCTTTTAAACTCATTTATGGAAAAGCATGTCATCTTCCAGTAGAAATTGAACACAAAGTATTTTGGGCTTTGAAGACATGTAATCTTGATTTACATGAAGCCGGACGACTACGGTTAAGTCAATTAAACGAATTAGAAGAATTAAGACATGAAGCATACGAAAATTCGTAAATCTATAAAGAAAGAACGAAGAAATGGCATGATAAAAGAATCAGAAGTTCAAAAGAATTTAAAGAAGGAGACAGAGTTCTTCTTTTCAATTCACGATTCAAGCTATTTCCTGGAAAATTGAAATCAAGATGGTCTGGACCATTCATAGTCAAAAGAGTTTTTCCATACGGAACGATAGAATTAATAAATTTAAATGGGATTGAATTTAAAGTTAATGGTCACAGAGTTAAACACTACATAGATAGTCCGATGGTAGTCGACAACGAAGTTAATCACAATTTCGATACCACATCTAACTAAGAGTGGGGAGAATCAAGTCTTTAAAGGATATTATGTATTTATGTTAGAGTTAGATTTTCTATTTTCATGTAGTTCTCGAAAATGGAACCCGAATGGTCTTTCCCTAGCAGACCCTAAAGAACTAGTCTTCTCCCCCCATTCTGAATTTTTATTTTTTTACGAAATGAAGACTTCCTGTGAACTAAACCAAGGTCTAATGCTACACGATTTGATTACTAAACGTAATAATGACACACTTCCGAGTGAACTGGTATCAGTAATCAGAGAAAAATTGGACGGAGTAAGAAAAGAATCCAGATGCGAAGATAATAAGTTACAATTTGGTAAAGAAAAATCAAAATCCGCAGCGAAAAGAAGAGCACGACACCTTGAAAAATGTCACAAATGCGGAAAATGGTCACACGAAGGTAAATGTTCAAATAATCAAACCTATTCAAATACCGAATTTGTTACTTTATGCAGAGATGGACCGTTCATATGTTTAAAGAAAAAAATATTAAATGCTCGAGGTTACGCCTATGTAGCCATGGAAAACCAATTAGTCCGACTATCTTATGAGTGGGCTAGAGCATATCACTAAGAAATATATTTCACAGGTAAGTTTGTACAGTTTTTATTTTTATTTTTATTTTTAACCTTTTGATAATAAACGCTAATTTATTCGCTATAAAGTATTAAATTGGTATTCAATAAAATTAGGTCTTGCGACCGAAATTATTGATATCATACAAAAATTTATTACATCACTGCGAAATTTACCGTTTATTCTTAAGGTATAAATATCTTTAATCAATCAACCCAAAATATTTCAAAAATTCGTCATGAGTTAAATTAGGTTATGGAACCGAAATTACTTTACCGAAAAGAGGGGCGTATATTTTTGATAATATTTGATTGATTAAAGTGGGATAAAAGCCAACAAGATTTTTAATTTTATTTTTACCATGTTTTTAAAATTAATATATAAATCTTAAATTAATATTGTGCAATTTTTAAAATTAATGTATTTAAAATTGTAAATATTTGAAAAATTAATATTTTTAATATAAGTTTGTATGTATAAAAACAAAAATATAATATAAGTTTGGTGTGAATTTTTAATTTTTAATAATATGAATTTTTAATTTTATGCATTTTAAATTTAAGTTTGGTGTGAATTTAAAAACAAAAATTTACTTTATTTCGCTAAGTTAAAAATATGATTTTTAAAATTCGTCGTGAGTTGAAGACTAGGTCTTTGAACTGAAATTGCTTTACCCGAGGGCGGGACGAGAATTTTTATTATCATTATTTTTAATCTTATTAATTTAAAGTATGCCAAAAAAAAAAACCCAAAAATCTTTGCTTTTAAAACAACGCTTCAAAAAGACAAATTTTAAAATTTTGTCGAGGGACGGACTAGGACAACGTTCCGAAACGACCTCGTCCTAAATAACAAGGGAAACAAATTTTTAAAATTAATTAATATTTGTTTTATAAGTTAAAGATTTAGAAAAAAAAAAAAAAAAAACTCCGCAACTCGCGGAGTTTGAAGGGGAAATCCACTGCGACTCGCGGAGGATGCAAAATCCAAAAAAATAAAAATAAAAAGGCCGAACAGATCAGTACACACAACCAACTCAAAAACTGCGAAAATACACTCAAAAACACACACAAAAATCGTATTTTTTCACCATTTTTCATCAAATCTTTCACAAAATCATGTTGAGAAGGATGCTATCAAGGAATTACTCAAGGAAAACGGTAAATTTCTACACCTAAACACCATTTAATTCGAAAATTAGTGTTCTTGAACAAATTTATACCCAATTCGATTTTGATGCTTTTTAGTGTAATTATGCTTAAATTGCTTATGATTTATGCTTGTATAACCTAGATTGATGCTATTTAACATGATTAGAAGCCTTAAACTTCAAATTTTGAGTAATCTAAGGTTTGTGTTCTTGAGCAATTTGGGGCTTTTTGATATAAACAGGTTATGGCCGATTTTTGTCATGAATTATTGCTAAATTAAGTAGTGTAACATGTTTAGGTAGTTAAATGATCCAAACTTTGAGCCTAAACATGATTTTTGAGAATTAAAGTGGACTTTTTCAAGTCTAAAATTCATGAACTTGATTTTTGAGAGATAATGCCATTTGAAACTTATTTAATTGCTAATAATGATTATTTTGACATGTTATTTGAGTTGAATGCTTATGAACTTGGCGAACATTTTCGTATATGCTTATTTGAAAAAGTGTAGATTTGATAAAAATATGAAAATGAGCATAAGTTTGATATAAATTGAACATGTCATTGTAATTATTTTGATTGATGATTTTGCTGACACTAATGCATATTTGGATGCACAAAAATTGTGTTTGATGTGTTTTGCAGACTGAAAGAGGTGAATCTTCATCCCAAGCTCGTATTGCTCCTCCTGAGAATGCGGAACAACAGGATGTTGATAACTATTACAAACAAGATATACCTCATCCAGTTATGACATTTTCAGATATGCACGTGGAAGATTTGCACCCGAACTTAAGATTAGACAGACGTTGGATAGATTATCCAAAATACCAAAGGAGCTTGCACACTCTTCATTCTAAAGCTGTTGAAGTACCTAGGGTAATAGAATGGGAACCGTTAGAAGCCGTAGGATTGGGCGAACGGATTAGAGAATTACTTACACAGAGGTATGGTAATTCTACTTTTAACGATTGGGTACGATTATTCAACATGCGTAGACCTGTATATAAAGTATGGTGTGAAGAATTATTGTGTAGTATAGAAATAAATAATCGGGTAGCTAGTTTAACCGATCAAACTTTTATTAGATTTTTGTTAGGAGGTTCGATGCGCCACATGTCTCTACTAGACATGGCTCGGGCCTTACGTATATATACGCCTGAGGAGCTAGCATCTGCCGATTGTCGAGGGTTGATATTAAATGGTAGGAAGATTGATGAAAATTTTGATACGCATGGTGTATGGAGTCAAATGACTAGCCATCACCGATTTAAAGGGGGAAATTACTCTTATCTTGATATTGATAGAGCTGAATTAAGAGTAATCCATAGGTTTCTAGCGAACTCGATTACACAGCGAGGTAAAAATATGGAAAAGGTAAATGAGCAAGATTTATTTTACCACATGTGTATTCGAGACCCACAAAGCGCTGTAAGTATACCTTATTGTGTGGGTTATTATTTATCGGCTATGGTTAGGGGGATGAGACCGCACAGTATAATAGGAGGTGGTATATTTATTACATTAATTGCTGAGTATCTCGATGTGGATATAAGTCGGGGGGATTATTAATCGAAGAACCAGAACCCCACGATACAATTGGTTTAAATGTATATCATGGTGCTAAGGTTTTGAAGAGGCGAAATAACGCCGCAGTACAATATAATGGAAGACATCCACAGGTTGAAAGAAATCAACAGCCAGGTAATGTGGGAGGGGGAAATGAAATGACAGAAATGCAAAGGTTTATAGCTTCACAAGAGTATGAAAATGCTAGACATCGAGCATTTGAAGATTGGCAAGTTTATCAAAACCACATCATAGCTCATTGCCAACATATAGGTAGAAACTATATTCCTACTCCAAAGCCCGTATTTCCTCCCTGGTCTATAGAGATCCAACCACCGTATCCTACTTATAACCCAGCTGAAGCATTTTATAACACATACGGTTATGCATGGAACCCCTACTGGTATCAGTATTAACCCTAGTTTATTTAGTTTTATTTATTTTATTTTTGTAATGTTACTATATTTAGCACTTATGTTGATATTGTAATAGTTTTTATAATTTTCTAACTTTTATTATTAGATTTTAATAATTTTTGAATGTGGGGTAATATACCAAACTTCAAAAATATGTATATGTTTGCAGTTTATCTTATGTACACAACAGGGTAAAACAACGCATTTTCAAAGACTGGCATTAAGTTCAGCAAAAGCAACTAATTTTGATGACAAGATGCAAAATATATGTGAAATAACAACAAGACGGAATGAACAAATGATGTGCACCATTTATCATTCAACACAATCAACAATATGTTTGGAAACTTTGGTAAAATTTAATCATTTTTCTGCGCTAATCACCCTCAATAATTTAAATTGTTACTGATTTCTTGCAAATGAGGGCATTGCAAGATCTTAAGTGTGGGAAGGGGTTAAATTCTTTCGGATTTTTAAAATTTTTAACTTATACACTTGGTTACCATTAAAAATACTAGTAACGCAGTAGTTGTATTAGAATCTAGTGCTCTCTGATAATAAAGAACAGCCCTAGTCTTATATACTGACTACCCAATTCTAGTAAAATTTTTCAAAATTTTCAACTAAATGAATTTAAAATCATGTTTATACATATTTATGAACGATAAAACTAGGTGTTAACACCGAAATTATTGTTACCTTGGAAAGGACATAAATTGAGAAACAAACCAAAATGTTAGAATCCATTTAAAATGAAATAGAGGACAATAAAAAGGCAAATAAAAGAAAATAAAAGTCAAGTGTGGGAAAATTTACCAAGTTATTCAAAATATATATCACATATTTTTGTACAAATAATTGAAAATACTTTTGTTTTGGACGATAATTAACTGTTTTACCCGATGAAAGAAAAGAAGAGATGGATCTACACGATGAATCAATTCCATCATTAAAAGAAAGTAAAGTCTTCCGAAAGAGAAATGCGCTTCTTGATTTAGGTCATGAAGTTGTCGTCCAGACCAGTTGTAGGTTGACGAAAAATCTAGAAAAGTCATCACTAAAATCAGCAGGAAATCCACGGACCTCAGTATAAAACAGGGTCGCCAAGTGGTCAGACTTATCCTAACCATGAGAGGATCTGTCTTGTAAAATGGGAAGGACGCCGTGCAAATTAGCTTGATAAGACTAATGAATCAGATCCCCAGAAAGGATAATCTCCTTAAAAATTAAAAATCAGCATTTAAGCCTGATATTACTCAATCCTAGAGATTGACCTTAAAGATTGAGAATTACAAACTCATGGAATTCAATGATATCTAAACTCGAGCTTGAACGAGAAAATATTTTGATCAAAATTACAAACCGATTTGTTTTCTAAAAACCCATTTTCAATGCGTTCATTACCATTGAACGTAAAATCCTAGGAATTCAACTGGAATTCATTAGGTTACCTGAACCAAATCGGGTGTCAACCGTAAGAACGGTGGTTGCATAGCATGGTCAAAGACAGGACCTTGTGCCAGACCGAAAAATTATAAGGGTGAGCTTTACTATTGCTCCTACAAAGGATAGTAATTGCGTCCGACACGTTATAGACCATAATTAAAAGCATGTCAGGTGATATTGCCTTAACAGTTGCTTGTTCAACACTTTCCTTTACAACCGGGCGGTAGTTTACCGAAAGGTAATATACGGAGCAAGTATACTGGACGTGTTACTTTCCTAATACAAGGTTAGCAAGTGGGTGACACAAAATCGCAAGTTTTGAGCTAAAAATTTTCAAATCTGAAACCCACCAAACCCACAAAAATATTTTGCAAACACCGGTGAAGGGTTATTCCGGAAAACTTATCTAGGATAAAAGCTAGATTTAATTTTCAAAAGATCAAATGTTTTCATAAAGATCCAATTTCCTTAATGGATCTAAATTTTTATAGTCATGTGGGACTGTAAACCACATCGTTACTACCATTGTTTATACCGCAGTAAAGAAATCACTGATGTATAAAGTGTGAAGAATAAAGAAGTGATTCTAGTATTTCAAGACTACATTGCTTGAGGACAAGCAACGCTCAAGTGTGGGAATATTTGATAATGCTAAAAACGAACATATATTTCATAGCATTATCCCTCAAGAAAGACAAGCTTTTAGTTGCAATTGTTCTATTTACAAGTGATATTCGTTTAAATATTAAAAGGTGAAGACAAAAGTCAGATTCGACGAATTGAAGACGCAAAGGTCCAAAAAGCTAAAAAGTACAAAATACAATCAAAAAGGTTCAAATTATTGATGAGAAACGTCTAAAAATGACAAGAGTACAAGACGCAAAACGCAAAGTACAAGATATAAAATAGTACGCAAGGACGTTCGAAAATCCGGAACCGGGACATGAGTCAACTCTCAACGCTCGACGCAACGGGCTAAAAATTACGAGTCAACTATGCACATAAATATAATATAATATTTAAATAATTCTTAAAAATTATTTATATATTATATTTATATTTAAATAACGTCGGCAAATTAAAAGACAAAATGGTGTGAGCTGGGTTTACGAACTCCGCGACTTGCGGAGTTTGTAGTGGAAAAACACCGCGACTCGCGGAGATACCCTGGACAAAAATGCCTATAAAAGCTAACGCATTTTGATCGTTTTAAATATCCTTTTTCTTCTTCTCTCATCAAACGTATTATATATATTATAATTTTAATTTTAATTTTAATTTTAATTATAATAATAAGGGTATGTTAGCGAATGTTGTAAGGGTGTAAGTCAAAATTCTGTCCGTGTAACGCTACGCTATTTTTAATCATTGTAAGTTATGTTCAACCTTTTTAATTTAATGTCTCGTAGCTAAGTTATTATTATGCTTATTTTATCCGAAGTAATCATGATGTTGGGCTAATTACTAAAATTGGGTAATTGGGCTTTGTACCATAATTGAGGTTTGGACAAAAGAACACACTTGTGGAAATTAGACTATGGGCTATTAATGGGCTTTATATTTGTTTAACTAAATGATAGTTTGTTAATTTTAATATACAGATTTATAATTGGACGTCCTTATAAATAACCATATACACTCCATCGGACACGATGAGCTGGATATTTATATGTACGAATAATCGTTCATTTAACCGGACACGTGAATGAATTAACAGTCTATGAAATTATTAAAACAGGGGTGAAATTATGTACAAGGACACTTGGCATAATTGATAACAAAGTATTAAAACCTTGGTTTACACACAGTCGATATCCTGGTGTAATTATTAAATAAAGTAATAAAACCTTGTTACAGTTTAAGTCCCCAATTAGTTGGAATATTTGACTTCGGGTATAAGGATAATTTGACGAGGACACTCGCACTTTATACTTATGACTGATGGACTGTTATGGACAAAAATCAGACGGACATATTAAATAATCCAGGACAAAGGACAATTAACCCATGGGCATAAAACTAAAATCAACACGTCAAACATCATGATTACGGAAGTTTAAATAAGCATAATTCTTTTATTTCATATTTAATTTCCTTTATTTTATATTTAATTGCACTTTTAATTATCGTACTTTTTAATTATCGCAATTTTATTTTATCGCACTTTTATTTATCGCAATTTCATTATCGTTATTTACTTTACGCTTTAAATTAAGTTATATTTATTTTTAATATTTTACATTAGGTTTTAACTGCGACTAAAGTTTTAAAATCGACAAACCGGTCATTAAACGGTAAAAACCCCTTTTTATAATAATAATATTACTTATTTATATATTTTTATTTTTATAAATTAAAACTAATATAGCGTTAAGCTTTGGTTAAAGATTTTTCCCTGTGGAACGAACCGGACTTACTAAAAACTACACTACTGTACGATTAGGTACACTGCCTATAAGTGTTGTAGCAAGGTTTAAGTATATCCATTCTATAAATAAATAAATATCTTGTGTAAAATTGTATCATATTTAATAGTATTTCCTAGTAAAATTTAATAGTATTTTATACCCCTTAGCTTTAACATCAGCGTGCCTATAGGTTCGAACATGAACTTGATCGCGAATTGGGAGCCCCTAATTAATAAGTATCGTACTAAATTATCTTCCTGGAAAGCTTGTTTAATTTCCTCCGGAGGTAGACTTACGTTAGTTAAATCGGTTATGGGTAGTATTGACATCTATTTTCTATCATTGTTCAAATGTCCGGAAAAAGTTCTAGAAACTCTTGAATCGATTCGTGCTCGATTCTTTTGGGGCGGTAGTGAGTCGACCAAAAAGATGGCATGGGTGAAATGGGGCAAAGTTCTTGCTCCTTTGGATCACGGGGGTTTAAGTATATGGAGTTTAAAAGCGTTTAATGTTGCTTTAATTCTCAAATGGAAATGGCGATACTTGACTAAGAATGAAGAACTTTGGGTCACTATCATTAAATCCATACATGGTTTGAACTTCGATCAGGTCGCTACAAGCTGTTCTAGTATATGGTCAAACATTGTTTCCTCGTGTGCTAAAAACTGCAGCAATGACAACTTACCGACGGATCTTTTTCGATTACAAGTGGGAAACGGTAATTCTATTAGTTTCTGGCATGATAAATGGTGCGGCAACGAGACTTTTGCTACACGTTACAATCGGTTGTATCACTTAGACGTCAATAAGAATGATACCGTTGCCGATAAATTAAGGAATGACAAGTGGCGTTGGACATGGTCGAGGGAAGTCATTGGTAGTCGGAATGATCAGTTGGTCACGAATCTTCTTAATGACATCCGAGATGTTCATTTGTCTAATCGTGCGGACCAGTGGACTTCATCCCTGGCTTCAGATGGTATGTTCACAGTGAAAAAATCCCGAGATTACATGGATCGAAAAATACTTCCTTCTTCTACAACGAAAACGTGTTGGTTTAAGTTTGTGCCAAGAAAAGTTAATGTGTTTCTGTAGAGATTTAGACTCGATTCATTGCCGGTTCGGTGGCTTATCTCAGCTAAAGGTATCGACATTCATTCGATTGTATGCCCGGTTTTCAACAACGGGGTGGAAACTCGTGATCATTTATTTTTCGGGTGTACTTTGGCTTTAGATCTTTGGCGTAGGCTACAAATGTGGTTGAATTGTGCTATGCCGACTTTCTCTTCATGGGACACGTTCATTGTATAGATCGAAGGCGTTCATTTATCTAATATTCAGAAGAAAAGAGTCATTGCTTATGTGGTTACCCTCCTCTGGGCGATGTGGCGCTATCGGAACGGTGTCGTTTTCAACGATGTTTTTTGTAATAGGAATAGTCTTTTTGATTTAATTAGATTATTGTCTTTTCGTTGGATTAAAAATAGGGGCCATCTAGTGTCCAATTGGAACTCGTGGCTTGCTATTTCATTGTAATTCTCTCTTAGCGCTTTACTAGGGAGCGTTTTTTCTTTTATTTAATTATTCTTTGGTCGTAAAAAAAACAATTATCGAAATCAAGTTAAATACTAAACATTATTAAAATTCATAATGGTTAATCAAGCAAAAATAGGAACTTTATTAAAAGAATATATGAATGCTAATATAAAGATATTGTACAATATTTTAGCCATTTAGTAATAGATACAGTGGACGAATTGTTTGATTAACATGGACATTGTAATACCGAGCTTCTGGCTGAGTGGTACCAAATCCTTGGTAGGCGCTTGCTTGTTTCCACCTAGTGGTGCAGGTTCGAGTCCGAAGGGGGCTGGTTTTCCCCACATATTATGTAAACTCTGAGTGGTGTCCCCACGACGACGATGATGACTATTGTTCATGCCTGGATGATGACGATTGTTCGTGCTCGGATGGTGATGATTGTTTATGCTCGGATGATGATGATTGTTCATCCGCAAATTCGAACATGTAGAAGTTTTTGAGTTGAGTCTCGAGGGTGTTCAATATGATTCGAAATTATTAGCAACTATTTCGAGATTAATTTCGAGATTGTTTTCTCTCGCGTGTAACTTATTCGATTGGTTTACACTCGTGTTGCTAAGAGTTTTGTCGATGGTTGTTTAATTCGTGGTTTGTATTGATGTTTCGTGTTGGTTGGCTTTGTCTGGCCTTTGTATAAGTCGTGTCTTTTTGTGATCTCATCTTGTACTTGCTAGCTTCTTGCTAAATTTTTTAAATTTCTATATAATATCTTATCTTTCAAAAAAAAAAAAAAAAAAACAATGCCTAAGAATTACTATGTGTCACGGGAATTCAATCTTTATTTATTTTTGTGAAAGACAAAGATTTCCCTTAATTTAATTTTACAACAGCCCATCTATAATTACCCAGAATAGGCCCAATTTAGGAGGCCCATACATTAACATAATCTTTGTTGGTACTTGGTAGCCGTTTAAATTTTTTTTTTTTTTAACCATTTCTCTCTGAAATCTCAATGCAAAAACACCTTAATTGTGCGATATTCGTAAGATCTAATTACCATCATACGGAGTATTTTTCACAGATTTAGTGACATCACTCTCTAATCTTCATAGTTCCAACGAAATGGAAGCTTGAGCGTAGCTAATTAAGGTCTTGTAGTCGAACCAGCGTTATCTGTACTTTTCATGCAAGTCTCTGCTATTTACTGACAATCTGTTCGACGAAATGCCTACATGAAAGGATGCCTTGAACTTCAATTCAACACTGATCTAGGCTCATAATCTTAATCTGTAGCTACTCATCTTCGCAAGATTTTAATTTTCGCGGCTTTATGCTGTAATCTTCTATTCAGAAAGAAGTTGCAAAAGTGATTTGCTCCCATATTTTCGCTGATAAAAGATGGCTGCGTGTGTTTTTACCATTCTAAACATGAAGAACAACCACGTCCCTAATTCGGGTGGCAAAAGTAAAGGATCCAAGTACACAGGTCAATCCATAAAACCCCTTCCAATCCATATTGTAACAGTTGGTAAAACTCGATCTCCAGGAGTCCAATTGATAGTAAAAGACTACATGGACAAACTTAAACCTTACTGCCCCGTTCACGACCTTCGAATCCGGTCCAACCCCAAGAATTCAATCGATGCAAGGGTCCAGATAGAAAATGAAGAAATGGGTTTTATGAATTTCATAAAACCAGATGATTGGGTGGTGATGTTGGATGAAAATGGGATGGATTTGAGGTCAGAAGAAATGGCAGATCTGATTGGTGATGCTGGAAACAAAGCAAGTGGTTCGAGATTAGTGTTTTGCATTGGAGGGGCTTATGGGCACGGGACGAAATTAAGGGAAAGAGCTAACGTGAAGATAAAGTTGTCGTCTTTAGTACTTAATCACGAGATCGCGTTGGTTGTGCTTGTTGAGCAGCTGTATAGAGCTTGGACTATTCTCAAAGGTCAAAAGTACCATCATTAGTTACACATATTGTTCGTGTTAATATTTAATAAAATTGCAACCAAACGATTATATCACACTTGTAATTTTGCGGTTAATTAATAATTTGTAGTATGTTAGGTGAGCAGAAAGCTTATGAACTGAACTGAAGACCTGTAAGTTATCGTAACAGTTTTTGATTCTTTCCTTCTAAGAAACAAATTTTGTCTTTAATATTCTATGTTGAATGTAACCTTCTCATATTTTTCAGTAAGGAGTCTTAATCATGTATATACATGGTAAACATGATAGGATTCAGATTCAGTTTAATCCAGTACCTTGTTATCTGTTATCTGAAAGGCATCCGAATTCTAAATATTGTAGAAACATATGGTAATGTACATGAGATTATTAGATATACTCATATGAATTTTGTTAGAATGGCGATTCCAATATCAGAATTTTACTGGGTCCTATACAATATGAGTGATATTTTGTAAAATTTTCTTTTAAAGAATGACCGTTTTCTTTCAAAAAATCATTATTTTTGAATATACATATGGTCCAATCTTGAAATTTAGTGGTGTGTGATACATTGTAAAAAAAGTTCACCACTACCCTTGCATTCCTCACTGTTTGTTATAGACGTCAAGAACATTTTATCTGAATTCCAAATTTTGTTGGTGAATAGCAGAGTTTTGAATAATTGGTAGATTAAGATATAAATCTTTTTATTTGTACAAGTTAACTCTGCATTACTATCATTTCACCGTTATGTAACTTCACTCATTTTCGTATCTTCTCGCTCTCAACGAGTTAAATTTTTCCTACACCATCGTTAGACTTTAAATAATTTTAGGAACACAATGTCACTAACTATACGCAAAACGGACGCTATTCAAAAAACGCTAAATATTTGGGGTATTTTTCATACACGTTGATTTTGCGTTAAATTTTTAAAAGTCGACAATTCCATAGCGAAACGCGGAGATGCACATATATTGTTAATTTAAAATAACATTTAAATCTTTCACGGGTTCGACTCGAGTTGTGCTTCAACGACATCATCGTTAGCCACGAAATAATTTTACAAACTAAACGCAATAAAATACATTGAAAACCGAACTCCCGACGCGAAGCGAGGGTTCGAAAACTAGTTAAAACTAAATACTAGCCAGAACAACTAACAAACCAAATGAAAGTATACATGCTTCGAAATTTACTAAAAAATTATACTCTCAAATATTATCACTTGAAAAATCTGATCAGTAGTATACTTTATTATAGTTTATTCAGCATTTCAATCACTAAGGGCATTTGGTCTAGTGGTATGATTCTCGCTTAGGGTGCGAGAGGTCCCGAGTTCAATTCTCGGAATGCCCCATTTAGTTTTTTCTAACATTTTGCAACACATCTAAACATTGTATGCGAAAACTAGAAGGCTAGCTGCACGTACAGTTCAATTTTCTATTTAGCATCCTCATCTAGTAACTAGTGAAATGACCCCTAGAAACACGATTTTTTTTAAACGAAACAATTTAATAATATGTTTTAGGTATTAAGTGAATTTAAATGTTAAAGTCATTTAGTTTATTGCCCCGTGGAACCACGGATTCCGACTAAGAAACTTGTCGTCGATTTTACAAACATAAAGTTCGCTCAAAGTTGAGTATTTATATTTTTAATAATAATAATAATAAATGCCTTTTAATTTTTTTTAGAAAAATAAAATTACAATTTAGAAAAAATTAATATTTTCTTTTATAAAAGATTTCGTATTATTTTTTTAATTAGATTAATATATAATTATGACATCATCATTATGAAAAGTAAAGGATAATTAGCTTAATGATAACATCATTTTAGAGTTTTATATATATTATAGATATAGATATAAACATAATATTAAACAGATCATCACATTACAAGGTAAATGATAAATGATATAAAGGACTCCCCCCTTCCCATATCTATTAATCATTATTTTTTTTGGATGTTTTAAATTTATTGTCTACTTTTCATAAATGGAAAAGAATGAATAATGTGATAAATTTTTTTGTGCCCATATTTTATAAATATAAAACAATAAAATAAGTAAAAAGTTAGGGGTGAATTGCAAGGTAAATGATATAAAGTACTAATATAGTACTCTCTCCATCCCATACATATTGTCCATTATTACTTTTATGGATGTCTCAAATTAATTGTTTACTTCCATAAATGGAAAAGAATGAATATACGTAGAGTTCTATATAATCAATTATCCTGGAAAGAAATATAAACAGATCGATTCAATATTAACATATTCAAGATGTTTATTACTCCTATTATTCATTAACAAGTTAGTAATATATGGATTATGTTAGCCGATTGTATCCTTGTAGCTGTAGCCCAACTATTTATTATTTTGTTTTGTATTGTAAGCCCACATTTTATAAGGGCCCAACTTCTAGTAGCTTCTATTAGGTTTGACTATCTATTTATGTTCTGGGATTATCGTGTATCAAGCAATCAATGAAATTACAAATCACGATTATCATCACAGCTCAATCGTGTATCTCATCTAACATGGTATCAGTAGCTATCCTAAAACCATAATATATTTTTTTTCACGCCTACCTTCTCCTCTACAACATCTCTGTCTTTCTTTTTGTATCCATGGCAACTCCAGGACAGAGGGATAAAATATATACGGTCAACTCCGTGACCCATCTAATTCCCATAAAACTCGATCTCGCTAAACTGAACTACACGCACTGGAGCCAGCTTTTTCAAAATCATTGTGCCGCCTTTAATGTCGATTCCTTTTTGTCTGAAGCAACCTCATCTGATCCCAAACCGGATGATTGGAAGAAGGCCGACGCTGTCGTAATGGGATGGATGTATCTAACCATCACCGAATCCATACTTGAACGACTACTGAATTCTCGACCTGCCACATCCCATGCAGCCTGGGTATCTCTAAAAAATATTTTTCTTGACAATGCACGTTCTAAAACCATTGAACTCACGGCTGAGTTACGTTGTCTCAACATCGGTGATATGACAGCCGAAGCTTATTTTAGGAAGATCGATTCTATATCTTCTATGCTTGCAAATCTCGGTTCCTCCATGGAAGATGAAGAACTTGTTACCTACGCTGTTACCGAATTAAATGATCGTTTCCCTGACGCTACTCATATTATTCTTCACCGATCACCCTTTCCGGATCTCAACACTGTTCGATCCATGATCACGCTTGAAGATATGCAACTCCAACGCACAAATCATGGCGTGACTAACCCTCGTGGCACCCCTTCTGAACCTACGGCCTTGGTTGCACATGCCACACTTTCACCATCACCTCGACCATCCATCAACACTCCACAGGTTTGCCACAACTTCTCGCGTGGTAATTGTCGTTTCGGTGAAAAGTGCAGATACATTCATCAAACATCGCAACATTCACGGCCTGGAAATATGGCAACTAGTACGCAACAGAATAATCGTAATTCGGGAAATAGTCAAGCCCAATTGTTGAATATTATTGCGGCCCAACAGAATCTTTTAGCCCAGCAGCATTATAACCGACCCAGTATCCATAACTTATCCTCTTTTGGGCCTCGGACTCCTCTTGCTAATGCCACTGGGCCGCCAGGTTTCCCCACAGCCCAACAAGCTAATTACATTGGCCATGTACCTTCTCCTGGGCCTAACTACTTGCCATGTCCTATTTACAACAGCCCACAAGCCCAACAACTTGGCTATAATTATTCTGGTCTGCATTGTAATGACCCGAACTTTTCCATGTTTATATATATTAATTGAGATTGATATTTACATGATTAAATGTTTCCAACATGTTAAGCAATCAAACTTGTTAAGACTTGATTAATTGAAATATGTTTCATATAGACAATTGACCACCCAAGTTGACCGGTGATTCACGAACGTTAAAACTTGTAAAAACTATACGATGACATATATATGGTTATATATATAGTTAACATGTTTTTATTATAAGTATGTATCTCATTAGGTATTTTAACAATGAGTTATATACATAAAAATGAGACTATTAATTTAAGAAACTCGAAAACGATATATATAACGATTATCGTTATAACAACGTCTTACTAGGTACATATGAATCATATTAAGATATTGATACACTTGGTTAATTATGTTAAATGATAAGTAAATATATTATTAAGTGTATTAACAATGAAATACATATGTAAAAATAAGACTACTAACTTAATGATTTCGAAACGAGACATATATGTAACGATTATCGTTGTAACGACATTTAAATGTATATATATCATATTAAGATATATTAATATATCATAATATCATGATAATATAATAATTTAACATCTCATTAGATATAATAAACAATGGGTTAACAACATTAATTGAGATCGTTAACTTAAAGGTTTCAAAACAACACTTACATGTAACGACTAACGATGACTTAACGACTCAGTTAAAATGTATATACATGTAGTGTTTTAATATGTATTTATACACTTTTTAAAGACTTCAATACACTTATCAAAATACTTCTACTTAACAAAAACGCTTACAATTACATCCTCGTTCAGTTTCATCAACAATTCTACTCGTATGCACCCGTATTCGTACTCGTACAATACACAGCTTTTAGATGTATGTACTATTGGTATATACACTCCAATGATCAGCTCTTAGCAGCCCATGTGAGTCACCTAACACATGTGGGAACCATCATTTGGCAACTAGCATGAAATATCTCATAAAATTACAAAAATATGAGTAATCATTCATGACTTATTTACATGAAAACAAAATTACATATCCTTTATATCTAATCCATACACCAACGACCAAAAACACCTACAAACACTTTCATTCTTCAATTTTCTTCATCTAATTGATCTCTCTCAAGTTCTATCTTCAAGTTCTAAGTGTTCTTCATAAATTCCAAAAGTTCTAGTTTCATAAAATCAAGAATACTTTCAAGTTTGCTAGCTCACTTCCAATCTTGTAAGGTGATCATCCAACCTCAAGAAATCTTTGTTTCTTACAGTAGGTTATCATTCTAATACAAGGTAATAATCATATTCAAACTTTGGTTCAATTTCTATAACTATAACAATCTTATTTCAAGTGATGATCTTACTTGAACTTGTTTTCGTGTCATGATTCTGCTTCAAGAACTTCGAGCCATCCAAGGATCCGTTGAAGCTAAATCCATTTTTCTCTTTTCCAGTAGGTTTATCCAAGGAACTTAAGGTAGTAATGATGTCCATAACATCATTCGATTCATACATATAAAGCTATCTTATTCGAAGGTTTAAACTTGTAATCACTAGAACATAGTTTAGTTAATTCTAAACTTGTTCGCAAACAAAAGTTAATCCTTCTAACTTGACTTTTAAAATCAACTAAACACATGTTCTATATCTATATGATATGCTAACTTAATGATTTAAAACCTGGAAACACGAAAAACACCGTAAAACCGGATTTACGCCGTCGTAGTAACACCGCGGGCTGTTTTGGGTTAGTTAATTAACAACTATGATAAACTTTGATTTAAAAGTTGTTATTCTGAGAAAATGATTTTTATTATGAACATGAAACTATATCCAAAAATTATGGTTAAACTCAAAGTGGAAGTATGTTTTCTAAAATGGTCATCTAGACGTCGTTCTTTCGACTGAAATGACTACCTTTACAAAAACGACTTGTAACTTATTTTTCCGACTATAAACCTATACTTTTTCTGTTTAGATTCATAAAATAGGGTTCAATATGAAACCATAGCAATTTGATTCACTCAAAACGGATTTAAAATGAAGAAGTTATGGGTAAAACAAGATTGGATAATTTTTCTCATTTTAGCTACGTGAAAATTGGTAACAAATCTATTCCAACCATAACTTAATCAACTTGTATTGTATATTATGTAATCTTGAGATACCATAGACACGTATACAATGTTTCGACCTATCATGTCGACACATCTATATATAGTTCGGAACAACCATAGACACTCTATATGTGAATGTTGGAGTTAGCTATACAGGGTTGAGGTTGATTCCAAAATATATATAGTTTGAGTTGTGATCAATACTGAGATACGTATACACTGGGTCATGGATTGATTCAAGATAATATTTATCGATTTATTTCTGTACATCTAACTGTGGACAACTAGTTGTAGGTTATTAACGAGGACAGCTGACTTAATAAACTTAAAACATCAAAATATATTAAAAGTGTTGTAAATATATTTTGAACATACTTTGATATATATGTATATATTGTTATAGGTTCGTGAATCAACCAGTGGCCAAGTCTTACTTCCCGACGAAGTAAAAATCTGTGAAAGTGAGTTATAGTCCCACTTTTAAAATCTAATATTTTTGGGATGAGAATACATGCAGGTTTTATAAATGATTTACAAAATAGACACAAGTACGTGAAACTACATTCTATGGTTGAATTACCAAAATCGAATATGCCCCTTTTTATTAAGTCTGGTAATCTAAGAATTAGGGAACAGACACCCTAATTGACGCGAATCCTAAAGATAGATCTATCGGGCCCAACAAGCCCCATCCAAAGTACCGGATGCTTTAGTACTTCGAAATTTATATCATATCCGAAGGGTGTCCCGGAATGATGGGGATATTCTTATATATGCATCTTGTTAATGTCGGTTACCAGGTGTTCACCATATGAATGATTTTTATCTCTATGTATGGGATGTGTATTGAAATATGAAATCTTGTGGTCTATTATTATGATTTGATATATATAGGTTAAACCTATAACTCACCAACATTTTTGTTGACGTTTTAAGCATGTTTATTCTCAGGTGATTATTAAGAGCTTCCGCTGTCGCATACTTAAATAAGGACGAGATTTGGAGTCCATGCTTGTATGATATTGTGTAAAAACTGCATTCAAGAAACTTATTTTGTTGTAACATATTTGTATTGTAAACCATTATGTAATGGTCGTGTGTAAACAGGATATTTTAGATTATCAGTATTTGATAATCTACGTAAAGTTTTTTTTTTAAACCTTTATCTATGAAATAAAGGTTATGGTTTGTTTTAAAAATGAATGCAGTCTTTGAAAAACGTCTCATATAGAGGTCAAAACCTCGCAACGAAATCAATTAATATGGAACGTTTTTAATCAATAAGAACGGGACATTTCAGTTGGTATCAGAGCGTTGGTCTTAGAGAACCAGAAAATTTGCATTAGTGTGTCTTATCGAGTTTGTTAGGATGCATTAGTGAGTCTGGACTTCGACCGTGTTTTCTTTAAAAATGATTGCTTAACATTTTTGTTGGAAACTATATATTTTTAACATATGAATATTATGTGATATATTAATCTCTTAACGTGTTTGATATTATGTGATAGATGTCTACCTCTAGAACAAGTCCCATTGACTCACCTAATAATAATGAAGAGTCAAATGTAAATTGGAATGATTCGTGGACTGATTCACAAGTTCCCGAAGAGGAACCGGAAGAAGAGTCGGAACCGGAAGAAGAATCAGAACCGGAAGAAGAATCGGAACCGGAAGAAGAAATAGAACCGGTGGGGGAAATAATAAAACGGTTAAGTAAAAGAGAATCCTCAACCAACCGACCAAGGTTAATTATGGTCAATGGTGTTTCCACCAAGGAAGCAAAATATTGGGAGGATTACCAATTCTCCGATGAATCGGATTCCGACGAGAATTCCGATGATGTTATAGAAATTACCCCAACTGAATTTAAAAAGGCAAAAGAAAATAATAAGGGAAAGGGCATAAAAATAGAGAAATCTAATTCCAACCCCGATGAACTTTATATGTATCGTCAACCCCCGAAGTCCTTAAGTTGTAACAATGACCCGGGAACCTCTAAACCACCAGGTTTTTCTAAACCAATGTGGACAACGACGGCTCATATTAGGGGAACATCATATATCCCTAGAAACTTGGCAAAACGAACCAAAACCGAAGAAGAAGAAACGAGCGAGTCGGAATAAGATAGTTGTATTCGTGTGGTGTAATATATGGAATATAGTGTTCTTATGCTTTATGATATATGTAAAAATTGCTTGTATTAATAAGTATTTTTTTTTATGAATCTAACTCTTGTCTATTTTACAGTTTAAAAACACAAAATGGATAGACAACCCAATATTTTAAGAGACCTACCCGGAGACATGATTGATGAAATCTTGTCTAGAGTCGGACAGAATTCTTCGGCACAACTATTTAAGGCGAGATCAGTTTGTAAGACATTCGAAGAACGTTCCAAGAATGTCTTGGTTTATAAGAGACTTTCGTTTGAAAGATGGGGGATATCACATTGGGAAACCCATAAGTTACGATGTGTTTACTTTGACGCATATATTGCGGGGAACCCAAATGCTATTTTACGCAACGGGTTAAGAAATTATTTTGACTCAATATATCCGAATATTGGACTTCGTGATTTAGAAAAAGCGGCTAACATGCAACATAAAGAAGCATGTTATGCTTACGGATTAGTAATGTTCGCTTCTCACCAAAGTGAGAACAAGAACATCGGGCTACAACTATTAAACAAAACGTTTCCACAAGTGACGGAGTCGGTAATTGGGGTAAGAAACGAGGTTTTTAGATTATTACGGGACTGTTGGACATTACGTAACCCTCGTCCCTTTGATGACGTTACAACACGCTGTCTTATCAACGGCCATAACGGTTATGTTGCACAAGACCAAGGATGGGAAGTAGTCCTAGTAAAACCAGAATGCATGACTTGTTTCTGGACGTATGAATTACGTGTCTTTATTGCCTTTGCCGAACGACTTGTGTACTAGCTAGAATTGTCTTCACAACTATCTTGTATCAAAGTTATTGTGTGCTATATTTCATGCTTTATGTAAAATAAGCGGTATTGTAAGTTTGTAAAATATTGTATAAAAGTTTGAACGCGAAATATTATTACAATCAGTTTTTCATATAGAATTGTAGTAGTTGAATTGTATATTAGCTACTAAGTATGAACTTAACGGGTAGGTACTACCCGAATTTAAACTTATAAAACGCTAATATGAAGAAAAAGCTTTTATAAATGAGTTCATATTATGCTACGAAATACTATTAACTACTCTTAATATTCTGTATGATTAACTTGTTCCATTTAACTATTTTGAAGGAAATGGCACCGACTACTCGACACACCGTGAATATGAATGAAGAGGAATTCCGTACTTTTCTAGCTTCAAACATAGCCGCAGTACAGGCTGCGCTACATACCAACAATAACCTTGGATCTAGCAGTACAGGAAATCGTGTAGGATGCACCTACAAAGAATTCACTGCCTGCAAACCTTTGGAATTTGATGGAACCGAAGGACCGATCGGATTGAAACGGTGGACCGAGAAGGTTGAATCGGTGTTTGCCATAAGTAAGTGTACTGAAGAGGACAAAGTGAAGTACGCTACGCATACCTTCACAGGTTCTGCGTTAACATGGTGGAATACCTATCTAGAGCAAGTGGGACAAGATGATGCTTACGCACTACCGTGGTCAGCATTCAAGCACTTGATGAACGAGAAGTACCGTCCCAGAACCGAGGTCAATAAGCTCAAGACAGAACTTAGAGGGTTACGAACCCAAGGATTTGATATTACCACGTACGAAAGACGATTCACAGAATTGTGCCTATTGTGTCCGGGAGCATTCGAAGATGAGGAAGAGAAGATCGACGTGTTTGTGAAAGGATTACCGGAAAGAATCCAAGAAGATATAAGTTCACACGAGCCCGCCTCCATACAACAGGCATGTAGAATGGCTCACAAACTAGTGAACCAGATTGAAGAAAGAATTAAAGAACAGACTGCTGAAGAGGCCAATGTGAAGCAAGTCAAAAGAAAGTGGGAGGAAAACGGTGATAAGAATCACCAATACAACAACAACAGCAATTACAACAATAATCGAAACAATTATCCCAACAATCGCAACATCAATCGCAACTACAACAAACGGCCCAACAACAACAACAACAACAACAACAACAACAACAACAACAACAGCAACTACAACAATCATCCCAACAACAATAATAACCGTAACAACAACAACAATCAGAAGCAACTATGCCAAAGGTGTGAAAAGAATCACTCGGGGTTCTGCACCAAATTTTGCAACAAGTGTAAAAGAAATGGTCATAGCGCGGCGAAGTGTGAGGTCTACGGACCAGGGGTTAATAGAACGAAAGGAACAAATGGTGTCGGAACGAGTAATGGCGGAGCAAGTAGTGTCGGAGCAAGTTATGCCAATGTAGTTTGTTATAAATGTGGAAAACCAGGCCACATTATTAGAAATTTCCCGAACCAGGAGAACACGAATGGACAAGGCCGTGGAAGAGTTTTCAATATTAATGCGGTAGAGGCACAGGAAGACCCGGAGCTTGTTACGGGTACGTTTCTTATTGACAATAAATCTGCTTACGTTTTATTTGATTCGGGTGCGGATAGAAGCTATATGAGTAGAGATTTTTGTGCTAAATTAAGTTGTCCATTGACGCCTTTGGATAGTAAATTTTTACTCGAATTAGCAAATGGTAAATTAATTTCAGCAGATAATATATGTCGGAATCGAGAAATTAAACTGGTTAGCGAAACATTTAAGATTGATTTGATACCAGTAGAGTTAGGGAGTTTTGATGTGATAATCGGTATGGACTGGTTGAAAGAAGTGAAAGCGGAGATCGTTTGTTACAAAAATGCAATTCGCATTATACGAGAAAAAGGAAAACCCTTAATGGTGTACGGAGAAAAGGGCAACACGAAGCTACATCTTATTAGTAATTTGAAGGCACAAAAACTAATAAGAAAAGGTTGCTATGCTGTTCTAGCACACGTCGAGAAAGTACAAACTGAAGAAAAGAGCATCAATGATGTTCCCATTGCAAAAGAATTTCCCGATGTATTTCCGAAAGAATTACCGGGATTACCCCCACATCGATCCGTTGAATTTCAAATAGATCTTGTACCAGGAGCTGCACCAATAGCTCGTGCTCCTTACAGACTCGCACCCAGCGAGATGAAAGAACTGCAAAGCCAATTACAAGAACTTTTAGAGCGTGGTTTCATTCGACCAAGCACATCACCGTGGGGAGCTCCTGTTTTGTTTGTCAAGAAGAAAGATGGTACATTCAGGTTGTGTATCGACTACCGAGAGTTGAACAAACTTACCATCAAGAACCGCTACCCACTACCGAGAATCGACGACTTATTTGATCAACTACAAGGCTCGTCTGTTTATTCAAAGATTGACTTACGTTCCGGGTATCATCAAATGCGGGTGAAAGAAGATGATATTCCAAAGACTGCTTTCAGAACACGTTACGGTCATTACGAGTTTATGGTCATGCCGTTTGGTTTAACTAATGCACCAGCTGTGTTCATGGACCTTATGAACCGAGTGTGTGGACCATACCTTGACAAGTTTGTCATTGTTTTCATTGATGACATACTTATTTACTCAAAGAATGACCAAGAACACGGTGAACATTTGAGAAAGGTGTTAGAAGTATTGAGGAAGGAAGAATTGTACGCTAAGTTTTCAAAGTGTGCATTTTGGTTGGAAGAAGTTCAATTCCTCGGTCACATAGTGAACAAAGAAGGTATTAAGGTGGATCCGGCAAAGATAGAAACTGTTGAAAAGTGGGAAACCCCGAAAACTCCGAAACACATACGCCAGTTTTTAGGACTAGCTGGTTACTACAGAAGGTTCATCCAAGACTTTTCCAGAATAGCAAAACCCTTGACTGCATTAACGCATAAAGGGAAGAAATTTGAATGGAATGATGAACAAGAGAAAGCGTTTCAGTTATTGAAGAAAAAGCTAACTACGGCACCTATATTGTCATTGCCTGAAGGGAATGATGATTTTGTGATTTATTGTGACGCATCAAAGCAAGGTCTCGGTTGTGTATTAATGCAACGAACGAAGGTGATTGCTTATGCGTCTAGACAATTGAAGATTCACGAACAAAATTATACGACGCATGATTTGGAATTAGGCGCGGTTGTTTTTGCATTAAAGACTTGGAGGCACTACTTATATGGGGTCAAAAGTATTATATATACCGACCACAAAAGTCTTCAACACATATTTAATCAGAAACAACTGAATATGAGGCAGCGTAGGTGGATTGAATTATTGAATGATTACGATTTTGAGATTCGTTACCACCCGGGGAAGGCAAATGTGGTAGCCGATGCCTTGAGCAGGAAGGATAGAGAACCCATTCGAGTAAAATCTATGAATATAATGATTCATAATAACATTACTACTCAAATAAAGGAGGCACAACAAGGAGTTTTAAAAGAGGGAAATTTAAAGGATGAAATACCCAAAGGATCGGAGAAGCATCTTAATATTCGGGAAGACGGAACCCGGTATAGGGCTGAAAGGATTTGGGTACCAAAATTTGGAGATATGAGAGAAATGGTACTTAGAGAAGCTCATAAAACCAGATACTCAATACATCCTGGAACGGGGAAGATGTACAAGGATCTCAAGAAACATTTTTGGTGGCCGGGTATGAAAGCCGATGTTGCTAAATACGTAGGAGAATGTTTGACGTGTTCTAAGGTAAAAGCTGAGCATCAGAAACCATCAGGTCTACTTCAACAACCCGAAATCCCGGAATGGAAATGGGAAAACATTACCATGGATTTCATCACTAAATTGCCAAGGACTGCAAGTGGTTTTGATACTATTTGGGTAATAGTTGATCATCTCACCAAATCAGCACACTTCCTGCCAATAAGAGAAGATGACAAGATGGAGAAGTTAGCACGACTGTATTTGAAGGAAGTCGTCTCCAGACATGGAATACCAATCTCTATTATCTCTGATAGGGATGGCAGATTTATTTCAAGATTCTGGCAGACATTACAGCAAGCATTAGGAACTCGTCTAGACATGAGTACTGCCTATCATCCACAAACTGATGGGCAGAGCGAAAGGACGATACAAACGCTTGAAGACATGCTACGAGCATGTGTTATTGATTTCGGAAACAGTTGGGATCGACATCTACTATTAGCAGAATTTTCCTACAACAACAGCTACCATTCAAGCATTGAGATGGCGCCGTTTGAAGCACTTTATGGTAGAAAGTGCAGGTCTCCAATTTGTTGGAGTGAAGTGGGGGATAGACAGATTACGGGTCCGGAGATTATACAAGAAACTACCGAGAAGATCATCCAAATTCAACAACGGTTGAAAACCGCCCAAAGTCGACAAAAGAGCTACGCTGACATTAAAAGAAAAGATATAGAATTTGAAATTAGAGAGATGGTCATGCTTAAAGTTGCACCTTGGAAAGGCGTTGTTCGATTTGGTAAACGAGGGAAATTAAATCCAAGGTATATTGGACCATTCAAGATTATTGATCGTGTCGGACCAGTAGCTTACCGACTTGAGTTACCTCAACAACTCGCGGCTGTACATAAAACTTTCCACGTCTCGAATTTGAAGAAATGTTTTGCTAAAGAAGATCTCACTATTCCGTTAGATGAAATCCAAATCAACGAAAAACTTCAATTCATCGAAGAACCCGTCGAAATAATGGATCGTGAGGTTAAAAGACTTAAGCAAAACAAGATACCAATTGTTAAGGTTCGATGGAATGCTCGTAGAGGACCCGAGTTCACCTGGGAGCGTGAAGATCAGATGAAGAAGAAATACCCGCATCTATTTCCAGAAGATTCGTCAACACCTTCAACAGCTTAAAATTTCGGGACGAAATTTATTTAACGGGTAGGTACTGTAATGACCCGAACTTTTCCATGTTTATATATATTAATTGAGATTGATATTTACATGATTAAATGTTTCCAACATGTTAAGCAATCAAACTTGTTAAGACTTGATTAATTGAAATATGTTTCATATAGACAATTGACCACCCAAGTTGACCGGTGATTCACGAACGTTAAAACTTGTAAAAACTATACGATGACATATATATGGTTATATATATAGTTAACATGTTTTTATTATAAGTATGTATCTCATTAGGTATTTTAACAATGAGTTATATACATAAAAATGAGACTATTAATTTAAGAAACTCGAAAACGATATATATAACGATTATCGTTATAACAACGTCTTACTAGGTACATATGAATCATATTAAGATATTGATACACTTGGTTAATTATGTTAAATGATAAGTAAATATATTATTAAGTGTATTAACAATGAAATACATATGTAAAAATAAGACTACTAACTTAATGATTTCGAAACGAGACATATATGTAACGATTATCGTTGTAACGACATTTAAATGTATATATATCATATTAAGATATATTAATATATCATAATATCATGATAATATAATAATTTAACATCTCATTAGATATAATAAACAATGGGTTAACAACATTAATTGAGATCGTTAACTTAAAGGTTTCAAAACAACACTTACATGTAACGACTAACGATGACTTAACGACTCAGTTAAAATGTATATACATGTAGTGTTTTAATATGTATTTATACACTTTTTAAAGACTTCAATACACTTATCAAAATACTTCTACTTAACAAAAACGCTTACAATTACATCCTCGTTCAGTTTCATCAACAATTCTACTCGTATGCACCCGTATTCGTACTCGTACAATACACAGCTTTTAGATGTATGTACTATTGGTATATACACTCCAATGATCAGCTCTTAGCAGCCCATGTGAGTCACCTAACACATGTGGGAACCATCATTTGGCAACTAGCATGAAATATCTCATAAAATTACAAAAATATGAGTAATCATTCATGACTTATTTACATGAAAACAAAATTACATATCCTTTATATCTAATCCATACACCAACGACCAAAAACACCTACAAACACTTTCATTCTTCAATTTTCTTCATCTAATTAATCTCTCTCAAGTTCTATCTTCAAGTTCTAAGTGTTCTTCATAAATTCCAAAAGTTCTAGTTTCATAAAATCAAGAATACTTTCAAGTTTGCTAGCTCACTTTCAATCTTGTAAGGTGATCATCCAACCTCAAGAAATCTTTGTTTCTTACAGTAGGTTATCATTCTAATACAAGGTAATAATCATATTCAAACTTTGGTTCAATTTCTATAACTATAACAATCTTATTTCAAGTGATGATCTTACTTGAACTTGTTTTCGTGTCATGATTCTGCTTCAAGAACTTCGAGCCATCCAAGGATCCGTTGAAGCTAAATCCATTTTTCTCTTTTCCAGTAGGTTTATCCAAGGAACTTAAGGTAGTAATGATGTCCATAACATCATTCGATTCATACATATAAAGCTATCTTATTCGAAGGTTTAAACTTGTAATCACTAGAACATAGTTTAGTTAATTCTAAACTTGTTCGCAAACAAAAGTTAATCCTTCTAACTTGACTTTTAAAATCAACTAAACACATGTTCTATATCTATATGATATGCTAACTTAATGATTTAAAACCTGGAAACACGAAAAACACCGTAAAACCGGATTTACGCCGTCGTAGTAACACCGCGGGCTGTTTTGGGTTAGTTAATTAACAACTATGATAAACTTTGATTTAAAAGTTGTTATTCTGAGAAAATGATTTTTATTATGAACATGAAACTATATCCAAAAATTATGGTTAAACTCAAAGTGGAAGTATGTTTTCTAAAATGGTCATCTAGACGTCGTTCTTTCGACTGAAATGACTACCTTTACAAAAACGACTTGTAACTTATTTTTCCGACTATAAACCTATACTTTTTCTGTTTAGATTCATAAAATAGGGTTCAATATGAAACCATAGCAATTTGATTCACTCAAAACGGATTTAAAATGAAGAAGTTATGGGTAAAACAAGATTGGATAATTTTTCTCATTTTAGCTACGTGAAAATTGGTAACAAATCTATTCCAACCATAACTTAATCAACTTGTATTGTATATTATGTAATCTTGAGATACCATAGACACGTATACAATGTTTCGACCTATCATGTCGACACATCTATATATAGTTCGGAACAACCATAGACACTCTATATGTGAATGTTGGAGTTAGCTATACAGGGTTGAGGTTGATTCCAAAATATATATAGTTTGAGTTGTGATCAATACTGAGATACGTATACACTGGGTCGTGGATTGATTCAAGATAATATTTATCGATTTATTTCTGTACATCTAACTGTGGACAACTAGTTGTAGGTTATTAACGAGGACAGCTGACTTAATAAACTTAAAACATCAAAATATATTAAAAGTGTTGTAAATATATTTTGAACATACTTTGATATATATGTATATATTGTTATAGGTTCGTGAATCAACCAGTGGCCAAGTCTTACTTCCCGACGAAGTAAAAATCTGTGAAAGTGAGTTATAGTCCCACTTTTAAAATCTAATATTTTTGGGATGAGAATACATGCAGGTTTTATAAATGATTTACAAAATAGACACAAGTACGTGAAACTACATTCTATGGTTGAATGACCAAAATCGAATATGCCCCTTTTTATTAAGTCTGGTAATCTAAGAATTAGGGAACAGACACCCTAATTGACGCGAATCCTAAAGATAGATCTATCGGGCCCAACAAGCCCCATCCAAAGTACCGGATGCTTTAGTACTTCGAAATTTATATCATATCCGAAGGGTGTCCCGGAATGATGGGGATATTCTTATATATGCATCTTGTTAATGTCGGTTACCAGGTGTTCACCATATGAATGATTTTTATCTCTATGTATGGGATGTGTATTGAAATATGAAATCTTGTGGTCTATTATTATGATTTGATATATATAGGTTAAACCTATAACTCACCAACATTTTTGTTGACGTTTTAAGCATGTTTATTCTCAGGTGATTATTAAGAGCTTCCGCTGTCGCATACTTAAATAAGGACGAGATTTGGAGTCCATGCTTGTATGATATTGTGTAAAAACTGCATTCAAGAAACTTATTTTGTTGTAACATATTTGTATTGTAAACCATTATGTAATGGTCGTGTGTAAACAGGATATTTTAGATTATCAGTATTTGATAATCTACGTAAAGTTTTTTTTTAAACCTTTATCTATGAAATAAAGGTTATGGTTTGTTTTAAAAATGAATGCAGTCTTTGAAAAACGTCTCATATAGAGGTCAAAACCTCGCAACGAAATCAATTAATATGGAACGTTTTTAATCAATAAGAACGGGACATTTCATGCATCAGCTTTTTAATGGACTTCAAACTGCCACAGCAAACAGCCCATCAGCCCAATTTCCTGGCGGGCCTGTCCAGTTCACAGCCGCTGCTCAGCCAAGCCCACAGGCATTTACAGCCCAACTTTTCAGCGGGCCTGGTCAGTCCACAGGCAGTTCTTATCAGTCCAGTCAAGAAACTGTGATTCCTTCTGCTTTTTCGACAACGGCTCTTCTCGATCATGGTAATACTGGTTAGACTATGGTTACTGGTGCGTCCACCCACCTTACCTCTAGCATTAATAATTTAAGCACTATTTTTAATCATTGTATTTATCCGTCAGTCACCGTTTGTGGCGGGAACTCTATTCCCGTCACGAACACAGGCCATAGTGTGTTGCCTAACATAAACTGACCTCTTCATTTATCTAATGTCCTTGTTACCCCAAATATTGTCAAAAACCTTATTTTCGTCCGTAGATTTACCCGTGATAATAAAGTATCTGTTACATTTGACGAATTTGGTTTTTCTGTGAAGGATTACTTGACCTGCCGCCTGCTCCTCCGATGTGACAGCACCGGAGATCTTTACCCGCTCACTCCGCAGACTCCTACCACCGCTCATCATGATTTAGTTACCACACCCAGCATTTGGCATCAGCGTCTTGGCCACCCCAGCACTGATGCATTTCGTCGTCTTATTTCTAGTCATTTAATTGCATGTAATAATACGAAGTCTACCGTTCTTTGTCATGCTTGTCAACTTGGCAAACACGTGAGACTTTCTTTTAGTAGTTCTGTTTCACATGTTACTTCTTTGTTTGAAATTGTTCACTCGGATTTATGGACTTCTCCCATACCGAGCCTTAGCGGTTACAAATATTATGTCCTTTTTTTAGATCATTATTCGCACTACTTATGGGTCTTTCCTTTACGAAATAAGTCTGAAGTATTCGATAAATTTATACAATTTCGCACATATGTTAAAACACAATTTAATTCTGAAATAAAAGCCTTTCAATGTGATGATGGCGGAGAATTCGATAATAAACAGACTCACCAACTTTTTCAAACCAATGGCATTCAAATACGATTTTCATGCCCTTACACCTCTCAACAAAACGGTAAATCCGAACGCATGATTCGAACGATAAACAACCTCATTCGCACCCTTTTATTCCAAGTACACCTGCCACCTACCTTTTGGGTTGAAGCCCTCCATATAGCCACCTACCTACTTAACCTACTTCCGTCTTCATCCATTCATCACGAAATTCCCCACACTCACCTATACAAATACAAACCCAATTACTTCACTCTTCGCGTCTTTGGTTGCCTTTGTTACCCTCATATTCAAATTCCTCACAAACTTGCTCCTCGATCCACTCAGTGCATCTTCCTCGGATACCCTTCCAATCATCGTGGGTACCGTTGCTACGACCTCTCCACTCAAAACATCATTCTATCACGTCATGTCACTTTTGATGAAACTTTCTTTCCTTATGGCTCCACCACTACATCACCACTACCATCTTACGAATTCCTGGACCCACCACCTCCAAATTTGTTCTCCCGGACTTTCCCTGACACATCTGTCACAACTCCCGCCCAGCCTCACACTATTCCCACAACTCCTACCCCACACACTCCTCCCACCCCACCTACATCACCACCACTGCCACCAAATCCCAACCCCGATGCTCAACCAGCTGCCGCCACTCACAACACTAACTCTACTCATCCTATGATCACCAGCCACCGCATAGGCACCACGAAACCTTTTCAACGTCTCAATCTTCATGTCTCCACCCCTTCTCCTACACCAAAAACATACTCACATGCCTTTAATGACCCTAACTGGCTTCACGCTATGACTGATGAATATAATGCTTTGATTAAAAACGGTACTTGGACCCTTGTGCCGCACCCACCGAACACGAACATAGTTCGATCTATGTGGCTCTTTAAGCACAAGTTTAATGCAGATGGTACTTTAAACAGATATAAAGCTCGCTTGGTTGCTAACGGGCACAGTCAGCAGGTCGGTATAGATTGTGATGAGACCTTCAGCCCGGTTGTTAAACCGACCACCATTCGGACAGTCCTTAGTCTGGCTATCTCTCGAGACTGGCTTGTCCATCAGTTCGACGTTAAGAATGCATTCCTTCACGGGAATCTTTCTGAGACCGTCTACATGTATCAGCCTCCTGGTTTTCGAGATCCTACTCGTCAAGATCATGTATGCCTCCTCCACAAGTCCTTGTACGGACTTAAGTAGGCACCTCGCGCTTGGTTTCAGTATTTTGCGAGTTATGCTCAGCGTGTTGGTTTTCAACACAGCAGATGTGACCCATCTTTGTTCATCTATAGATAGGGTACTGACACCGCTTATTTATTATTATATGTAGATGATATTGTTCTGACTGCCTCCTCATCGGTCCTTCTTCAGAGGATCATTACATCCCTTCATACAGAGTTCTCCATGACAGATCTTGGACCACTCAACTACTTTCTTGGTATTTCCGTTCATCGTACCAGTTCTGGGATGTTTCTCTCTCAAGCAAAGTACGCGGCTGAGATTCTTGAGCGTGCTAACATGGCCGGATGCAATCCTTGTCGAACCCCTGTTGACACTAGTACCAAACTCAATGCCTCCGGTCCTTCGGTTGCGGATCCTACTTTATACCGTAGTCTCGCCAGGGTCCTTCAGTATCTCACGTTTACCTGCCCCGATATCTCATATGCGGTACAACAGGTCTGCCTATTTATGCATGACCCTAGAGAGCCACACCTCGCTGCTCTCAGACACATCTTACGGTATGTTCATGGTACCATTCATCTTGGTCTCCAGCTGCATGCATCCTCCACTGCATCTCTGACTGCATATTCTGATGCCGACTGGGCAGGCTGCCCGTCTACCCGATGATCCACATCTGGTTATTATGTCTTCTTAGGTGATAATCTGTTGTCTTAGTCCTCTAAGAGACAACAGACTTCGTCCCGGTCTAGTACTGAAGCAGAATATCGTGGCATCGCCAATGCCGTTGCTGAGACATGCTTGATCCGGAACCTCCTCCATGAGCTTCTGTTGTGTGCAGCGGAGGGGTACGAAATACTATTATTTTTATTACGAAATACGATATAATTTACACAAGTTATTTATTTATTTATATAGATGGGATATACCTAAATCTTGCTGTAACACTTATAGGGAGTGTACCTAATCGTAGAGTAGTGTAGTTTTTAGTAAGTCCGTTTCGTTCCACAGGGAGCTAGCTGAGTTTAACGATATATTTTTAACAACTACATTTATATAAAATATATATAATTATATATAATAATATTATTATAAAAGGGGGGGTTTTTACTGTTTAATGACCGGTTTGTCGATTTTAAATAAAGCGTAAAGATAAATGACGATAATATAAATGACAGAATTTAAATTGCGATAAAGTAAATTGCAGTAATTAAAATGACAGTAAATAAAGGTACGATGAAATATGAAATAAAAGTATTATGCTTATTTAAACTTCCGTAATCATGATGTTTGACGTTTTGATTTTAATTTATTATCCTGGGTTAATTGTCATTTGTCCTGGTTTATTTGATACCTATCTGGTTTTTATCCATAATAGTCCATCGGTCATAATTATAAAATGCTCGTCAAATTAACCTTATTCCCGAAGTCAAATATTCCAACTAATTAGGGATTCGAACTGTAACAAGGTTTCAATACTTTGTTAATAATTACACCAGGTTATCGACTGCGTGTAATCCAAGGTTTTAATACTTTGTTAACAATTACACCAATTATCCTTGTATGTAATCCACCCCTATTTTAATTAGTCCATGATACATTAATTTATTCACTTGGCCATAATGAATAATCAATTGCCCAATCCAATTGATTAATTAAATGATTGTAAACGATGTCGTATAAACGTCACTAAATAGGACATTCGTAATCATTTTAATAATTATTAGATTAACTAATTTGAAGATAGGTTCGATAGGTTCCAAAGAGTTGTCGTTCAATTAGGCAATACCCCCCATCTATTAATAGTCATAGTCCAATGTTCACAAGTGTCGGTCTTTTGTCCAAACCCGAATTATGGTAAAAAATCCAATAACCCCATCTTAATATTTAGCCCAACATCACGATTACTTCGGCTCAAATAAGCATAATAATAACTTAGTTACGAGACATTAATTTAAAAAGGAAGAACATAGCTTACAGTGGTGATTAATCGCGTAGCGTTACACGGACAGAGTTCCGTCTTACAAAACCTTAAAACATTTCTTGCATTAACCCAATTATTATTAAACTTAATTTAAACTTTAAATTATAAATATAAATATATATAATTCTTTACAGAGGAAGAAAGAAAATTGAGGTGAACATAATTCGCTGAAAACGTCGCCTTTTATAACACTTGGCCAGGTTCTGACCTCCATGCGATCGCATGGATTTTGTGCCTTCTGGCCATGCGATCGCATGGCCCTCTGATCCAGCTCATATGCTTTTGTTTTCTTATTTGCCGACGTTTTATTTAAATATATATATATATATATATATATATATATATATATATATATATATATATATATATATATATATATATATATATATATATATATATATATATATATATATAAAATATATATAATTTATATTAATTATATATATATATATTATATTATATTCTTGTGCATAGTTGACTTATAATTTTAGGTCCCTTGACTCGCGCGTTGAAGCTCGGTTCATGTCTCGGTTCCGAATTTTCGAACGTCCTTTTGTACGTGGAGATATCTTGTACTTTGCGTTCCGCGGCTCGTACTCTTGTCATTTTTAGACGTTTCTTATCAATAACTGGAACCACTTGAATTATATCTTGTACATTTGAGCTTTTTGGTCATTTGCGTCTTCAAATCGTCGTTTTCTTCTTTTGTCTTCGCACTTATTTATTTAAACGAATATTACATAAAAATAGAACAATTGCAACTAAAAGCTTTACATATTGGAAGGATATTGATACTAAATATATGTTCATTTAGAGCACTATCAAATATCCCCACACTTGAGCGTTGCTTATCCTCAAGCAATACATAACTTGAAATAAAATCACACTTCACTCGAATCACTTTTTTTATTCTCACACTTTATATATCAGTGATTTTGATACAGCGATATGAACAATGATAGTAACGATGTGGTTTACAGTCCTACATGACTATGAAAATGTAAATCCTTTAAGGAAATTGGATCTTTATGAAAACTTTTGATCTTTTGAAAATTCATGCTAGCTTTTACCCTAGACAAGTTTTCCGGAATAACTTTTCACCGGTATTTACAAAATATTTTTGTGGGTTTTGTGGATTTCAGATTTCAAAATTTTAGTTCAAAACTTGCGGTTTTGTGTCACCCACTTGCTAACCTTGTATTAGGAAAGCAACACGTCCAGTATACTTGCTCCGTATATTACCTTTCGGTAAACTACCGTCCGGTTGTAAAGGAAAGCGTTGAACAAGCAACTGTTAAGGCAATGTCTAATGACATGCAGATGTTCATGGTCCACAACGTGTCGGGTACAATTACTATCCTTTGTAGGAGAAATAGTAAAGATCACCTTATAATTTTTCGGTCTGGCACAAGGTCCTGTCTTCGACCATGCTATGCAACCACCGTTCTTACGATTGACATCCGATTTGGTTCAGGTGACCTAATGAATTCCAGGTGAATTCCTAGGATTTTACGTTCAATGGTAATGAACGCATTGAAAATAGGTTTTTAGAAAACAAATCGGTTTTAATTTTGATTAAAATATTTTCTTGTTCAAGCTCGAGTTTAGATATCATCGAATTTCATGAGTTTGTAATTCTCAATCTTTAAGGTCAATCTCAATGATTGAGTAACATCAGGCTTAAAAGCTGATTTTTAATTTTTAAGGAGATTATCCTTTCTGGGGGTCTGATTCATTAGTCTTATCGAGCTAATTTGCACGGCGCCCTCCCTATTTTACGAGACAGATCCTCTCATGGTTAGGATAAGTCTAACCACTTGGCGACCCTGTTTGATGCTGAGGTCCGTGGATTTCCTGCTGATTTTAGAGATGACTTTTCTAGATTTTTCGTCAACCTACAGCTGGTCTGGACGACAACTTCCTGACCTAAATCAAGAAGCGCGTGTCCTTTTCGGAAGACTTTACTTCCTTTTAATGATGGAATTGATTCATCGTGTAGATCCATCTATTCTTTCAAAGGTATTACAATAAATCGGGTAAAACTGATTAGTTTAGTCCAAAGCAAAAGTACCTGCAATATTCTGTACAAAATATGCGATATATGTTTTAAAGAACTTGGTAAATTCTTCCCACACTTAGCTTTTATTTATTTATTTCTTTGCCTTTTTATTCTCTTCTATTCCATTTTAAATGAATTCAAGCATTTTGGGTTGTTTCTCAATTTATGTCCTTTCTGAGGTAACAATAATTTCGGTATTATTACCTAGTTTTATCGTTCATAAATATGTATAAACATGATTTTGAATTCATTTAGTTGAAATTTTTTCAAATTTTCACAAAATTTGGCAGTTAAACCAAGTGTAAACCCGAGAGAATTTATAACCCTTCTCCACACTTGAGATCATGCAATGCCCTCATTTGCATGAAATCAGACTATAATTATAAATTCATGAGGATGATTAGTGTAGAAAAGTGATTAAAAATACCCAGTTTGTAATTACTAAGCTCGTCGAATGATAGATGGCGCACATTGTTTGCTCATTCCTGTAGTTGCTATATCACATTTGATAGTTTGCGTCTTGTCGTCAAAATTAATAGCTTTTGTTGAACTTAATGCCAGTCTTTGAAAGTGCGTTGTTTTACCCTGTTTTGTACATAAAATACAAACATATATATACATATTTTTGAAGTTTGGTGTATAACCCCTCGTTCATATAATATTTTTGGCATACTTTAGATTAATAATATTAAAATAATGATAACAAAATTTTTCGGCCCGCCCTCGGGTAAAGCAATTTTGGTTCCCTGACCTAGTCTTTAACTTACGACAAATTTTGGAAATCATTTTTTTAAACTTAATGAAATAAAGTAATTTTTGTTTTTAAATTCACACAAAACTTAAATTTAAAAATGCATATTAATTTCATACAAAACCTACAAAATAAAAATTCAGAATGGAGGGAGAAAACTAGTTCTTTAGTTTCTACTAGTGGAAAAGACCAATCGGATTCCATTCTCGGAACTACACAAGAACAGAACAACTAACTCTAGACAACATTTTCTTTTTAGAACATCTGAATCTCCCCACACTTAGGTAGCTGTGGTGTCGAAATTGTGATTAACTTCATTGTCAATTTCTCTTGGACCATAATCAACTTGCATATCTGTGACTTTTGCTTTAAGCCATTGGTCGGATTCCTGTGTAATATCCACAAATTCAACTAGTTTTTCCTTTTCTTTAGGCGATTGATTGGATACTAACCGGTTACATAACTTAAAGTTCCCCTTGGTTCTAGCATTGCGAATCCATTTAATAAGTTTCTTCATTGAACTATTAATAACGGGGTCGTTTAATTTCGTATCAACAACGGGGTTCTTTGTTATCAGGTCATCATTAGGTGCTACTTCATTTTTCCCACACTTAGGCGTTTTATTATTGTTAAGCACTACCGTTGGAGTTGGTAAAACAACATGGTTCTTACCAATCGTTTTTGTTGGTTCAACGGTTTTGGTTGGTGGAGATTTAGTTTTTCGAATCACAAAGGTGACCGATTTGTTACCATCACTAAGTGTCATTCTACCCTCTCTTACATCAAATAATGCCCTGGTGGATGCTAAGAATGGTCAACCTAAAATTAGAGGAATGTTTGAGTCCTCTTCTATGTCAATGACAATAAATCCGACTAGAAAGGTTAAATTACCTACTTGAATGGGTAGATTGTCAGCAATTCCAATTGGGTGCCTAATGGTTTGATCAAAGAGTCGAACACTCATCTCTGTTGGACTTAACTCACCTACTCCTAATCTCTTATATAATGAAAGAGGCATTACACTCACACTTAGACCTAAATCTGCTAATGCATCATACATGACACAATCACTAAGTTGACAAGGAACAATAAATTCACCCAGATCACCCACCCTGGGTGGAGGTTTTAGTGGAACTGTCTTCACCGGGTTTATCTTTACGATTTTTGTCTCTTGTACTTTCTTATTCTTCTTCTTCTTTCCAGAGGTATCACAAACTTTATTACCTATTACTTTCTCATACTCAACTCCTTTTCTTGGAAACGAGATGGGTGGTTTGTATGGTGCCACCACTGGCTTTACATACTTGGGTGGTGGTGGTGTTGTAACTTCTTCATTGTTACTCACATCAAAAACCTTCCCATCTTCTGATGCTGGTTTTTCAGAATTCGTTGAAACCATATTAATTCTTATTTCGAGGATTTACTTCAGTATTACTCGGTAGCTTTCCTTGTTCCCTCTCACTCATCATGATAGCAAGAGTACCTACGGGTTTTTCTAGATTCAAAATGGAAGCTTGTTGAGTTCTTAATGAATGATCAAACCTCTCATTTGTTTGGGTTTGAGATGTAATAAATTGTGTTTGAGATTCCATTAGCTTTGCCATCATTTCTTCCAGATTTGGCTTTTTCTCTTCGGTTTGTTGTGGTGGTTTATACAAACCAGGTCTTTGTTGATTGAAAGTGTTGTTTTGAGTTGGTTGGTTATTTGGACCTTGTTGGTTGTACGAGTTATTGTTTGGCCCATTTGGATTGTAAAGAATGTTTTGATTTCGATTGAAGTTTGGCCTTGGCGGTTGATAATTATTCTGATAATTATTTCCCGGCCTTTGGTTCATGTAGGAAACATTCTCACGTTGTTCCATCGTTTGTTCAATGTGATAATCTTTCGTTAAGTGCGGTCCACCGCATTGTTCACAACTGATTCGTATTGCGTGAATATCTTTAGTCATCTTTTCCATTCGTCTCTCGAAAGCATCAATTTTTGCGGAAACGGAATCAAAGTCATGGCTAGAATCGACTCTAGCTGCTTTAGATGAACGAAAAATATCTTTTTCTTGATGCCACTCATGTGAGTGGGAGGCCGTGTTATCAATAATTTTGTGAGCTTCGGTTGCGGTTTTCTTCATAATGGAACCACCAGCTTCTGTGTCGATGTCCTTTCGTGTAGCAACGTCGACACCTCGGTAGAATATTTGTACTATTTGATAAGTATCTAAACCGTGTTGAGGACATCCTCTCAACAATTTTTCGAATCTTGTCCACGCCTCATATAATGTTTCATTTGGCTTTTTCGCGAACGTAAAAATTTCTCCTTGAAGTCTCACGGCTTTAGATGCCGAAAAGAATCTTTAAAGAAATTTCTCAACTAAGACATCCCATGTGTCAATCGCTCCTTCAGGTAAAAATTCTAACCAATCTTTGGCTTCTCCCTTTAAAGTCCAGTGAAACAACATGAGATAGATCTGTTCATCCTCTACTTCTCTGATTTTGAATAGAGTACAAATCTTATTAAAGGTTCGAAGATGTTCATTTGGATCTTTTTTTGGTGTACGACTATATTGGCATTGATTAGTTACCATGTGTAGGATTTGTCCTTTGATTTCATAATCTGGTGCATTAACATCTGGCTTAATAATGGCGTGACCTTGGCACGTGCGTGTGGCTCTCATTCGGTCTTCCATACTTAGAGGTTCAGTTACTTCCATAATTGAATTTGTTGAATACAAATCACTGGAGGATTCTGATTTAACGGTTTGTGGTTCAGGAGGAATGATTAGTGGTTCTGGATCTTGGAATTGTCCTTGAATATCCTTCGGGTTTTCAATTTTGAAGTCGGGTTCAAAAAATAGATTATCGGGATTTTGAGTTGGAGTACTTGTTTGACTAGATGATGATTCTAAAGAAAAATCAACGGCGATAATATTGGCTAGATGTCTTGATCGAGTTACAGGTGGTGAACGTATGAAAGGTGGTGAACGTTTTGCTCGGTGCATTCACTGAATATCCTATTAGTTATAAAAATAAAAATTATATAAGTTATTAAATTAATAGACTTTTCTACTTTTGCTCACGTTTCGAATAGCCAAAAGATGCAGCAGGGAGCCAGGATCCTTTAAGTCGGAAAATCTACAACTCAGCCACTAACAAATCTAACTATTACTACGAAGCAGAAAATTTGGATGTCTATCAATTTATCCGCTTAAAATAATTTTTCGTCAAAATTTAAAGAAAATAAAAAAAATTCTATATCCTAAAAACTAGAGCGTAGAAATGAGAAAGAAAAAGAATGCGTCGAAAAATGTCGAAAAATAAAAAGTCGAAAAATAATATAAAGTAAAGCGTCGAAACTTAAAAGATCTAAAAACTAAAAATTAAAAAGTTGCGCCTAAAGGTATTAAAGCTTTAAAGGAATTGTATATTCAAAATGGCAATTACTTAAAAGGCACTAAAATCTATTAAATACTAAAGCGAAAAACGGTGTCGTAAATTTCTAAAGCGGCTAAATCTTAATTCTAAAGAAAAAGCACTTAAGGGATTTTACGGCAAAACCTAAAAACTAGAAATACTACGGCAAAATACTAAGCTTAAAAATATATATTACGAACGATAATTATAAAGACTACGTACTAAATAATAAAAAGATACAAATTATAAAAATAAAATTAAAAGTTATAAAAATGCAATTTTATAAAAATATTTTTTTATATTATTTATATAAAAGTATTAATCTAAATATTTAATAATAATATTAAAACTTAATAATACATACAAATTATAATTAAACTAAAGATATAAATATATTAATTAAATTAAGAACCCTAATTAGATTAAATAATTATAATTATAATAAAAACCCTAGTGTAATTAATGAGTTTAAGGATTCTGGCGTGTCAGTGTACCTCATGCGGTCGCATGAGGTTTAAGCTTCTGGATCATGCAGTCGCATGGGAAGGAAGTCCAGATCAGTTTTGGGCTTCGAACAGGTTCGGCCCGTTTAATAATTTTATTAATTATTTTGATTTCAAACCATTTTTTTTTAATTTAAATTTTATAAAATAATAGATAGCTAAATTTTATAAAATAAAAATAAACTTGTATTCTAAAAACTTAAAATAAAAATACTTTTATAAACAAAATCTTAAAAATATAACTATTTTTTTATATTTATTTATTTATTTATTTTTTATTTTTAACACTTATTATAAATATAAAATATTTTTACGAAATAAGAAATAATATATTTTTACAAAAATATAGCGTTTTTCACCGAGTCCCCGGCAGCGGCGCCAAAAACTTGTTGCGTGCAGCGGAGGGGTACGAAATACTATTATTTTTATTACGAAATACGATACAATTTACATAAGTTATTTATTTATTTATATAGATGGGATATACCTAAATCTTGCTACAACACTTATAGGCAGTGTACCTAATCGTAGAGTAGTGTAGTTTTTAGTAAGTCCGGTTCGTTCCACAGGGAGCTAGCTGAGTTTAACGCTATATTTTTAACAACTATATTTATATAAAATATATACAATTATATATAGTAATATTATTATAAAGGGGGGGGGGGTTTACCGTTTAATGACCGGTTTGTCAATTTTAAATAAAGCGTAAAGATAAATGACGCTAATATAAATGACAGAATTTAAATTGCGATAAAGTAAATTGCAGTAATTAAAATGACAGTAAATAAAGGTAAGATGAAATATGAAATAAAAGTATTATGCTTATTTAAACTTCCGTAATCATGATGTTTGACGTTTTGATTTTAATTTATTATCCTGGGTTAATTATCCTTTGTCCTGGTTTATTTGATACCTATCTGGTTTTTGTCCATAATAGTCCATCGGTCATAATTATAAAATGCTCGTCAAATTAACCTTATTCCCGAAGTCAAATATTCCAACTAATTAGGGATTCGAACTGTAACAAGGTTTTAATGCTTTGTTAATAATTACACCAGGTTATCGACTGCGTGTAATCCAAGATTTTAATACTTTGTTAACAGTTACACCAATTATCCTTGTATGTAATCCACCCCTGTTTTAATTAGTCCATGATACATTAATTTATTCACTTGGCCATAATGAATAATCAATTACCCAATCCAATTGATTAATTAAATGATTGTAAACGATGTCGTATAAACGTCACTAAATAGGACATTCGTAATCATTTTAATAATTATTAGATTAACTAATTTGAAGATAGGTTCGACAGGTTCCAATGTGTTGTCGCTCAATTAGATAATACCCCCCATCTATTTATAGTCATAGTCCAATGTTCACAAGTGTCGGTCTTTTGTCCAAACCCGAATTATGGTACAAAATCCAGTAACCCCATCTTAATATTTAGCCCAAAATCACAATTACTTCGGCTCAAATAAGCATAATAATAACTTAGTTATGAGACATTAATTTAAAAAGGAAGAACATAGCTTACAGTGGTGATTAATCGCGTAGCGTTACACGGACAGAGTTCCGTCTTACAAAACCTTAAAACATTTCTTACATTAACCCAATTATTATTAAACTTAATTTAAACTTTATATTATAAATATAAATATATATAATTCTTTACAGAGGAAGAAAGAAAATTGAGGTGTACATAATTCGCTGAAAATGTCGCCTTTTATAGCACTTGGCCAGGTTTTGACCTCCATGCGATCGCATGGATTTTGTGCCTTCTGGCCATGCGATCGCATGACCCTCTGATCCAGCTCATATGCTTTTGTTTTCTAGTTTGCCGACATTTTATTTAAATATATATATAATATATATATATTTTATATTAATTATATATATACTATATTATATTCTTGTGCATAGTTGACTTGTAATATTAGGTCCGTTGACTCGCGCATTGATGCTCGGTTCATGTCTCGGTTCCGGATTTTCGAACGTCCTTTCGTACGTGGAGATATCTTGTACTTTGCGTTTCGCGGCTCGTACTCTTGTCATTTTTAGACGTTTCTTATCAATAAATGGAACCACTTGAATTATATCTTGTACATTTGAGCTTTTTGGTCATTTGCGTCTTCAAATCGTCGTTTTCTTCTTTTGTCTTCGCACTTATTTATTTAAACGAATATTACATAAAAATATAACAATTGCAACTAAATGCTTTACATATTGGAACGATATTGATACTAAATATATGTTCATTTAGAGTACTATCAGCTTCACTGCCCCTTATTTCACGCTACTCTTGTTTATTGTGACAATGTCAGTGCAGTTTATATGTCTGGTAACCCAGTTCAACATCAGAGAACCAAACACATTGAGATTGATATTCACTTCGTACGTGACCTTGTCGCGAAAGGCCATGTTCGGGTTCTTCATGTCCCTTCCCGCTACCAGTACGCCGATATCTTCACCAAAGGGCTACCCTCTGCACTTTTTGATGAGTTTCGCAACAGTTTGAACATCCGCACTACTCCCGCTCCAACTGCGGGGGGATGTTAGCCGATTGTATCCTTGTAGCTGTAGCCCAACTATTTATTATTATGTTTTGTATTGTAATCCCACATTTTATAAGGGCCCAACTTCTTGTAGCTTCCATTAGGTTTGGCTATCTATTTATGTTCTGGGATTATCGTGTATCAAGCAATCAATGAAATTACAAATCACAATTATCATCACAGCTCATCGTGTATCTCATCTAACAGATTATAGTTAGTTATTATTTTTATCATTTCAGCCCTTGTGGCCAAAATAGTCTACCGATGGATGGTATATTGTGTTATAGGTTTAACATAACTTCATTAATGAATAAACAAAGCCTTCTACAGGCTACAAGAGATACAGAAAGCTAGCAAACTAGTCCTAGATACAAGGAGTCGATAATATCTACATTATACAAATTACAGTTACATTAGCTAACTATTAGGACTCTTTATGTTTAGCTTTATCCTTATCATGCCCCCTCAAGACGGACGACCGGGAAGTAAGACCGATCTTGGACATGAGATAATGCAGTGTAGCACAAGATAACAGCTTGGTGAGCGCATCAGCAAGCTGATCAGTAGTCGAGACGTGTGTAACCCGTATAGTTCCTTGTTGAACTTGTTCTCGAATGAAGTGATATGCCAGAGCTAAGTGTTTCATACGAGAATGAAAAATCGGATTGGCACTGAGCTGCGTGGCACCCAAATTATCACAGTAGATGACAGGTTTAGTGGATGACAAAATACCCATTTCACTAAGAAGATTGGATAACCATAATACCTCAGCAGTAGCAGCTGCAACCGTTTTATATTCAGCCTCTGTAGATGGTTGAGAAACAAATCGTTGCTTTTTGGATACCCAGCTGACCGGATTGCGGCCTAAAAACACCACATGACCCATAGTAGACCGATAATCGTCTTTGTTACCTCCCCAATCAGTGTCAGAAAATGCATGCAAGGCGAGCGAAGAATGACGATGCAATATAACCTCTATCTAGGGAAACAACAAGATACCGAAGTAGTCGTTTTAATGCCGCCCAGTGAGCACTTCGAGGGGCATGCATAAATTGGGACAATCGGTTGACAGTAAATGCAACATCAGGACGAGTTAGAGTCAAATAATGCAAACTACCAACTAGTGTACGATACTACGTAGGGTTGTCAATTAAAGTACCGGAGTTTAGATGGAGAACACACGAGGTAGACATTGGTGTAACTGCTTTAGCATAAGTCATGTTGGCATGCTCAAGCAAATCAAGAATATATGTTTGCTGACTGAGGAACAGGCCGTGGGTAGAGGGGATAACCTCCACACTTAGAAAATACGATAAAGAGCCAAGATCCTTGAGCATAAACTTAACGGATAAACTCTGAATAAAGTCATCACGAGTACGTGTATCCAGACTTGTAAGTACAATATCATCCACGTAAACAATAAGGTCAATGGGAGTTGGACCGATAAGGTTGATAAAAAGGGACGCATCAGATATCGAGCATGTAAAACCATAAGCCTGCAAAAAAAGTAGTTAACTCATTGTACCATGTACGAGGTGCCTGCTTCAAACCATAGATAGCTTTCTTGAGTTTGCACACACGCGTAGGGAATTTTAAGTCAGGAAATTTCGGTGGTTGGCACATATATACATCTTCATGAAGAGTGCCATTCAGAAACACGTTATTGATGTCGAGCTGTCGAAGAGTCCAGTTGCGTGTTACAGTAAGACAGAGAAGCATGCAAATAGTAGCAGGTTTAACAACAGGGCTGAAGGTTTCAGTATAGTCAATACTCGGACGTTGTTGAAAACCTTTGGCAACAAGACGTGCTTGATAGCTTTCGATGGACCCATCCGATTTGTACTTTATACGAAACACCCATTTACACTTTACTAAATTTTGCGAGGCAGATGAAGGCACTAGATCCCAAGTACCGAGATGGTGGAGGGCTGTTAACTCGTCATCATAGCTTGACGTCATTTCAGATCAGTAATAGCTTGGCGAGCAGAGATAGGTACACAAGGACGAGTTTGAATAGTCATTTGATTAAGATACCTGGTGTTAGGTTTGTAGATGTTATTACGAGAATGAGTAGTGACAGAAGGTGTAGCCGGAGTGGAAGTGGCGACATTTTTAGGGGGCAGTGGCAATGGTTGTGATGATGGTAAGTGCTGATCAGGAGGAGGTGATGGCGGTGTCGATGGTGGTTGATGAAATGCCCCGTCATAATCCATCTGGACGAAGTCATCAACATTTGATCCCAGAGCGATGATCGACTCCAAGTAATGTCCTTAAAAATGAGCAAATGTACAGCGGAAGATTTCTTTCATACCTGAGAATAAACATGCTTTCAAGTGTCAACCAAAAGGTTGGTGAGTTCATAAGTTTATCATAAAACAATAAAATTCATCATTTTGATTGACCACAAGATTTAAATGCTGCATGGTACAAATGGGCCCGAATCCTATACCCACCTGTAATGTACATGCTATATCTTTTAAATACAGTACACCTTTCTTGTGTATGAAATCATCTTTCATAAATCTTAGTAACCGTACACATATCTTGTGCACAAAAATAACATACACATAACCTGTGTATAAAATTATTCTCTCTATACATAACATTCACTTTAATTGGTGGCAATTATCATGTCCACATAATTTAATGGTGGCAATTATCATGTCCACATAATTCAATGGTGGCAATTATCATGTCCACATAATTCAATGGTAGCAATTATCATGTCTACATAATTCAATAAGAATCCGCAGAACTTCTGTCTACATAATAATTCATTCGAGTGTTTTGCTTGTGTCTATCTCGTCAAACATTTATAAAAGCATTTCATATATTCGCAGTTCAAAAGCATTTATTAAAGCAGTTGTAAAAACATCGCATGTGTTCTCAGTCCCAAAAATATAAAGAGTAAAAGGGAATCAAATGAACTCACGCTTATAAATATTGTAAAACAATTATTAAAACAGTGCATGTATTCTCAGCCCAAAAATGTAATGAGTAAAAGGGAGCAAATGAACTCACATTACTGTATTTTGTAGTAAAAATACATATGACGACATTGAACAAGTATAGGGTTGGCCTCGGATTCACGAACCTATATCAAGTATATATATTAACACACATAATTAACATGTAATAATAATCAAACTAGTTTATATATATTACCTATTTAATTTGTTATATATTTGTTATTTCAAAGGTTATATATATATATTTAGTTTGTATATTAATATTTATACATATAGTTATACTAATACATATATATCTATATACTTATATTGTTAAATCAAAATTTGTAATATGTAAATATTTATGTAAATAATGTTATTATGTTTGTTAGTAATAATAATACTGTAATAATAATGATAATATTAATAATAATAATAATGATATTAAGAATGATAATATTTAAAATGATAATTTTAGTAAAGATACTTTGTTAATAATAATTTGATAAATGTTAATTTTTTTTTTGATAATACTAATACTAATGTTAATAATAATAATAAAAATAATAGAAAAGCTACCTTTAACAGTTTTCACAAAAAGATGCCCCAGACAGGGCTCGAATCCAAAACCTCTGGTTAAACACCAAACCCTTAACCATCCTCCTGCCTATACATTTCTGTTTTAGTACTGAATAAAAATCCATATAAGCCTCATCACCTAATCTGATTTTCTTATATCCTTATTTCTCATACTCATAATCATAATCATAATTATATTCATAAATCATAATCATCATCTTTCTCGTTACATCATCATGTACACCACTCTAATAATTAAGATCACGCATCATCATCCTAACATATTATCATTTCTAAGATATATATATATATATATATATATATATATATATATATATATATATATATATTACAATATATTAGATATCATATATATATTTATATATAGATTCAATTCTCATAATTAATTAATGATCCTATTTTATTATTTTACATTTTTAGCTCAAGTGATTAAATTACATTTTATTAATTTAAAATATTATCTATATGCACTTATATATACATATATATATATATTTACATATATATATATATATATATATATATATATATATATATATATATATATATATATATATATATATATATATATATATATATATATATATATATATATATATATATATATATATATATATATATATATATATTTATGTTTGTTACTTACACACAACTGTTCGTGAATCGTCGAGGATGGTCAAAGGTTTAATCGTATCCATGTAAACAGTTCAAAGATTAAATGTATACCTTAACACAGTTCCAAGTTTTTGAGACTTCAACATTACAGACTTTGCTTATCATGTCAAAATCATAATAAAATGAAGTTTAAATTTGGTCGAAAATTTCTGGGTCGTCACAGTTGAGTAGGCTCGGGAGGGGTAGGGATAACAGGTACTTCAATGGAACACCATTGATCAGAGGTAGGAAAGGTATTATTAGTAGATGTGTGGGTGAGAGAGTAGTAAGGGAATTCATTTTCTACAAACCGAACATGTCGAGAGGTATAGATCTTTTGAGAGATCGGGTCAAAACAGTGATAAGCACTCTGAGAAGAGGAGTAACCAACAAAGATACACGGAAGAGATCGAGCATCGAGTTTGTAGATAACATAGACAACAAAAACTACGTAGTTTAAGGTAGTAATGTGGGGAACCGAATAGTGATTGATAAGGGGATTTATTTGAAAGAATGGGTGTAGGTAATCGGTTAATGAGGTATGTGGCGGTGGTAAATGCTGGTCAACTTAGCATGTGTTAAAAGTGATAAACTCGTCTCGATAATATGGCGATGTCTTCACTCCGCTAAACCATTATGTTCATGAGTGTGAGGCAGAGACATAAGATGAGTTATACCATTTGCATATAAGAACTCGGCAAGAGTAATGTATTTTCCACCATTGTCGGAGAATAGTGTTTTGATGAAGTGTTTAAAGTATTTTTCAACGAGCGCTTTAAATCTAATGAAAACTTGTTTGGTGTTTGATTTTTTCTTTAATGGATAGAACCATACATATCGAGTGAAATGATCAACAAAAATAAGATAGTATTTATGCCTGTCGAATGAGTAAACATGTGAGGTCCACGCATCAGAATAAATAAGTTCAAATGGAGATTACGAAGTTAAACTATTAGTATGAAAAGGAAGCTTATGACTTTTATTAATAGAGCAAGCATTACAATTGAAATATGAATTGCTAGAAACTGAAATAGATAACGACGCTGAAGAGACCCGTCCTAATCCATAAAGACGAATACAATAAGATATGATTACATCACGAGGTATTTGACATCTATATGATACATTTTACAAACATTGCATTCGTTTTTAAAGACAAACTTTCATTATATCAAAAGTTGACAAGCATGCATACCATTTCATAATATCCAACCTATAAATTATATAATTCAATTTCGGATCACCGTTTATTTTAAAATTCATTAAGTTTGAATTTAACTTGCTTAATATCAATCAGAACATCAAACGAGTATTACAATCATTTAATATTTATTTTTAATATACTTCATTTATATATATAGATATATTTTAAATAATAATTATTATAATATCCTATTTTTTTATTTTATATAATTAATTTTAATGACAACAACACATAATACTTCAAATTATATGTCAAATTATTATCAATATATATATATATATATATATATATATATATATATATATATATATATATATATACACACACACACACACACACACTTTTATTTACAATCAGTTGTTCGTGAATCGCCAAGGATAGTCGAAGGTCAAATGAATATATGAATCAGTTCAAAATTTTTGAGACTAAACCTATCAGACTTTGCTTATCGTGTCCGAAACATATAAAGATTAAGTTTAAATTCGGTCAGAAATTTTCGGGTTGTCACAGACGCAAGAATAGACTTAAAAACTTCTAAAGCAGGATGTCCTAAGCGATGATGCCAATCATGTGCAGAGGCCCGGACAGTAGAGTATGCATAAATAGTGGAAACCATTGAAGTAATGGGATAGGTGCCATGATGGGGTTTACCCGAGATGAGTGGGGTTCCTGTTAATCGATCCTTTACAAGATAAAAATCAGAGGCAAAGGTGATTAGTAAATCGTTATCAAGATAGAATTGCCCGTAAAGTTTGGAGTGGACCGATTAGCTGCTGGAGTTCGCGATTGTAGACCTGGTTGAGAAACTGAACGAGCACCTGGACGAGTGAAAGTGGTATTTGCAGTAACCGGTAGCGTGGTCAAGGTAGGTTTCGAGAGAATAGAGAGCTCTCGTTTGAGTAATTTTTCATGAAGTTCTGAGAACGAGATCTCTTTGTCCCGAGCATTAACGGCATCGATGATGCCTTGATACGAATCATCAAGTCCTTCGAGTACTCGATCAGTGATGTCTTTAGGACTTATTGTTGACCCGAGCATTGCAAGCTGATCAGTACACATTTTAATAACATTCATATATTCCGTGATCGATTGTGGCCCTTTGGTGATAGATTTCAAGAGAAGTTTGAGTTGCTTGATATGACCCCTGGAGGCACTTGCAAACGTTTTAGCTAGGGTGAAACGACCCATCCAAATCCACCTGGACGAATACATCACATCTGGTCCCATTGCGAGGTACTGACCTCTATATGATACGTTTTACAAACATTGCATTCATTTTAAAAGACATCTCATTTCAAAATAACCAAATGATATAAGTTTTCCAATAATATGAATGACTAATCTGCCATTGACTTAATAAACGTCTTTTTGAACTCGACGACTTGAATGCAACATCTTTTGAAATATGCCATGAATGACTCTAAGTAATATTTTTAAAATGAGCAAATGCACAGCGGAAGATTTCTTTAATACCTGAGAATAAACATGTTTAAAAGTGTCAACCAAAAGGTTGGTGAGTTCATAAGTTTATCATAAGCAATAAAATTCAGTAATTTTGATAGACGACAAGATTTAAATACAGTACACCTATCTCGTGTACGAAACCATTTTTCATATATGCTTGGCAGAGTAGGTTCGTATCCTTTTCTCCCCCGTAGGTTATCTCGCGATTTTTAATACCGTACACATATCTCGTGTACAAAATATCATACACATAACGTGTGTATAAAAATCATTCTCTCTATATATATAACCTTGCTTGGTAACTGACTTAACCTTATATAGCGCATCATGAATATCCCCAAAATAAACAGAACTTTCAGTCTGTAATATACAAGTATCGTCTGTATATATATAAACCTCGAAGTACTAAAGCATTCGTAACCCGGATGGGGCTGGTCAGTACCCATAGATCTACCTTTAGGATTCGCGTCAATTACGGGCCATTTCCCTAATTCTTAGGTTACCAAGCTATAATAACCAGTGGCGATATTCGATATAATAACCTACAGAACTCGTATGTATAATAATTCATTAGAGGAATGTTTTGCCTGTGTCTATCGCGTCAAATATTTATAAAAGCATTTCATGTATTCTCAGTCCCAAAAATATATATTGTAAAAGTATTGAAAAAGGGATCATATGAAACTCACGAGACGATATCTTGTAGTAAAAATATGCATACAACAGTACTGAACAATGCAGGGTTGGCCTCGGATTCACGAACCTATATCATTTATATATATATTAACACATATAATTGTAATCGAACAAATTATATATATATATATATATATATATATATATATATATATATATTAGTGATATCATTTTTATATTAATAACTTATATGTTTCATTAATAAATTAATTAAATATATTCATTATATATATATAAATATTAATATTGTTATGTTATATGTATTAAGTATAGTTTTATATAACTAATAGTTATTTGATAAAAATATTAATAATAATGAATAAAAAGTTGTATTATTTAATAATAATAATAATATAATAATGATAATAATAATATTAGTAATTCATTAAATTGTAATTTAATTGTAATTTTAATCATTTTCATAATAATATTTGTATCTACAATCTTTATATTTGTAATCATAATAATAATAATAATGTTATTATTAATAATAATGATAATAAAAGTCATGTTAATGATAATAATAATAATAATAATAATAAATAATAATAATAATAATAATCATAATAATAATAATAATAATAATAATAATAATAATAATAATAATAATAATAATAATAATGATGATGATGATGATGATGATGATGATGATGATGATGATGATAATACTACTAATAATAATAATAATGATAATAATAGTATTAATAATTCTAATAATGATAATAATAATAATAATAGCTATGACTATAATAATAATAATTTCACTAATAATAATAATACTTATAACAATAATGATAATGATAATAATAATACTATTAATAATAATAATAAAATGATAATTTTAATAAGAATAATACTTTTAGTAGTAGTAGTAGTAGTAATAATAATAATAATAATAATAATAATAATAATAATAATAATAAGATAATAATAATAAATAAATAAATAACTACCTCAAATAAGTAGACCTTTTAAAAAAAAGAATGCCTCAGCCCAGTTCGAACCCGGGACCTGTCGTTCACTGACTACACCCATAAACCATTCCTCCAATTTTGTTTTTCTGTTATATCTCCTAACCCAAATATATTTAACCCGTTCGTTTATGTTTCTATTCATCTTCTTCTACAATAATTTAATCGACATAAGTGAAATCAACCATAATAACATCATACGTCACGTACCATTATCATAATCATATCATCATTATTTATCATGATCATCATGATTATAAAATCATAATTCGCGTATCATTATCTCCCTTCATAAACATAATCATAATCATAATCATAATCTAATCATCTATATCATCATCTTAAACTAATCCAACATCATCATCTAAATCATCGACTCCATCATCGTCCATTTGTTAGATTGAACGAGAACCTAGAAAAAGAAACGATTAATCAAGCAGTAGCAGGCCTGGGTGGTTTTTGAGGTGTAGATTGGATCCGGAAAGTAACCGTAGTTCAACGAGTAGGGTTTTTGGGTCACGTCCGAAGTAATATACAAAAGGAGAGCATTAGATATTAGAATACTTCTAATGGCCCAAGTTTTACTTGTTAGTTTAAGGAGTTAACGGGCTTAAGTTCTTACTTGACTATGGCCCAAACTGTAGTGACCCGCACTTTTCCATGATTATATATTAATTGAAAACTATATTTGCATGATTAAATATTTCCAACATGTTAAGCAATCAAACTTGTTAAGACTTGATTAATTAAAATAGGTTTCATATAGACAATTGACCACCAAAGTTGACCGGTGATTCACGAACGTTAATATTTGTAAAAACTATATGATGACATATATATGGATATATATATATATATATATATAGTTAACATGATATTATGATAAGTAAATATATCATTAAGTATATTAACAATGAACTACATATGTAAAAATAAGACTACTAACTTAAGGATTTCGAAACGAGGCATATATGTAACGATTATCGTTGTAACGACATTTAATTGTATATATATATATATATATATATATATATATATATATATATATCATATTAAGATATATTAATACATCATAATATCATGATAATGTAATAATTTAACATCTCATTTGATATAATAAACAATGGGTTAACAACACTTAACATGATCGTTAACCTAAAGGCTTCAAAACAACACTTACATGTAACAACTAACGATGACTTAACGACTCAGTTAAAATGTATATACATCTAGTGTTTTAATATGTATTTATACAATTTTGAAAGACTTCAAGACACTTATCAAAGTACTTCTACTTAACAAAAATGCTTACAATTACATCCTCATTCACTTTCATTAACAATTCTACTCGTATGCACCCGTATTCATACTCGTACAATACCCAGCTTCTAAATGTATTGACTATTGGTATATACACTTCAATGATCAACTCTTAGAAGCCCCTGTGAGTCACCTAACACATGTGAGAACCATCATTTGGAAACTAGCATGAAATATCTCATAAAATTACAAAAATATTAGTAATCATTCATGACTTATTTACAAGTAAACAAAATTACACATCCTTTATATCTAATCCATATACCAACGACCAAAAACACCTACAAACACTTTCATTCTTCAATTTTATTCATCTAATTGATCTCTCTCAAGTTCTATATTCAAGTTTTAAGTGTTCTTCATAAATTCTATAAGTTCTAGTTTCATAAAATCAAGAATACTTCCAAGTTTGCTAGCTTACTTCCAATCTTGTAAAGTGATCATCCAACCTCAAGAAATCTTTCTTATTTACAGTAAGATATCTTTCTAATATAAGGTAATACTCATATCCAAACTTTGATTCAATTTCTATAACTTTAACAATCTTATTTCGAGTGGAAATCTTACTTGAACTTGTTTTCGTGTCATGATTTTGCTTCAAGAACTTTCAAGCCATCCAAGGATCCTTTGAAGCTAGATCTATTTTTCTCATTTCCAGTAGGTTTATCCACAAAACCCGAGGTAGTAATGATGTTCATAATATCATTTGATTCTTATATATAAAACTACCTTATTAGAAGGTTTAGACTTGAAATCACTAGAACATAGTTTAGTTAATTCTAAACTTGTTCGCAAACAAAAGTTAATCCTTCTAAATTGACTTTTAAAATCAACTAAACACATGTTCTATATCTATATGATATGCTAACTTAATGATTTAAAACTAGAAAACACGAAAAACACCGTAAAATTGGATATACGCCGTCGTAGTAACACCGCGGGCTGTTTTGGGTTAGTTAATTAAAAGCTATGATAAACTTTGATTTAAAATTTGTTCTTCTGGGAAAATGATTTTTCTTATGGACATGAAAGTATATCCAAAAATCATGGTTAAACTCAAAGTGGAAGTATGTTTTCCAAAATGGTCATCTAGACGTCGTTCTTTCGACTGAAATGACTACCTTTACAAAAATGACTTGTAACCTGTATTTTCGACTATAAACTTATACTTTTTCTTTTTAGATTCATAAACTTAATTTTAATATGAAACCATAACAACTTGAAACACTCAAAACGGATTTAAAACGAAGAAGTTATGGGTAAAACAAGATTGGATATTTTTGCTTGTTGTAGCTACGTGAAAATTGGTAACAAATCTATATTAATCATATCCTAGCTAACTTATATTGTATTACTTGTATTCTAATATATTATGTAATCTTGGGATACCATAGACATGTATGCAAATGTTTTGACATATCATATCGACCCATGTATATATATTATTTGGAACAACCATAGACACTCTATATGCAGTAATGTTGGAGTTAGCTATACAGGGTTGAGGTTGATTCCAAAAATATATATACTTTGAGTTGTGATCTAGCCTGAGACATGTATACACTGGGTCATGGATTGATTCAAGATAATATATATCGATTTATTTCTGTACATCTAATTGTGAACAACTAGTTGTAGGTTACTAACGAGGACAGCTGACTTAATAAACTTAAAACAGTAAAACGTATTAAAAATGTTGTAAATATATTTGGAACATACTTTGATATATATGTACATATTTGTTATAGGTTCGTGAATCGACCAGTGGCCAAGTCTTACTTCCCGACGAAGTAAAAATCTGTGAAAGCGAGTTATAGTCCCACTTTTAAAATCTAATACTTTTGGGATGAGAATACATGCAGCTTTATAAATGTTTTACAAAATAGACACAAGTACATGAAACTACTTTCTATGGTTGAATGATCGAAGCCGAATATGCCCCTTTTACTTGGTAACCTAAGAATTAGTAAACCAGTCTACTAATTGACGCGAATCCTAAAGATAGATCTATTGGGCCCAACAAACCCCATCCGTTGTAGCGGATGCTTTAGTACTTCGAGTTTTTATATCATATCCGATGGAGGTCCCAGAACGATGGGGATATTCTTATATGCATCTTGTTAATGTCGGTTACCAGGTGTTCACCATATGAATGATTTTTATCTCTATGTATGGGATGTATATTGAAATATGAAATCTTGTGGTCTATTATTACGATTTGATAAATATATAGGTTAAACCTATAACTCACCAACATTTTTGTTGATGTTTAAAGCATGTTTATTCTCAGGTGATTATTAAGAGCTTCCGCTGTTGCATGCTAAAATATGGACAAGATATGGTGTCAGCATGCTTGTATAATATTGTTTAAAACTGCATTCGAGATTTACTTTGTTGTAACATATTAATATTGTAAACCAACATGTATTGGTAGTGTGTAAGTGTGATATTTTTAGATTATCATTTCTGATAATCTAGGTGGTGTCCTTTTAACCTTGTTAATAAAATAAAGGTTATGATTTGTCTTAAAAACGAATGCAATCTTTGACAAACGTCTCATATAGAGGTCAAAACCTCGCAACGAAATCAATTAATATTGAACGTTTATAATCAATATGAACGGGACATTTCAGTTGGTATCAGAGCGTTGGTCTTAGAGAACCAGAAATTTGCATTAGTGTGTCTTATCGAGTTTGTTAGGATACATTAGTGAGTCTGGACTTCGACCGTGTTTTCTTTAAAAACGATTGCTTAACACTTTTGTTGGAAACTATATATTATTAACATGTAAATATTATGTGATATATTAATCTCTTAACATGTTTGATATTGTGTGATAGATGTCTACCACTAGTACAAATCCCATCGACGCACCTATTAATAATGAAGAGTCGAATATATTTTGGGAAGATTCGCAAATTTCCGAAGAAGAACCGGAAGAGGAGGAACCGGAAGAGGAGGAACCGGAAGAAGAGGAATCGGAAGAAGAGGAACTGGAAGAGGAAGAACCGGAAGAAGAAGATGTTTCGGAAGAAGAAATATTGATACCTACAGTAAATTGATTAAATAAAAGAAAATCCTCAACCAACGGACCAAAGTTAAAAATGGTCAGTGGTGTTTCCGCCGAGGAAGCAAAATATTGGGAAGATTACCAATTTTTCGATGAATCGGATCTCGATGAGGATTCCGATGATGTTATAGAAATTACCTCGACCCAATTTAATAAAGTAAAAGAAAATAATAAGGGGAAAAGGTATAGAAATATAGAAACCCGATTCCAACCCCGATGAACTTTATATGTATCGGCAACATCCGTATTTCCTAAAATGTAACAATGACCTGGGAACCTCTAAACCACCAGATTTTTCTAAACCATTGTGGAAAACGACGGCTCGTATTAGAGGAACACCATATATTCCTAGAAAATTAGGAAAACGAACCAAGTCCGAAGAAGAAGAAACCAGTTATTCAGATTAGAGGGTTATAATCATGTTGTGTATTATATGTATTGCAGTGTGCTGGTACTTTTATATTTTATGTAAAAATTGCTTGTATTGTTTGTTAATTATCTTTTACGAATCTAATCCTTGCTATTTTACAGTATAAAAAACACAAAATGAACGTTAAGGGTAGACAACCGAATATTTTAGAAGACCTACCAGAGGATATGATTGATGAAATCTTGTCTAGAGTCGGTCAGAATTCATCAACACAATTAGTTATGGCGAAATTAACTTGTCAAACATTTGAAAGACTTTCCAGAAATGCCTTAGTTTATAAAAGGCTTTCCTTTGATAGGTGGGGTATAGCACATTGGGGAGACCGTAAGTTACGCCGTGTTTTCTTTAAAGTGTTAAATGCAGGGAACCCAAATGCAATTTTACGCTACGGGTTAAGAACCTATTTTGACTCAACATATCCCAACATAGGATTTTGTGAGTTAGAAAGAGCTTCTAACATGCAACATAAAGAAGTATGTTATACTTACGGGTTAGTTATGTTCGCTTCTTACCAACGTGAGAAGAAGAACATCGGATTACAATTGTTAAATAAAACATTCCCACAAGTGACGGACTCAGTAGTTAGGGGAGAAACAAGGTTTTTAGATTGTTACGGGGCTGTTGGACATTACGAAACCCTCGTCCTTTTAACGACATTACAACATGCTGCCTCGCCAATGGTCGTAACGGTTACTTTTCACAAGACCAAGGAAGGGAAGTCGTCTTAGTAAAACCAGAATGCATGACTTGTTTCTGGACTTATGAATTACGTGTCTTTATTTCTTTTGCTGAACGACTTGCGTATTAACTAGAATTGCCTTTATAGCTGCCGAGTAGCAATATTATTATGTGCTATATTTCATCCTATATGTATAGTAGCGGTATTGTAAGTTTGTAATATATTGTATAATGTTTGAACGCGAATTGTTATTGTAATCAGTTTTTCATATAGAATTGTAGTAGTTGAATTGTATGTTAGCTACTAAGTATGAAATTAACGGGTAGGTACTACCCGAATTAAAAATTATAAAATGCTAATATGAAGAAAAAGCTTTTATAAATAAGTTCATATTATGCTATGAAATACTATTGACTACTCTTAAAATTCTATATGATTAACTCAATTCTTTTGGCTATTTTTGAAGGAAATGGCACCGACTACTCGTCAGAATTTGAATATGAGCGAGAAAGATTTTCGTGCATTCCTTGCCGCAAACATAGCCGCAGTTCAGGCTGCGATGCAAAACAATAATAACTGTGGGTCTAGCAGTGGAGTTAACTCTACAGGAAACCGTGTAGGATGCTCCTACAAGGCTTTCACTGCCTGTAACCCTCTAGAATTTGATGGAACTGAAGGACAAGTCGGACTGAAACGATGGACCGAGAAGGTCGAATCTGTGTTTGCTATAAGCAAATGTGCCGAAGAAGACAGGGTTAAGTACGCCACGCATACTTTCACAGGTACTGCGTTAACATGGTGGGACACCTACCTCGAACTGGTGGGACAAGATGCTGCTTACGCACTACCGTGGCCAGCATTCAAACACTTGATGAATGAGCAGTATCGTCCCAGAAACAAAGTCAATAAGCTCAAGACAGAGCTTAGAGAATTACGAGCCCAAGGATTCGATATTACCACATACGAACGACGATTCATAGAGTTGTGTTTATTGTGTCCAAGAGTGTTCGAAGATGAAGAAGAGCAGATCAATGCGTTTGTAAAAGGGTTACCAGAGAGGATTCAATAAGATGTGAGTTCACACGAGCCCGCCTCCATACAAAAGACAAGTCGAATGGCTCACAAATTAGTGAACCAGATCGAAGGAAGGATTAAAGAGCAGGCGACCGAAGAGGCTAACATGAAACAAGTCAAGAGAAAGTGGGAAGAAACCAATGACAAGAGTCACCAATATAACAACAACAATCACAACCACAATCGCAATAACTATCCCAACAACCGCAACATCAATCGCAACAACAACTTCAACAAACGTCCCAACAACAACTACAATAACCGTCCCAACAACAACAACAACAACAACAACAACAACAACAACAGCAGCAGCAACAATAACAATCCCAACAACAATCTCAATAACAACAATGGCAACAAAAATCAAAAACAGCCATGCCAACGATGTAAAGAGCATCACCAGGGGTTCTGCACGACATTTTGTAACAAGTGTAAAAGAAATGGTCATAGCGCAAAGAAGTGCGAGATCTACGGACCAATGCATAACAGAACTAAAAGAACAAATAATTTCAGAACAAATAACACCGCCATAGTTTGTTTTGGATGTGGAAAACTGGGCCACTTTAGTAGAAATTGCCCGAATCAGGGGAATACTAATGGGCAGGGCCACAGAAGAGTTTTCAATATTAATACGGCAGAAGCACATGAAGACCCGGAGTTTGTTACGGGTACGTTTCTTATTGACGATAAATCTGCTTATGTTTTATTTGATTTGGGTGCTGATAGAAGCTATATGAGCAGAGATTTTTGTGCTAAATTAAGTTGCCCATTGACGCCTTTGAATAGTAAATTTTTACTCGAATTAGAAAACGGTAAATTAATTTCAGCAGATAATATATGTCGGGATAGAGAAATTAAACTGGGCGATGAAACGTTTAAAATTGATTTAATACCAGTCGAGTTAGGGAGTTTTGATGTAATAATTAGCATGGACTGGTTGAAAAAGGTGAGAGCAGAGGTAGTTTGTTACAAAAATGCGATTCGCATTATGCGTGAAAAAGGAAAACCTTTAATGGTATACGGAGAAAAGAACAACGCGAAATTAAATCTTATTAGTAGTTTGAAGGTGCAAAAACTAATAAGAAAAGGTTGTTACGTCATTCTAGCACACATCGAGGAAGTTAAACCTGAAGAAAAGAACATCAGTGATGTTCCCATCGCAAAAGAATTTTCCGATGTATTTCTGAAAGAATTACCGGGATTACCCCCACATCGATCCGTTGAATTTCAAATAGACCTTGTACCAGGAGCTGCACCAATAGCTCGTGCTCCATACAGACTCGCACCCAGCGAAATGAAAGAATTACAAAGTCAGTTACAGGAACTTTTAAAGCGTGGTTTCATTCGACCAAGTACATCACCATGGGGAGCTCTTGTTCTATTGGTCAAGAAGAAAGATGGTACATTCGGGTTGTGTATCGACTACCGAGAGTTGAACAAACTTACCATCAAGAACCGTTACCCATTACTGAGAATCGACGACTTATTTGATCAACTACAAGGCTCGTCGGTTTATTCGAAGATCGATTTACGTTCTGGATATCACCAAATGTGGGTGAAAGAGGATGACATTCCGAAGACTGCTTTCAGGACGCGTTACGGTCATTACGAGTTTATGGTTATGCCGTTTGGGTTGACTAATGCACCAACTGTGTTCATGGACCTCATGAACCGAGTGTGTGGACCATACCTTGACGAGTTTATCATTGTTTTCATCGATGACATACTTATTTACTCAAAGAATGATCAAGAGCACGAAGAACATTTGAGAAAAGTGCTAGGGGTATTGAGGAAAGAAAAACTGTACGCTAAGTTTTCAAAGTGTGCATTTTGGTTGGAAGAAGTTCAATTCCTCGGTCATATAGTGAACAAAGAAGGTATTCAGGTGGATCCAGCAAAGATTGAAACTGTTGAAAAGTGGGAATCCCCGAAAACTCCGAAGCATATACGCCAATTTTTAGGACTGGATGGTTACTACAGAAGGTTCATCTAAGATTTTTCCAAAATAGCAAAACCCTTGACTGCATTAACGCATAAAGGGAAGAAATTTTAATGGAAGGATGAACAGGAGAAAGCGTTTCAATTGTTGAAGAAAAAGTTAACTACGGCACACATATTGTCATTGCCTAAAGGGAATGATGATTTTGTGATATATTGTGATGCCTCAAAGCAAGGCCTCGGTTGTGTATTAATGCAACTGATATGTGCAGAGGTGTATACGAAATAGTTATATTTTATTGCGAAATACTATTAAATACGATACAATTTTACACAAGTTATATACTTATTTAAAGAGTGGATTTACCTAAACCTTGCTACAACACTTATAGGTAGTGTATCTAATCGTACAGTAGTGTAGTTTTTAGTAAGTCCGGTTCGTTCCGCAGGGATCTAGCCAAGTTTAACGCTATATTTTTAAAACTATATTTGTATAAATATATATATATATATATATATATATATATATATATATATATATATATATATATATATATATATATATATATATATATATATATATATATATATATAAGTAGTATTATTATTATTATAAAAGGGGGTTTTTACCGTTTAATGACCGGTTTGTCGATTTTAAAATTTTAGTCGCAGTTAAAACCTAATGTAAAATATAAAAATAACTTAATTTAAAGCGTAAAGTAAATGACAATAATTAAAGTGCGATAAATAAAATGACAATAAATAAAATTACGATAATTAAAAAGTACGATAATTAAAAGTGCAATTAAATAAAATGACAGTAAATAAAAGTGCGATGAAATATGAAATAAAGGAATTATGCTTATTTAAACTTCCTTAATCATGATGTTTGACGTGTTGATTTTAGTTTATTACCACGGGTTAATTGTCCTTTGTCCTGGATTATTCAATATGTCCATAACAGTCCATCAGTCATAAATATAAAGTGCGAGGGTCCTCGTCAAATTATTCTTATATCCGAAGTCAAATATTCCAACTAATTGGGGACTTAAACTATAATTACACCAATTTTCCTTGTATGTAATTCACACCTGTTTTAATAAGTTCATTAACTATTAATCCATTCCCGTGTCCGGTTAAATGAACGATTATTAGTACTTATAAATATCCCGCCCATCGTGTCCGATCGAGTGTATATGGTTATTTATAGGTACGTCCAATTGTAAATCTTTATATTAAATTAACGAACTATCATTCAATTAAACAAATATAAAGCCCATTAATAGCCCATATGAAAGGACCCGTTCATATTGTGACGACCCCGTCAAAACACTTAACGGATCCGTCAGTTGGTCCCACAGCTTGATCGGACTTAAATGAATTAAATAAACAAAGTTGCATTCTTTTATTTCAAAAGTTTCCCAAAAAGAAAACAAACCCAAATATGTAGTTTTAAACAACCAACCATAGTAATAAACCAAAAGTTGACACAAATCCTTGCCAACAAACCCACAAGTTTAAATTATCAAAAAATAGAATGCAAGCTTAAGTTTCATAAAATGTTTCATAAAATCTGCCCAAATGCATGCAGACTCTTCTAAAGACAGCGAAAGCATCATATAACTCAAGTACCTGTGAAAACATGCAAGTAAACTGTCAACACAAAGGTTGAGTGAATTATAGGTTTAAATAAATAAATAAACTTTAGACCACAAGATTTAAAAATGTTAGAAAACATTAAACATTATTCCATTATCAATGAGCCACCTGGTAACCACTTAACCCTTTATTTACCCTTGCCAAACACAATAAAAATATACACTTGGACAGTGTATCTATAACAAATTACGAAGTACTAAACATTCCGATTATAAATTGCTAGCGCGACTAGCTCGAAATGGGGTTGTCAAACTCGATAAATATATCCGTAGGATTCGCGTTCACCAGTAGAAACCAATGATTACAGTTACCAGACTAGGGAATATTTTTGTCCAACTCACAATGAATAATTAAATTTAACTGTTACTTGTGTCTAAACGTAAATAAAATGCATGAAATCACATCCCAAAAATAAACTTTGAAAAGTATGTAAAAACGGGACTATAACTCACCTTAAAAGCAACTGAAGAAACCACACAAACAAGCGAACATCAAGTAAAGTAAAGTGATCAAGAAAGATCACAACGCCGACCTATAAATAAAGTAGGTCGATATAAATAACTAACTTAGGTCAAGTCTTAGTATGATAGCTATTGTACATGTTGCAAGTAGACATAGAACAATACTCGGCAAGCATCGGTTTGACTGGAACAGCGTACGGACACATACTTTCTATTTATAGAAAGTTTCTATTTTAGGAAAGTTTCTATTTTTGGAAAGTTTCTATTTTTGGAAAGTTTCCAAATTTAGAACGTTCTATTTTTAGAAAGTTTTTAAGTTAGGAAAGTTTCCTTATTTAGAAAGTCAACAAAAGTCAACTAAAAGTCAAAGTCAACCGAAAGTCAACTCAAAAGTCAAACTTGGTCAAACATAGTCAACGTTAATTTGAAAAGTGTAAGTTATAATAATAATGTAAGTTATAATGTTTATTAAAGTTAAAAGTGTATAATTATGTCATAACATAAGTTTAATTAAATAAAATGAATTATTAAAGTTAATATAAGTTGAAATGATATAATTAATATAACATAAGTATTTAATTAATTAATTAAATATTAGTCATAATATAAATATTATTAATTAATAATAAATTTTAAATCATATCATAAGTATTATTAATTAATAATGAATTATTAATCATATCATAAGTTTCTAAATATAATTATTAAATCATAAGTATTTAATAATTAAATCATAATTAAATAATAATTAAGTCTTATAATAATTAAATAATTATTTAATCTTCATTATAAGTCTTATAATAATATTCTTATAAAATAAATTTAATACTTATCATAAGTATTTTCCATTAATAATAAAAGTGTCATTAATCATAAGTTAAATTAAAATGTTAATTAAATCATAAATAATAATTAAATGATATAATAAATATTTATATCATAAGTCTTAAATAATAATAATTACCTCTTTTATCATAAGTAATTAATTAATAATGAAAGCCATAAATTTTATCATAAGTTTAATCATTAACCATAAGTTTTTAATTCAAAAGTTCACCGGGTCGTATTTTGAGCCCCGGGTGTCGATTTCTGGCGAGCCTTATATGCATCTCCGCCTATCCAAATCACCCGACACAATGGTGTACTCAAGAACACTCCAAGAACAGTCCCTAGGTCGTGGTAATCAGCAATGACACCACTTGGGACTTCAATTTACTCAAAACAGTGATTTAGGCACAACGGGTGAACCGTGGCTCGGATTTAGGTGACCCGAACATGAAAATTCGTCCCACCATCGGTCCTAACCAAATGACACACCCCAAAGACACCAAGGATGGTCACAAAGTCGGACCCAACCTGGTTCTTGTCCATAACACAGTTCAATTTTAACAAAAAGTAATTTGATCATAACTAGGGCTCCGGGAATCGAAACGACATGAATCCGGAGTCTAAAATTAATGTCTTGATGAGAGGAACTCATCTAGATAGTTTATTTTAACTTTTATATCAGTCACAAACCCAGAAATCACGAAATAGCTGCTGTCCAGAAATTTACAAACCGAAAACATGCAATTTTGAGTACATCTATGCATACAAACACCATTACAATAATCCACAAACATCATACTATCAATTAAACATCAAAATACAGTAAATAAATGAAAAATAGAAAATTCTAGGGTTAGGGTTTATACCCTAATCAAGAATCAATCAATGTAATCGCGTAGAGAAAGACGAGAGGAATCCGATTATACTAGTTATCTCTTGATCCAAGCTTGAAAATTGATGAAGATGGTGGTTTATGGTGGTGATGGCGACGGCACAAGGGGAAGAGGAGAAGGAGGAGAGCAAAATTAATAAGTTTAGGTTTAGATTAATTGTGGAATAATTAAAATGGAATGTCAAAAAAAGAAAATAAGGGATATACTCCCCCCTCCCATGACGCTTCGGCCGAAAAAATTAGTGGGGTGGGCCCCACTTGGTCCATTTCACTAAAATGTATATTCCTTGTGGCCCGAGAGCCCGAACGAGTCCCGAAACGCGAAAACGCACTTACGCGATTTAAAATCCGTAAAGATAACAAACGCGCGACGAAAAATAAATATAAATACACTATATAATAATATGATCTTAAAATATCATATTTAAAATATTTAGGATTTAAATGTCCCAAAAACTCGACCGTTGGTTTGAAAACCAAAAAGATTCGCCGGATGGAAATCCGCGAGACGTAGAAACGTATAAATTAAAATATGAATACAAATATTCACATAACACATAATAATTAATATATATATATATTATATATATATATATATATATATATATATATATATATATATATATATATATATATATATATATTATTACAAATAATAATATAGGTCATAGAAATGACGTGGCACACTAACATTTAACGGTCATTAAATAATTAACTGAAAAAGATAACGGAAAAAGTAGGGTCGTGACAGTACCTTCCCGTTACGGAAATTTCGTCCCGAAATTTAAGCAGGCGCAGGGGTTGACTCGGCATCTGAGAACAAATGCGGGTATTTCGGCTTCATCTGGTCTTCGCGCTCCCAAGTGAACTCGGGACCGCGTCTAGCGTTCCATATGACCCGAACAATAGGAATTCTGCTCTGTTTAAGAGTCTTAACCTCTCGGTCCATGATTTCAACAGGCTCCTCAATAAAATGCAATTGCTTATCAACTTGAAGTTCCTCCAAAGGAATAGTCTGATCAAATTCAGCCAAGCACTTCTTTAAATTCGAAATATGGAAAACATCGTGAATAGCACTGAGTTCTTGTGGAAATTTCAAACGATAAGCCACCGGTCCAACTCTTTCAATAATCTCAAAAGGTCCCATGAAACGAGGACTTAATTTCCCTCTTTTACCAAAAAGGATTACGCCCTTCCAAGGCGAAACCTTTGACATAACACGATCACCAACTTGAAATTCAACATCTTTCCTTCCCTTATCGGCATAACTCTTTTGCTGACTTCTAGCAGTTCTCAACCTTTCTTTAATTTGTACAATCTTCTCAGTAGTCTCGTGAATAATCTCTGGACCTGTAAGTTGAGCATCCCCAACCTCATTCCAACAAATAGGAGACCTACATTTCCTACCGTACAAAGCTTCAAACGGTGCAGCTTTAATACTTGCGTGGTAACTGTTGTTATAAGAAAACTCAGCTAGCGGCAAATATTTATCCCTCCCATTTCCAAAATCAATGACGCACGCTCGCAACATATCTTCTAATGTCTGAATGGTCCTTTCACTTTGACCATCCGTTTGAGGGTGATAAGCGGTGCTCATATCCAACCTAGTACCCAAGGCTTCCTGTAAAGATCGCCAAAACCTTGACACAAATCGACTGTCTCGGTCGGAAATAATGGAAACAGAAACACCATGCCTAGAAACAATCTCTTTCAAATAAAAACGGGTGAGTTTCTCCATCGAATCCGTTTCCCTAATCGGCAAAAAGTGAGCCAACTTAGTGAGTCAATCTACAATCACCCAAATCGAATCATAGCCACCCGAAACTCTTGGTAACTTAGTAATAAAATCCATAGTGATACCTTCCCACTTCCACTCGGGAATTTCTGGTTGCACCAAAAGTCCAGACGGTTTTTGATGTTCAGTTTGACCTTAGCACAGGTCAAACACTTAGTCACATACTTAGCTACATCACCTTTTAAATTATGCCACCAATACAGCTCCTTAAGATCCTGATACATCTTTCCTGAACCAGGATGAATAGAGTATCTAGACTTATGAGCCTCATCCAAAACAAGTTGTCGAAGACCTCCAAATTTCGGAACCCAAAGACGTCCCGCAAAATACCTAGTACCATCAGCTCGTACTTCAAACTTCTTAGCTACCTTTTCTACATTCTCCTTTACGAAATTCTCCTCCTTTAAGGCTTCTTGTTGTGCCTCAAGAATCTGCCTAACGAGGTTTGATCTAACTGTCATATTCAAGGCCCTAACCCTACGAGGTTCAGTCCTTTCTTTACGACTCAATGCATCAGCCACGACATTGGCCTTACCCGGGTGATACAAAAGGTCACAATTATAATCATTCAACGTCTCAATCCATCTTCGTTGTCTCATGTTCAACTGTTTCTGATCGAGGATATGTTGAAGACTCTTGTGATCGGTGTACACAGTACTCTTGACACCATAAAGATAGTGTCTCCAAATTTTAAGCGCAAAAACAACAGCCCCCAACTCTAAATCATGAGTTGTATAGTTCTGTTCGTGAATCTTCAACTGTCGTGACGCATACGCAATAACCTTCTTTCGTTGCATCAAAACGCAACCATAGCCTTGTCGCGATGCATCACAATAAACAACAAAATCGTCATTACCCTCCGGTAGTGACAAAATCATAGCGGTAGTCAACTTCTTCTTCAAAATCTGAAAAGCATTCTCTTGTTCATCCTTCCACTCATACTTCTTCCCCTTATGCGTTAAAGCAGTTAGAGGTTTCGAAATACGAGAGAAATCCTGAATGAACCTTTGATAGTAACCTGCCAACCCTAAGAACTGACGAATCTGAGTAGGAGTTTTCGGGGTTTCCCACTTTTCAATCGCCTCAATTTTAGCAGGATCAACTTGTATTCCCTATTTACTAACAATATGACCAAGGAACTGAACTTCTCTTAACCAAAAAGCACACTTAGAGAACTTAGCGTACAACTTTTCTTTCTTTAACAAATCAAGCACTAACCTCAAGTGTTCTTCGTGCTCTTCATCACTCTTAGAATAGATAAGGATGTCGTCGATGAAAACAATAACGAACTTGTCCAGATAGGGTCTACACACACGGTTCACGAGGTCCATGAACACAGCAGGTGCATTTGTCAATCCGAACGGCATAACAAGAAATTCAAAGTGACCGTAACGGGTGCGAAAAGCAGTTTTCGAAACATCAGATTCTTTAAAACGCAACTGATGATAGCCAGAACGAAGATCAATTTTTGAATAAACAGACGAACCCTGAAGTTGATCGAACAGATCATCAATTCTCGGAAGAGGATAACGATTTTTAACAGTGAGCTTATTCAGTTCACGGTAATCAATGCATAAACGAAAGGAACCATCTTTCTTCTTAACAAACAGAATGGGAGCTCCCCAAGGGGACGAACTAGGATGAATAAAACCCTTGTCTAACAACTCGCGGAGTTGACTTGACAATTCTTGAAGTTCGGAAGGCGCAAGACGATAAGGAGCACGTGCTACAGGAGCAGCGCCGGGAACAAGATCAATCTGAAATTCTACCGCGCGTTGCGGCGGAAGGCCAGGTAAGTCCTCGGGAAATACTTCGGGAAAATCCCTAACAATGTGAACGTCATCAACGTTCTTCACTTCCTTACTAGGATCAACAACATGAGCAAGAATAGCATGACAGCCTTTGCGGAGATGTTTACGAACTTTCATACAGCTAATAAGATTTAACTGTGTGCATTTCTTATCTCCAAAGACCATCAGTGGCTCTCCAATCACATCAGTAATACGAATAGCCTTATCATAACACACGATCTCAGCACGGTTCGCAGACAACCAATCCATACCAATAACAATATCAAAACTACCAAGTTCAATCGGTATCAAATCTATCTCGAAATCCCTACCACCCAGATTAATGTTACACTTACGATGTACAGTCTTAGCAGTAAGTTCTTTACCATTAGCTACTTCAACAACATAAGTATTGTCTAAGAGAGTTAACAGCGTTTTGATTCTCGGACTTAATTTACTCGACACGAAACTTAAATCAGCCCCTGAATCAAATAACACATAAACTGATAAATCGTTGACTGGGAACGTACCAGTAACAAGCTTAGGATCTTCCTCCGCATCCTTAGCATTAATGTTGAACGCTCGGCCGCGTGCAGTCTCTGCAGTCTTCTTGTTGGGACAAGCATCTCGGAAATGCCCAGGCTTCCCACACTCATAACAAACCCTTGGATTACCTCCATTATTCGGTTTCCCATTACCGTTACCGTTACCACCTCTATTACCAACATTATTATTATTACCACCAGTCGCGGGAGTAGCAGACCCCGGCAAAAGCACTTTACAATCTTTAGCAATGTGCCTGTAGTGACCCGAACTTTTCCATGTTTATATATATTAATTGAGATTGATATTTACATGATTAAATGTTTCCAACATGTTAAGCAATCAAACTTGTTAAGACTTGATTAATTGAAATATGTTTCATATAGACAATTGACCACCCAAGTTGACCGGTGATTCACGAACGTTAAAACTTGTAAAAACTATATGATGACATATATATGGATATATATATAGTTAACACGATACTATGATAAGTAAACATATCATTAAGTATATTAACAATGAACTACATATGTAAAAACAAGACTACTAACTTAATGATTTTTAAACGAGACATATATGTAACGATTATCGTTGTAAATACATTTAATGTATATATATCATACTAAGAGATATTCATACATGATAATATCATGATAATATAATAATTTAAAATCTCATTTGATATTATAAACATTGGGTTAACAACATTTAACAAGATCGTTAACCTAAAGGTTTCAAAACAACAATTACATGTAACGACTAACGATGACTTAACGACTCAGTTAAAATGTACATACATGTAGTGTTTTAATATGTATTTATACACTTTTGAAAGACTTCAATACACTTATCAAAATACTTCTACTTAACAAAAATGCTTACAATTACATTCTCGTTCAGTTTCATCAACAATTCTACTCGTATGCACCCGTATTCGTACTCGTACAATACACAGCTTTTAGATGTATGTACTATTGGTATATACACTCCAATGATCAGCTCTTAGCAGCCCATGTGAGTCACCTAACACATGTGGGAACCATCATTTGGCAACTAGCATGAAATATCTCATAAAATTACAAAAATATGAGTAATCATTCATGACTTATTTACATGAAAACAAAATTACATATCCTTTATATCTAATCCATACACCAACGACCAAAAACACCTACAAACACTTTCATTCTTCAATTTTCTTCATCTAATTGATCTCTCTCAAGTTCTATCTTCAAGTTCTAAGTGTTCTTCATATATTCTACAAGTTCTAGTTACATAAAATCAAGAATACTTTCAAGTTTGCTAGCTCACTTCCAATCTTGTAAGGTGATCATCCAACCTCAAGAAATCTTTGTTTCTTACAGTAGGTTATCATTCTAATACAAGGTAATAATCATATTCAAACTTTGGTTCAATTTCTATAACTATAACAATCTTATTTCAAGTGATGATCTTACTTGAACTTGTTTTCGTGTCATGATTCTGCTTCAAGAACTTCGAGCCATCCAAGGATCCGTTGAAGCTAGATCCATTTTTTTCTTTTCCAGTAGGTTTATCCAAGGAGCGTAAGGTAGTAATGATGTTCATAACATCATTCGATTCATATATATAAAGCTATCTTTTTCGAAGGTTTAAACTTGTAATCACTAGAACATAGTTTAGTTAATTCTAAACTTGTTCGCAAACAAAAGTTAATCCTTCTAAATTGACTTTTAAAATCAACTAAACACATGTTCTATATCTATATGATATGCTAACTTAATGATTTAAAACCTGGAAACACGAAAAACACCGTAAAACCGGATTTACGCCGTCGTAGTAACACCGCGGGCTGTTTTGGGTTAGTTAATTAAAAACTATGATAAACTTTGATTTAAAAGTTATTATTCTGAGAAAATGATTTTTATTATGAACATGAAACTATATCCAAAAATTATGGTTAAACTCAAAGTGGAAGTATGTTTTCTAAAATGGTCATCTAGACGTCGTTCTTTCGACTGAAATGACTACCTTTACAAAAATGACTTGTAACTTATTTTTCCGACTATAAATCTATACTTTTTCTGTTTAGATTCATAAAATAGAGTTCAATATGAAACCATAGCAATTTGATTCACTCAAGACGGATTTAAAATGAAGAAGTTATGGGTAAAACAAGATTGGATAATTTTTCTCATTTTAGCTACGTGAAAATTGGTAACAAATCTATTCCAACCATAACTTAATCAACTTATATTGTATATTATGTAATCTTGAGATACCATAGATACGTATACAATGTTTCGACCTATCATGTCGACACATCTATATATATTTCGGAACAACCATAGACACTCTATATGTGAATGTTGGAGTTAGCTATACAGGGTTGAGGTTGATTCCAAAATATATATAGTTTGAGTTGTGATCAATACTGAGATACGTATACACTGGGTCGTCGATTGATTCAAGATAATATTTATCGATTTATTTCTGTACATCTAACTGTGGACAACTAGTTGTAGGTTACTAACGAGGACAGCTGACTTAATAAACTTAAAACATCAAAATATATTAAAAGTGTTGTAAATATATTTTAAACATACTTTGATATATATGTATATATTGTTATAGGTTCGTGAATCAACCAGTGGCCAAGTCTTACTTCCCGACGAAGTAAAAATCTGTGAAAGTGAGTTATAGTCCCACTTTTAAAATCTAATATTTTTGGGATGAGAATACATGCAGGTTTTATAAATGATTTACAAAATAGACACAAGTACGTGAAACTACATTCTATGGTTGAATTATCGAAATCGAATATGCCCCTTTTTATTAAGTCTGGTAATCTAAGAATTAGGGAACAGACACCATAATTGACGCGAATCCTAAAGATAGATCTATTGGGCCTAACAAACCCCATTCAAAGTACCGGATGCTTTAGTACTTCGAAATTTATATCATATCCGAAGGGTGTCCCGGAATGATGGGGATATTCTTATATATGCATCTTGTTAATGTCGGTTACCAGGTGTTCATTATATGAATGATTTTTATCTCTATGTATGGGATGTGTATTGAAATATGAAATCTTGTGGTCTATTATTATGATTTGATATATATAGGTTAAACCTATAACTCACCAACATTTTTGTTGACGTTTTAAGCATGTTTATTCTCAGGTGATTATTAAGAGCTTCCGCTGTGGTATACTAAAATAAGGACGAGATTTGGAGTCCATGCTTGTATGATATTGTGTAAAAACTGCATTCAAGAAACTTATTTTGTTGTAACATATTTGTATTGTAAACCATTATGTAATGGTCGTGTGTAAATAGGATATTTTAGATTATCATTATTTGATAATCTACGTAAAGCTTTTTAAACCTTTATTGATGAAATAAAGGTTATGGTTTGTTTTAAAATGAATGCAGTCTTTGAAAAACGTCTCATATAGAGGTCAAAACCTCGCAACGAAATCAATTAATATGGAACGTTTTTAATCAATAAGAACGGGACATTTCAGTTGGTATCCGAGCGTTGGTCTTAGAGAACCAGAATTTTGCTTTAGTGTGTCTTATCGAGTTTGTTAGGATGCATTAGTGAGTCTGGACTTCGACCGTGTTTACTTGAAAAATGATTGCTTAACAAATTTTGTTGGAAACTATATATTTTTAACATGTGAATATTATGTGATATATTAATCTCTTAACGCGTTTGATATTATGTGATAGATGTCTACCTCTAGAACAAGTCCCATTGACTCACCTAATAATAATGAAGAGTCAAATGTAAATTGGAATGATTCGTGGACTGATTCACAAGTTCCCGAAGAGGAACCGGAAGAAGAGTCGGAACCGGAAGAAGAATCGGAACCGGAAGAAGAATTGGAACCGGATGAAGAAATAGAACCGGTGGGGGAAATAATAAAACGGTTAAGTAAAAGAAAATCCTCAACCAACCGACCAAGGTTAATTCTGGTCAATGGTGTTTCCGCCAAGGAAGCAAAATATTGGGAGGATTACCAATTCTCCGATGAATCGGATTCCGACGAGAATTCCGATGAAGTTATAGAAATTACCCCAACTGAATTTAAAAAGGCAAATAATAAGGGAATTGGCATAAAAATAGAGAAATCTAATTTCAACCCCGATGAACTTTATATGTATCGTCAACCCCCGAAGTCCTTAAGTTGTAACAATGACCCGGGAACCTCTAAACCACCAGGTTTTTCTAAACCGTTGTGGAAAACGACAGTTAGTATTAGGGGAACATCATATATCCCTAGAAACTTGGCAAAACGAGCCAAAACCGAAGAAGAAGAAACGAGCGAGTCGGAATAAGATAGTTGTATTCGTGTAGTGTAATATATGTAATATAGTGTTCTTATGCTTTATGATATATGTAAAAATTGCTTGTATTAATAAGTATTTTTTTATGAATCTAACTCTTGTCTATTTTACAGTTTAAAAACACAAAATGGATAGACAACCCAATATTTTAAGAGACCTACCCAGAGACATGATTGATGAAATCTTGTCTAGAGTCGGTCAGAATTCCTCGGCACAACTATTTAAGGCGAGATCAGTTTGTAAGACATTCGAAGAACGTTCCAAGAATGTCTTGGTTTATAAGAGACTTTCGTTTGAAAGATGGGGGATATCACATTGGGAAACCCATAAGTTACGATGTGTTTACTTTGACGCATATATTGCGGGGAACCCAAATGCTATTTTACGCAACGGGTTAAGAAATTATTTTGACTCAATATATCCGAATATTGGACTTCATGATTTAGAAAAAGCGGCTAACATGCAACATAAAGAAGCATGTTATGCTTACGGATATTCTCACCAAAGTGAGAACAAGAACATCGGGCTACAACTATTAAACAAAACGTTTCCACAAGTGACGGAGTCGGTAATTGGGGTAAGAAATGAGGTTTTTAGATTGTTACGGGACTGTTGGACATTACGTAACCCTCGTCCCTTTGACGATGTTACAACACGCTGTCTTATCAATGGCCATAACGGTTATGTTCCACAAGACCAAGGATGGGAAGTAGTCCTAGTAAAACCAGAATGCATGACTTGTTTCTGGACGTATGAATTACGTGTCTTTATTGCCTTTGCTGAATGACTTGTGTACTAGCTAGAATTATCTTCACAACTATCTTGTATCAAAGTTATTGTGTGCTATATTTCATGCTTTATGTAAAATAAGCGGAATTGTAAGTTTGTAAAATGTTGTATAAATGTTTGAACGCGAAATATTATTATAATCAGTTTTTCATATAGAATTGTAGTAGTTGAATTGTATATTAGCTACTAAGTATGAACTTAACGGGTAGGTACTACCCGAATTTAAACTTATAAAACGCTAATATGAAGAAAAAGCTTTTATAAATGAGTTCATATTATGCTACGAAATACTATTAACTACTCTTAATATTCTGTATGATTAACTTGTTCCATTTGACTATTTTGAAGGAAATGGCACCGACTACTCGACACACCGTGAATATGAATGAAGAGGAATTCCGTACTTTTCTAGCTTCAAACATAGCTGCAGTACAGGCTGCGCTACATACCAACAATAACCTTGGATCTAGCAGTACAAGAAATCGTGTAGGATGCACCTACAAAGAATTCACTGCCTGCAAACCTTTGGAATTTGATGGAATCGAAGGACCGATCGGATTGAAACGGTGGACCGAGAAGGTCGAATCGGTGTTTGCCATAAGTAAGTGTACTGAAGAGGACAAAGTGAAGTACGCTACGCATACCTTCACAGGTTCTGCGTTAACATGGTGGAATACCTATCTAGAGCAAGTAGGACAAGACGATGCGTACGCACTACCGTGGTCAGCATTCAAGCACTTGATGAACGAGAAGTACCGTCCCAGAACTGAGGTCAATAAGCTCAAGACAGAACTTAGAGGGTTACGAACCCAAGGATTTGATATTACCACGTACGAAAGACGATTCACAGAATTGTGCCTATTATGTCCGGGAGCATTCGAAGATGAGGAAGAGAAGATCGACGCGTTTGTGAAAGGATTACCGGAAAGAATCCAAGAAGATATAAGTTCACACGAGCCCGCCTCCATACAACAGGCATGTAGAATGGCTCACAAACTAGTGAACTAGATTGAAGAAAGAATTAAAGAACAGACTGCTGAAGAGGCCAATGTAAAGCAAGTCAAAAGAAAGTGGGAGGAAAACGGTGATAAGAATCACCAATACAACAACAACAGTAATTACAACAATAATCGCAACAATTATCCCAACAATCGCAACATCAATCGCAACTACAACAAACGGCCCCACAACAACAACAACAACAACAACAACAACAGCAACTACAATAATCATCCCAACAACAATAATAACCGCAACAACAACAACAATCAGAAGCAGCTATGCCAAATGTGTGAAAAGTATCACTCGGGGTTCTGCACCAAATTTTGCAACAAGTGTAAAAGAAATGGTCATAGCGCGGCGAAGTGTGAAGTCTACGGACCAGGAGTTAATAGAACAAAAGGAACAAATAGTGTCGGAACGAGTAATGGCGGAGCAAGTAGTGTCGGAGCAAGTTATGCCAATGTAGTTTGTTATAAATGTGGAAAACCGGGCCACATTATTAGAAATTGCCCGAACCAGGAGAACACGAATGGACAAGGCCGCGGAAGAGTTTTTAATATTAATGCGGCAGAGGCACAGGAAGACCCAGAGCTTGTTACGGGTACGTTTCTTATTGACAATAAATCTGCTTACGTTTTATTTGATTCGGGTGCGGATAGAAGCTATATGAGTAGAGATTTTTGTGCTAAATTAAGTTGTCCATTGATGCCTTTGGATAGTAAATTTTTACTCGAATTAGCAAATGGTAAATTAATTTCAGCAGATAATATATGTCGAAATCGAGAAATTAAACTGGTTAGCGAAACATTTAAGATTGATTTGATACCAGTAGAGTTAGGGAGTTTTGATGTGATAATCGGTATGGACTGGTTGAAAGAAGTGAAAGCAGAGATCGTCTGTTACAAAAATGCAATTCGCATTATACGAGAAAAAGGAAAACCCTTAATGGTGTACGGAGAAAAGGGCAACACGAAGCTACATCTTATTAGTAATTTGAAGGCACAAAAACTAATAAGAAAAGGTTGCTATGCTGTTCTAGCACACGTCGAGAAAGTACAAACTGAAGAAAAGAGCATCAATGATGTTCCCATTGCAAAAGAATTTCCCGATGTATTTCCGAAAGAATTACCGGGATTACCCCCACATCGATCCGTTGAATTTCAAATAGATCTTGTACCAGGAGCTGCACCAATAACTCGTGCTCCTTACAGAGTCGCACCCAGTGAGATGAAAGAACTGCAAAGCCAATTACAAGAACTTTTAGAGCGTGGTTTCATTCGACCAACCACATCACCGTGGGGAGCTCCTGTTTTGTTTGTTAAGAAGAAAGATGGTACATTCAGGTTGTGTATCGACTACCGAGAGTTGAACAAACTTACCATCAAGAACCGCTACCCACTACCGAGAATTGATGACTTATTTGATCAACTACAAGGCTCGTCTGTTTATTCAAAGATTGACTTACGTTCCGGGTATCATCAAATGCGGGTGAAAGAAGATGATATTCCAAAGACTGCTTTCAGAACACGTTACGGTCATTACGAGTTTATGGTCATGCCATTTGGTTTAACTAATGCACCAGCTGTGTTCATGGACCTTATGAACCGAGTGTGTGGACCATACCTTGACAAGTTTGTCATTGTTTTCATTGATGACATACTTATTTACTCAAAGAATGACCAAGAACACGGCGAACATTTGAGAAAGGTGTTAGAAGTATTGAAGAAGGAAGAATTGTACGCTAAGTTTTCAAAGTGTGCATTTTGGTTGGAAGAAGTTCAATTCCTCGGTCACATAGTGAACAAAGAAGGTATTAAGGTGGATCCGGCAAAGATAGAAACTGTTGAAAAGTGGGAAACCCCGAAAACTCCAAAACACATACGCCAGTTTTTAGGACTAGCTGGTTACTATAGAAGGTTCATCCAAGACTTTTCCAGAATAGCAAAACCCTTGACTGCATTAACGCATAAAGGGAAGAAATTTGAATGGAATGATGAACAAGAGAAAGCATTTCAGTTATTGAAGAAAAAGCTAACTACGGCACCTATATTGTCATTGCCTGAAAGGAATGATGATTTTGTGATTTATTGTGACGCATCAAAGCAAGGTCTCGGTTGTGTATTAATGCAACGAACGAAGGTGATTGCTTATGCGTCTAGACAATTGAAGATTCACGAACAAAATTATACGACGCATGATTTGGAATTAGGCGCGGTTGTTTTTGCATTAAAGACTTGGAGGCACTACTTATATGGGGTCAAAAGTATTATATATACCGACCACAAAAGTCTTCAACACATATTTAATCAGAAACAACTGAATATGAGGCAGCGTAGGTGGATTGAATTATTGAATGATTACGACTTTGAGATTCGTTACCACCCGGGGAAGGCAAATGTGGTAGCCGATGCCTTGAGCAGGAAGGACAGAGAACCCATTCGAGTAAAATCTATGAATATAATGATTCATAATAACCTTAGTACTCAAATAAAGGAGGTGCAACAAGGAGTTTTAAAAGAGGGAAATTTAAAGGATGAAATACCCAAAGGATCGGAGAAGCATCTTAATATTCGGGAAGACGGAACCCGGTATAGGGCTGAAAGGATTTGGGTACCAAAATTTGGAAATATGAGAGAAATGGTACTTAGAGAATCTCATAAAACCAGATACTCAATACATCCTGGAACGGGGAAGATGTACAAGGATCTCAAGAAACATTTTTGGTGGCCGGGTATGAAAGCCAATGTTGCTAAATACGTAGGAGAATGTTTGACGTGTTCTAAGGTCAAAGCTGAGCATCAGAAACCATCAGGTCTACTCCAACAACCCGAAATCCCAGAATGGAAATGGGAAAACATTACAATGGATTTCATCACTAAATTGCCAAGGACTGCAAGTGGTTTTGATACTATTTGGGTAATAGTTGATCGTCTCACCAAATCAGCACACTTCCTGCCAATAAGAGAAGATGACAAGATGGAGAAGTTAGCACGACTGTATTTGAAGGAAGTCGTCTCCAGACATGGAATACCAATCTCTATTATCTCTGATAGGGATGGCAGATTTATTTCAAGATTCTGGCAGACATTACAGCAAGCATTAGGAACTCGTGTAGACATGAGTACTGCCTATCATCCACAAACTGATGGGCAGAGCGAAAGGACGATACAAACGCTTGAAGACATGCTACGAGCATGTGTTATTGATTTCGGAAACAGTTGGGATCAACATCTACCATTAGCAGAATTTTCCTACAACAACAGCTACCATTCAAGCATTGAGATGGCGCCGTTTGAAGCATTTTATGGTAGAAAGTGCAGGTCTCCGATTTGTTGGAGTGAAGTGGGGGATAGACAGATTACGGGTCCGGAGATTATACAAGAAACTACCGAGAAGATCATCCAAATTCAACAACGGTTGCAAACCGCCCAAAGTCGACAAAAGAGCTACGCTGACATTAAAAGAAAAGATATAGAATTTGAAAATGGAGAGATGGTCATGCTTAAAGTTGCACCTTGGAAAGGTGTTGTTCGATTTGGTAAACGAGGGAAATTTAATCCAAGGTATATTGGACCATTCAAGATTATTGATCGTGTCGGACCAGTAGCTTACCGAATTGAGTTACCTCAACAACTCGCGGCTGTACATAACACTTTCCACGTCTCGAATTTAAAGAAATGTTTTGCTAAAGAAGATCTCACTATTCCGTTAGATGAAATCCAAATCAACGAAAAACTTCAATTCATCGAAGAACCCGTCGAAATAATGGATCGTGAGGTTAAAAGACTTAAGCAAAACAAGATACCAATTGTTAAGGTTCGATGGAATGCTCGTAGAGGACCCGAGTTCACCTGGGTTCGATTTGTTAACGGGTAGGTACTGTAGTGACCCGAACTTTTCCATGTTTATATATATTAACTGAGATTGATATTTACATGATTAAATGTTTCCAACATGTTAAGCAATCAAACTTGTTAAGACTTGATTAATTGAAATATGTTTCATATAGACAATTGACCACCCAAGTTGACCGGTGATTCACGAACGTTAAAACTTGTAAAAACTATATGATGACATATATATGGATATATATATAGTTAACACGATACTATGATAACTAAACATATCATTAAGTATATTAACAATGAACTACATATGTAAAAACAAGACTACTAACTTAATGATTTTTAAACGAGACATATATGTAACGATTATCGTTGTAAAGACATTTAATGTATATATATCATACTAAGAGATATTCATACATGATAATATCATGATAATATAATAATTTAAAATCTCATTTGATATTATAAACATTGGGTTAACAACATTTAACAAGATCGTTAACCTAAAGGTTTCAAAACAACAATTACATGTAACGACTAACGATGACTTAACGACTCAGTTAAAATGTACATACATGTAGTGTTTTAATATGTATTTATACACTTTTGAAAGACTTCAATACACTTATCAAAATACTTCTACTTAACAAAAATGCTTACAATTACATTCTCGTTTAGTTTCATCAACAATTCTACTCGTATGCACCCGTATTCGTACTCGTACAATACACAGCTTTTAGATGTATGTATTATTGGTATATACACTCCAATGATCAGCTCTTAGCAGCCCATGTGAGTCACCTAACACATGTGGGAACCATCATTTGGCAACTAGCATGAAATATCTCATAAAATTACAAAAATATGAGTAATCATTCATGACTTATTTACATGAAAACAAAATTACATATCCTTTATATCTAATCCATACACCAACGACCAAAAACACCTACAAACACTTTCATTCTTCAATTTTCTTCATCTAATTGATCTCTCTCAAGTTCTATCTTCAAGTTCTAAGTGTTCTTCATATATTCTACAAGTTCTAGTTACATAAAATCAAGAATACTTTCAAGTTTGCTAGCTCACTTCCAATCTTGTAAGGTGATCATCCAACCTCAAGAAATCTTTGTTTCTTACAGTAGGTTATCATTATAATACAAGGTAATAATCATATTCAAACTTTGGTTCAATTTCTATAACTATAACAATCTTATTTCAAGTGATGATCTTACTCGAACTTGTTTTCGTGTCATGATTCTGCTTCAAGAACTTCGAGCCATCCAAGGATCCGTTGAAGCTAGATCCATTTTTCTCTTTTCCAGTAGGTTTATCCAAGGAGCTTAAGGTAGTAATGATGTTCATAACATCATTCGATTCATATATATAAAGCTATCTTATTCGAAGGTTTAAACTTGTAATCACTAGAACATAGTTTAGTTAATTCTAAACTTGTTCGCAAACAAAAGTTAATCCTTCTAACTTGACTTTTAAAATCAACTAAACACATGTTCTATATCTATATGATATGCTAACTTAATGATTTAAAACCTGGAAACACGAAAAACACCGTAAAACCGGATTTACGCCGTCGTAGTAACACCGCGGGCTGTTTTGGGTTAGTTAATTAAAAACTATGATAAACTTTGATTTAAAAGTTGTTATTCTGAGAAAATAATTTTTATTATGAACATGAAACTATATCCAAAAATTATGGTTAAACTCAAAGTGGAAGTATGTTTTCTAAAATGGTCATCTAGACGTCGTTCTTTCGACTGAAATGACTACCTTTACAAAAATGATGTGTAACTTATTTTTCTGACTATAAATCTATACTTTTTCTGTTTAGATTCATAAAATAGAGTTCAATATGAAACCATAGCAATTTGATTCACTCAAGACGGATTTAAAATGAAGAAGTTATGGGTAAAACAAGATTGGATAATTTTTCTCATTTTAGCTACGTGAAAATTGGTAACAAATCTATTCCAACCATAACTTAATCAACTTGTATTGTATATTATGTAATCTTGAGATACCATAGACACGTATACAATGTTTCGACCTATCATGTCGACACATCTATATATATTTTGGAACAACCATAGACACTCTATATGTGAATGTTGGAGTTAGCTATACAGGGTTGAGGTTGATTCCAAAATATATATAGTTTGAGTTGTGATCAATACTGAGATACGTATACACTGGGTCGTCGATTGATTCAAGATAATATTTATCGATTTATTTCTGTACATCTAACTGTGGACAACTAGTTGTAGGTTACTAACGAGGACAGCTGACTTAATAAACTTAAAACATCAAAATATATTAAAAGTGTTGTAAATATATTTTAAACATACTTTGATATATATGTATATATTGTTATAGGTTCGTGAATCAACCAGTGGCCGAGTCTTACTTCCCGACGAAGTAAAAATCTGTGAAAGTGAGTTATAGTCCCACTTTTAAAATCTAATATTTTTGGGATGAGAATACATGCAGGTTTTATAAATGATTTACAAAATAGACACAAGTACGTGAAACTACATTCTATGGTTGAATTATCGAAATCGAATATGCCCCTTTTTATTAAGTCTGGTAATCTAAGAATTAGGGAACAGACACCCTAATTGACGCGAATCCTAAAGATAGATCTATTGGGCCTAACAAACCCCATCCAAAGTACCGGATGCTTTAGTACTTCGAAATTTATATCATATCCGAAGGGTGTCCCGGAATGATGGGGATATTCTTATATATGCATCTTGTTAATGTCGGTTACCAGGTGTTCACCATATGAATGATTTTTATCTCTATGTATGGGATGTGTATTGAAATATGAAATCTTGTGGTCTATTATTATGATTTGATATATATAGGTTAAACCTATAACTCACCAACATTTTTGTTGACGTTTTAAGCATGTTTATTCTCAGGTGATTATTAAGAGCTTCCGCTGTCGCATACTTAAATAAGGACTAGATTTGGAGTCCATGCTTGTATGATATTGTGTAAAAACTGCATTCAAGAAACTTATTTTGTTGTAACATATTTGTATTGTAAACCATTATGTAATGGTCGTGTGTAAACAGGATATTTTAGATTATCATTATTTGATAATCTACGTAAAGCTTTTTAAACCTTTATTGATGAAATAAAGGTTATGGTTTGTTTTAAAATGAATGCAGTCTTTGAAAAACGTCTCATATAGAGGTCAAAACCTCGCAACGAAATCAATTAATATGGAACGTTTTTAATCAATAAGAACGGGACATTTCAGTGCCCTTGATTAGAGCACCTCTTACAAGTAACTGTGCAGTAACCATCATGAGCTTTATAGCAATGAGGACACACACGCTGATTTCTGTTATTAGCACCTGAGGTGTCCTGTTTCTTCTGCTGATTTTGGTTTTGATTGCGGTTGTTATCCCACTTTCGTTTCCCATTATCAGCCTTCTTGACAACCTCCTCACTACTTTCAACAACTGTAGTCTTGCTTCTTCTCAACACCTTGTCATTAAGTTTGTGGGCTATAGACATAGCCGCCTTAATAGTCTGGGGTTCACTAGACTCAACCTCGTGTTCAATCTTCTCGGACAAACCATCAATGTAAGCCTCAATTTTGCGGTCCTCATCCGCATAAACCCTCGGACACAGCAAAGTTAACTCGAAAAACCTTCGTTCATAGGCATCTAACTCTGTACCATGCATTTTCAAATTCTTGAGCTCAACCTCTAGCTTCTTAAGCTCACCCCGAGGTCTATAGCGGGTGATCAATCTTTCCTTAAAATCTGTCCAGGCCAAACCATAAGCTACATCGCTTCCCAAACTACTAACCAGATTGTTCCACCATGTCAAGGCACTATCCTTGAGAGTGCAACTAGCAAAACTAACTTTGTCCTCTTCACGGACCCGACTGACCCTGAAAATAGATTCGATTTTCTCGAACCAACGAGTAAGCCCTATTGGTCCTTCCGTACCACTGAATTCTTGGGGTCGAACAGCCATAAAAGTTTTGTGGGAGCATCCCACGTTGTTGTTTCACATTGGCGTTAACATTAGCATTTGCTGCCATAGCAGCAGCAATTCCTTCATTGATCAGGCGTTGCATACGCGCTTCAGTGGACTCTCTTGGAGGCATGATCCTCAAAATAGAATAACACATCCGTTAGTACCAAGAATAATACTAGTGTCATAAAGGAATAGATCAAAACACGAAAAGACTAACCATTAAGATATTAGTCAACTAACACTCTGAGTAATAACATGACAGTTATGATTGTTATAGAAATAACCATCACATGCATACATATTTTATGATAACATCATACAACATACATAGCACCTAACATACATGAACATATATTACGCATAATATAACATGCCAAGAGCCACAGCATCAGAAATAAAACATGATAATGATAATAGATGTCATAAAAATAACCATCCATACATAATGAAAAATATCCCATAACAAAAGCTTAATAAAATCCTCGGCAAAATGCCGTACATAACCCAAAATGTATGTATAAAAAGGACATTAAGTCTGATGAAATAGATAATCAATATGAATAATCACATCACATTCGCTTAGAGCGGGTGTGATAAGCTGGTCCATCATGAGTCTCAGCAGGATCCTCATACTTACGCAACTTCCCTTTCACAACATCCAACTCTTCTTTCAATACACGAACAGTGCTCTCGAGAGCCTCCAACTTAGCATTAACTTCTCGATCACGCTTACGGTTCTCATCCTCAACCCTATGCTTGAAAGTGATAAAGTTACCCATGTCGGAACGGATCTCGTCCATAACTTCATTATATGGCAAAGTGCGCAAACAATCACTAAGGGCGTTAATACGTGTCACCTCATTATAAGCCCGGTTCATATGAGTAATGGTAAAAAAATAGTAATGAACAGGATCATCGATCTCTGGTTGATTAGCACGACGTCTAGCAGGAGACGGTGGAGCAGGAGCAGCAACAGAGTTATCGCTCGAAGTCGACATCTGCAAACAGCAAAACCGCAAACCACATACCAAAAAGATATGAAAGCTAATAATATAACTTATACGAAATGAAATGCATAATAATGCTATAGCAAAAAGGTCGGGCTGTAGACTAGACTCTAATGCACCCTAATAATCACGGGTTGACCACATTAAGACCGCCTAGTTCCCTACAACCAACGCTCTGATACCACATGTGACGACCCTGTCAAAATACTTAACGGATCTATCAGTTAGTCCCACAGCTTGATCGGATTTAAATGAATTAAATAAACAAAGTTGCATTCTTTTATTTCAAAAGTTTCCCAAAAAGGAAACAAACCCAAACATGTAGTTTTAAACTACCAACCATAGTAATAAACCAAAAGTTGACACAAATCCTTGCCAACAAACCCACAAGTTTAAATTATCCAGAAATAGAATGCAAGCTTAAGTTTCATAAAATGTTTCATAAAATCTGCCCAAATGCATGCAGACTCTTCTAAAGACAGCGAAAGCATCATATAACTCAAGTACCTGTGAAAACATGCAAGTAAACTGTCAACACAAAGGTTGAGTGAATTATAGGTTTAAATAAATAAATAAACTTTAGACCACAAGATTTAAAAATGTTAGAAAACATTAAACATTATTCCATTATCAATGAGCCACCTGGTAACCACTTAACCCTTTATTTACCCTTGCCAAACACAATAAAAATATACACTTGGACAGTGTATCTATAACAAATTACGAAGTACTAAACATTCCGATTATAAATTGCTGGCGCGACTAGCTCGAAATGGGGTTGTCAAACCCGATAGATCTATCCGTAGGATTCGCGTTCACCAGTAGAAACCAATGATTACAGTTACCAGACTAGGGAATATTTTTGTCCAACTCACAATGAATAATTAAATTTAACTGTTACTTGTGTCTAAACGTAAATAAAATGCATGAAATCACATCCCAAAAATATACTTTGAAAAGTATGTAAAAACGGGACTATAACTTACCTTAAAAGCAACTGAAGAAACCACACAAACAAGCGAACATCAAGTAAAGTAAAGTGATCAAGAAAGATCACAACGCCGACCTATAAATAAAGCAGGTCGATATAAATAACTAACTTAGGTCAAGTCTTAGTATGATAGCTATTGTACATGTTGCAAGTAGACATAGAACAATACTCGGCAAGCATCGGTTTGACTGGAACAGCGTACGGACACATACTTTCTATTTATAGAAAGTTTCTATTTTAGGAAAGTTTCTATTTTTGGAAAGTTTCTATTTTTGGAAAGTTTCCAAATTTAGAAAGTTCTATTTTTAGAAAGTTTTTAAGTTAGGAAAGTTTCCTTATTTAGAAAGTCAACAAAAGTCAACTGAAAGTCAAAGTCAACCGAAAGTCAACTTAAAAGTCAAACTTGGTCAAACATAGTCAACGTTAATTTGAAAAGTGTAAGTTATAATAATAATGTAAGTTATAATGTTTATTAAAGTTAAAAGTGTATAATTATGTCATAACATAAGTTTAATTAAATAAAATGAATTATTAAAGTTAATATAAGTTGAAATGATATAATTAATATAACATAAGTATTTAATTAATTAATTAAATATTAGTCATAATATAAATATTATTAATTAATAATAAATTTTAAATCATATCATAAGTATTATTAATTAATAATGAATTATTAATCATATCATAAGTTTCTAAATATAATTATTAAATCATAAGTATTTAATAATTAAATCATAATTAAATAATAATTAAGTCTTATAATAATTAAATAATTATTTAATCTTCATTATAAGTCTTATAATAATATTATTATAAAATAAATTTAATACTTATCATAAGTATTTTCCATTAATAATAAAAGTGTCATTAATCATAAGTTAAATTAAAATGTTAATTAAATCATAAATAATAATTAAATGATATAATAAATATTTATATCATAAATCTTAAAATAATAATAATTACCTCTTTTATCATAAGTAATTAATTAATAATGAAATCCATAAATTTTATCATAAGTTTAATCATTAACCATAAGTTTTTAATTCAAAAGTTCATCGGGTCGTATTTTGAGCCCCGGGTGTCGATTTCTGGCGAGCCTTATATGCATCTCCGCCTATCCAAACCACCCGACACAATGGTGTACTCAAGAACACTCCAAGAACAGTCCCTAGGTCATGGTAATCAGCAATGACACCACTTGGGACTTCAATTTACTCAAAACAGTGATTTAGGCACAACGGGTGAACCGTGGCTCGGATTTAGGTGACCCGAACATGAAAATTCGTCCCACCATCGGTCCTAACCAAATGACACACCCCAAAGACACCAAGGATGGTCACAAAGTCGGACCCAACCTGGTTCTTGTCCATAACACAGTTCAATTTTAACAAAAAGTAATTTGATCATAACTAGGGCTCCGGGAATCGAAACGACATGAATCCGGAGTCTAAAATTAATGTCTTGATGAGAGGAACTCATCTAGATAGTTTATTTTAACTTTTATATCAGTCACAAACCCAGAAATCACGAAATAGCTGCTGTCCAAAAATTTACAAACCGAAAACATGCAATTTTGAGTACATCTATGCATACAAACACCATTACAATAATCCACAAACATCATACTATCAATTAAACATCAAAATACAGTAAATAAATGAAAAATAGAAAATTCTAGGGTTAGGGTTTATACCCTAATCAAGAATCAATCAATGTAATCGCGTAGAGAAAGACGAGAGGAATCCGATTATACTAGTTATCTCTTGATCCAAGCTTGAAAATTGATGAAGATGGTGGTTTATGGTGGTGATGGCGACGGCACAAGGGGAAGATGAGAAGGAGGAGAGAAAAATTAATAAGTTTAGGTTTAGATTAATTGTGGAATAATTAAAATGGAATGTCAAAAAAAGAAAATAAGGGAATTATTAAAGTATGAATTATTAAAGTGAATTATTAAAGTATGAATTATTAAAGTGAATTATTAAAGTATGAATTATTAAAGTGAATTATTAAGGTATGAATTATTAAAGTGAATTATTAAAGTATGAATTATTAAAGTGAATTATTAAAGTTAAAGTAAAGTAAAAATAAAGTAAAGGTAAAGTTTAAGTATAGTAAAAGTATAAAACTATGTACGTATAATACGCATATAAATATATAATATTAATTTAAATCGTTATATATATTTAATAAAATAAAATATAAATATCGTTATCTTTATCATACTAGTTAAGTAATGAGTTATCAAAAGTGGTTCTAGATATTTATAAAAGTTATATACATTTTAATAATAAAGTTCTTTTTAAACTGAAAACGTTTTTGTACGTTTGAAACTAAATAGATCAATCGAGTCTTTATGAGATTCAATCTTCCACTATCCTTTGTCTAGTTCTCAATGATTGATAATTTGTTCTTATTTATAAATCACTTTATCATTTTACGAATATTGTTAAAATGGAAAGATTTCTCAAATCAACGTGGGCCTTTCAATAGAGACTTGTAATCATAATTCAATATATCTGATAATTCAATCATTTAATCTTATCTTCTAATTCCATTGATAAACATTTTGAAACAGATACAATCATATAAAGTATTTAATCTAATATTTTGTTTACGTTTCAAGTTATAATATATATACACATATACATATATAATCATATTCGTTTAATGGTTCGTGAATCGTTGGAACTTGGTCGAGGTTGAATGAATGTATGAACATAGTTTAAAATTCTTAAAATTTAACTTAACAAATATTGCTTATCGTGTCGGAAATATATAAAGATTAAAGTTTAAATTTGGTTGGAAATTTCCGGGTTGTCACAGTACCTACCCGTTAAAGAAATTTCGTCCCGAAATTTGAGTGGAAAGGTCGTGAATGATAATAAGTATGTTTTCATGATGCATAGGGGCTGAAAATTAGAGTTTTATCATCAGCGAATAATTTGGATAAACAATCCATTTATATGAAGAGTACGAATGAAGCTAACATAGAAGAGTGAAATGAGTAAGTGTAGATTCATCTTATCATTTGACGTAGACATGATTGATTCCCAGATTTCAAGGGATTTGAAGAAAATCTTCTTAATAAGATTTGACTCTCCGGTAATCAAGGGAATTAGGATCCGCTTTAAATGCGATCGTCCATTTTAATTGTTCTGTCAGAGATTTTCTTATAAATTCACCTCCTTCGTTTCCTTACAACTCACACCTTCTGTTGATGCATTTTATGCAAGTCCCTAGACATCTACCCACGTCCATTGCAGGTACAACAGTTTACAGGCCACCATGATTGCTCGTTATTATCCTATCTGTATTTGTATGTGGTTACAGGAACTACAGGAACGAGATTTAGATGTTTGACTATGTTAGACTTAGTCAGACGTACGAGTGAAGCCTCACTAGTACGGCTGACAGGCTCATACGCACGGTTGATGCTGAGCTAAGTCACAATTACAACCTAAATGAGAAGACACGAGTGAGTGATCACCCGTACGGCTGATGAAGCTAACTCGTACGTGTGATGAATGAATCGTATGGGTGAGTCAAGAGTAGGGGTATATAAAGTCTTATGTTCTTCATTTTAGGTTAAGCCTCTCATTTGTTACACACACTCAGATCTAGTGAGCTCCTCCGATTCTCTCTCAGTCCAAATCACCCAGGTGGTGAATAATAGCTCTAGGTGTTGATCTAATCACACTTGATTTAGTTGTGGTTTGACTAAATTAATCAAAAAAAAAAAAAAAACTTAACCTATTCACTAGAGGGTTTGATTCACTTATTCCGCCATTGTGTGAGTTAAATCTGTTGATTTCTAAGTTCCTAGTCATGTTTCATCACCTTCTATTCTTTCCCCCTCAACTCATATTTTAAAGTATTCATCAATATGTTCCATCCAGTTCTGATTCTCGATATACTTCTAACTTTCATATCGGTCATTCTTCTTTTTCATCTACCGCCGGAAGAATCTATTTACTTCTACTATACTCTTGGGTTTATAGTGTTTCTAGTTCTCCCGTGTCTTTATATTGCTATATGCATCGATATATATGGTTTATAATTTCTGGTTTGTCGTTGGGCTTTATATGTTCCCTTATATTTCAAAGTCTCTGCTTCTATCTTCTATAATCATTATCATTCACAGTTAATGCTCTCTTTTATTTGCTGCAATTTATACCCCAATTTCTATTTTGAAGTTTTGTCCTTTTGTTTCTTCTTCTTGTTATTAAGCACCGCTTGTAATGGTCCAGAATTCACAGATATGAATTTCGGAATGAACATTGTCAATGTTCTAGGAAGGAAATTGTGATGGCACGATCTTGACTTGTCAAATTATTAGAATACCTTGGAAAAGGCCGAATCATCAAGAAATATTTTCTTGATATTTTAGAGGTTAAATAGAATACAAGAGTCGTATAACATGGCACATGATGATGTTATGATCTGTGAATCATCACGTTCCATTTAGAAACTCAGCATGACTTACTGTAATATAATCACATTGATCAAGTGTCATTATATTATACTAATTCATGCTTCAGTTCCCAACACTACTTCAAAATATTCCTATTTTAAACTTGAATGTTTCAGAATTTAGAAACTAAAATAGTTTCTTTTATGATGCAATACAGATAGCGCGAAGAGGTAAATGATTTCAAATAAGAAAAATTAAGAAAATATCTTCAGAAATATGGAGGATATTTATAATGAAAGATATGATGATATTTTAGAATTTCTAATATCAGAGGATGATGAAGAATATTGTCCGCATGGGTTTAGAGTCAGGAGCAAGGTATTCGTTAATGACTTCAGCAGGTACTGAATCATTTGGATCCTTTGAAGTCAGGTTAAGTCTTTGTAATTTGTCCACAGCCTCCTTCCTACTTCGCTCAATCCGTTTTCCAGTTCCAAAACTTCTCTTTTTCTGCGCTTTGCCAGCACACTTCATCATTATCATCCAGCTTTTACCGTTTAAAGTCGTTTATAGTTTTTGCAGCTTCATCAGCATTTTTTTTTTCGGAGAACCAATTCGTAGTTCGGAGTGTTTTTCAGAAACTTCACATTCAAATTAAGTCCAGAAGATAGACGTTATATATACACATATAACTGTTGGCGTAGACATGCTGCGAGATTTCAAAATACTGATTGCTAATTCCCAATGATTCGTATGGCAATTCTCATTACAAGATGTGAATGAGTAAATGATGGGGTTTCAATGAATAATTATAATGACTTTTTAGAGAGGCTAAAGTCAAAGGGTAATGAAGTTGTTGGTACATTTGCTAATAATGTGGTGGAATGTAAAAGGTTTCCTGGTAACGATGGTGTATATCTCAAGGTTATAATAAGGTTAGTCTGACTGAAAAGTCGAAGTTGACTTGCTGGAGCTGTGACAAAACTGGCTACTTTGAATAGGAGTCGCAAAGTTATTTTTGCTAATAAATGCCAAAGAATCTGACGCGAATACGTTGTTTAAACTTTTACTTTGGTTTCAAGAGTTTTTCGGGTACATAACTATGGGTAACATGTGGTTGGATCATCATCTCGATTGCTCATCATTCGAAGTGTCTTCAGAAATTTTCGAAGGGTTTGAACACAGATTGCGATCGTTAACATACATTAGATGTTCTAACACAGTTTTGAAGTCAAAATATAGCTTGTGAAAGATGTAAGGATCTAAGAGTGATGATTTTAGTCATATCTCAAGTTGAATTTTGAGATTTCAAAATCAGAATATGTAATTAAATTTTGAATGAGTATGGTTGTTTTGATTTCTATAAAAGAATATATATTGTTGTGAAAGTAGGGAGTATAATGGATGATTTGCTGAATCAGATTCGAAGAATGTAACATATTAATTGTGAATTTATATATCTCTCGGGTATTACCTACCCGTTAAAAAAATTTCACAATTAATATTTTGTACAAAAGAATTTTATTACAGTCTTTATGAAAATATATATATGTATATTTTCTTCAGATGTAACATAGATTTAATGAGTTAATGTTAAATTAAACTCATTTGATTTACGGTTGAAACTAGAATTGAATAATCTCTAAAGGCTTTAAAAAGTACATAACTTTTACGCAGTATTTCTTTAATGACATTGAAATTATGAATCAATACTTCGTTATTTGTTGATGTATGATGTTCGGTTCGTGGAATTCTTGTGAATTTCGCAAAGTACGAATGATGTTATCTGAAAAGTTTCGGGTACATCGATGATGAAAGTGAAAAATCAAATATATACTTGATTTCTTATGAATTGGAATTTGTTGAATTGCGATAGAGATTGTAGTTAATGCTGGTTAAGTTGCGGCCGAAGGACGTACATTATTGCATATTTGTAATATGAATTAACCGAGTAGTTAAGATTCACACACAATAGCTTAGCACGGAAAGATTTATTTCAATATATATATATATATATATATATATATATATATATATATATATATATATATATATATATATATATATATATATATAATTTCTTCAGAGGGAATGAGTTAATTCTTCATAACTCGTTGATACAATATACACGTTATTGATTCGTAATGATGTCCACAGTGATTCTTGAACTGACGGAGTTTGTGATGTTATCGGTGTTGTTGATTCGGATGTTGACTGTACTGACGATGCTGGTAACGCTGACGGTACTGTTGATGCTGTTGGTAAAGCAAGTTTAGCTTGTTAATCACACACCATTTTTGTCAGGGTTTCTACTCTTCCTTCTATCATTTTGGTTCGCTTAACTGATTTATGGTTAGGGCTAGATTAGATAATCTCTAAGACTTTAGAGATTACATAATCGCCGCGGAATGTTTCTCCAATGCTGTTGGTACTCCTTGGTATCTATGGTGCGTATGACGTTGATGCACGTGGGACAGATTGTGAAGTTGAGGTTTACGACGCGGTTGTGGTTGGAGGTGGTAATGGTACTGTTGGCATTGATGATGGTGGTACTGGTTATGCTGCTGATGCTGCTGCTGGTGTTTGTAATCTCTGCACCATATTCTCCAAAGCCACTACCCGAGCGCGAAGCTCGTTGACTTCTTCTATTACACCGGGGTGATTGTCGGTTCGGACGAGCGGATAAAATCTAAAATTTGATGTAATATATAATCGTGACGAGATACTCTCGAGATGAGCGAGAAAATGGTGTTTCGGACAGGTTCGCCGGTAAGTGCTTCAGGTTCTTCGTCAAGAGGGCAATGTGGTGGATGGAAGGGATCACCTTCTTCTTGTCTCCAATGATTGAGGAGGCTACGAACCCATCCCTAATTCATCCAGAATAGGTGATGACTGATTGGTTGATCTATTCCGGTCACACTGCTTTCGGAGCTTGAATGGGATTCCATTTTGGAATCTGAGTGATTTGAACTGATGACGAATTCCATATCGTACGATTGGATAAATGATTTTTTTTTCGATATGAAATGATTTTGGCTAACGGATGGTATTCTAATTACATAGAATATATATATATATATATATATATATATATATATATATATATATATATATATATATATATATATATATATATATATATATATATATATATATATATATATATATATATATATATCAAAAGATTTCGTAGATTACGGAGGACTTTGCGGGATATGTCAGGCAAAGTTTAAAGTAACAGATACGATAAGATATGATTTAGCAGATATGCTAAGATATGAATTTTTGTCTATACACTATTCATGCAATCAATGCAGCAAGACGTGTCTTAGACTAAAAATGATAAGCAGGTAATTTCCTGAGGATGATAAGTAGTTAATTTTTGACACAAAATGATAAGGAAAACTTTTGACATATAGACACGTTGAAGTCCAGACTCACTAATGCATCTTATCGACTTATCAGTTAGACACACTAATGCAGACCTGGTTCGCTAAGACCACCGCTCTGATACCAACTGAAAAGACCCGTTCATATACATTATAAACGATTCACAATAGTTGATTACATTGCGAGGTATTTGACCTCTATATGATACATTTTACAAACATTGCATTCGTTTTTAAAAGACAAACTTTCTTTACATCGAAAATTGACAGGCATGCATACCATTTCATAATATCCACTATCCAACTATAAATTGATTTAATAATAATCTTTGATGAACTCGATGACTCGAATGCAACGTTCTTCGAAATATGATATGAAAGACTCCAAGTAATATCTTTAAAATGAGCAAATGCACAGCGGAAGATTTCTTTAACACCTGAGAATAAACATGCTTTAAAGTGTCAACCAAAAGGTTGGTGAGTTCATTAGTTTATCATAATCATTTATTTCCATCATTTTAATAGACCACAAGAATTTCATTTCCAGTTCTCATAAATATACGTCCCATGCATAGAGACAAAAATAATCATTCATATGGTGAACACCTGGTAACCGACATTAACTAGATACATATAAGAATATCCCCTATCATTCCGGGATCCTCCTTCGGACATGATATAAATTTCGAAGTACTAAAGCATCCGATACTTTGGATGGGGTTTGTTAGGCCCAATAGATCTATCTTTAGGATTCGCGTCAATTAGGGTGTCTGTTCCCTAATTCTTAGATCACCAGACTTTAATAAAAAGGGGCATATTCGATTTCGATAATTCAACCATAGAATGTAGTTTCAATTACTTGTGTCTATTTCGTCAAACATTTATAAAAGTGCATGTATTCTCAGTCCCAAAAATATAAAGGGTAAAAAGGTAAATGAAACTCACTATACTGTATTTCGTAGTAAAAATACATATAACGTCATTGAACAAGTGCAAGGTTGGCCTCGAATTCACGAACCTAAATTAATTATATATATTTATGTGTTGGTCAATATTTGTCTAACAAATTAGGTCAAGTCATAGTGTACCACAATCCTAATGCTCGAGACTAATATGCAAAAGTCAACAAAAGTAAATTTGACTCGAAATAATTTCCAAAAATCTATACATGATTAATATATAGTTTAAATATCATCGTTTTATATTTTTAAATATTTTTAAAAGATTAATTAGAGTAAATAGTATAATTTATTTATTAATAAATAAAATTTTATATTAAATTTATATAATAAAATATACTTTTATATATATTAAGTAATAAAATTTATAGGGTTCATTTAATATTACAAAGATAATATGATAGATATTATTAAAGTAAGTTATTACACGTAGTAAAATATGTTTGTATCACATATTTATTTGATAAAATAATATCTATAATGATAGTATGTAAAAGTTGTATTATTTTGTAATAATAATTATTTTTATAAAAATATCAATATTTATAATTACTAAGATGACATTATGATAAAACGATAATTCTAATTATGATAACTTTAATATTTACGATAATTTTTAATATTATCTTTAAAATAATAATTCTATTTAAAATAATAATAATAATGATATTTTATTGTAACAATGACATTTCTATTAAAATGATAATTTTTGTTAAAATGATAGTTTTAATACTAACGATACTTTTAATAATAATAGTAATGATAATAATAAGAACGATAATTTTATCTAAATCAATATCTTATAATATTTTAATTTCATCATGATACTCTTACCCATTATTTCCTAATCGTTTCGTTTAATAGCTTTTAATCGCCTTTTATATAGTGTTCATAATAATGATAATAATAGTAATCAAAATAATTAGGTGTTACAAATATTTGTTTTAATTACACTAATATTAATAATGATAGTTACTATAACATTATTAACGATAATACTAATAATTATCTTAATGATAATATAGTAATAATAATAATAACAATAACAATAACCATTTTTAAATAATGATATATATATTAATAATGATAATAATAATAATAATACTAATAATAATAATAATAATAATAATAATAATAATAATAATAATAATAATTGGATAATAATAATAATACTAATTATAACTTTAACGATAATAACGATAGTAATAAATAAATAAAAATAACAATTTTTAATAATAAATCCCTTTTATTGATAAAGATAATAATAATCATAATAATAAGATAAAACTAGAACGACGATAAAAATGACGATAATAATAATCATTTTTAATAAAAATATCAAAAATTCAATTGATTATAACTTCTAATCCATTCATCGAAACCATTCGATATCTAAAGGAAAAGTTCTTAATTTTTCGCTAGCTTTCCAAGGACATGCATATCTTATACCTTATCTCAACCGCAAGTGTAACTAATTCAAGATTCAACCTAACCTGTCTAAGGGCAATATCAAAAGTACAAGCATGCATAATCCTAAATACTCGAGCACTAGTCAGGGATACACTATTAGTATGTAAAAGTTAAATTATGTGTACTCACGTATCAATATTGAGATTCAATATTGCAGGAAAGGTACGTAGACGCAACGGAAATGATAAACACTATATTGACCTCACGAGCATACCCATGAACCATACTCAATCACCTCCATAGCTATAACTTATAATTTCCCTAATCCTATCCTACTAGAAAAACAATTTCGAAACCACTCGGACAACACTCCGTAGTAATATTTTATGTATACTAATAATATCTTGAAATAATACGGAGTAAATATACATATGTAAATCGATTGAGAGAGTTTAGAGAAAAATATTTTCAAGTTTCTATGAAATAATGAAACCTATTGAATTCTATTTATAATAGTTTTTTGAATTATTAAAGTGAATTATTAAAGTATGAATTATTAAAGTATGAATTATTAAAGTGAATTATTAAAGTATGAATTATTAAAGTGAATTATTAATGTATGAATTATTAAAGTGAATTATTAAAGTTAAAGTAAAGTAAAAATAAAGTAAAGGTAAAGTTTAAGTATAGTAAAAGTATAAAACTATGTACGTATAATACGCGTATAAATATATATAATATTAATTTAAATTGTTATATATATTTAATAAAATAAAATATAAATATCATTATCTTTATCATACTAGTTAAGTAATGAGTTGTCAAAAGTGGTTCTAGATATTTATAAAAGTTATATACATTTTAATAATAAAGTTCTTTTTAAACTGAAAACGTTTTTGTACGTTTGAAACTAAATAGATCAATCGAGTCTTTATGAGATTCAATCTTCCACTATCCTTTGTCTAGTTCTCAATGATTGGAAATTTGTTCATATTTATAAATCACTTTATCATTTTCCGAATATTGTTAAAATGGAAAGATTTCTCAAATCAACGTGGGCCTTTCAACAGAGACTTGTAATCATAATTCAATATATCTGATAATTCAATTATTTGATCTTATCTTCTAATTCCATTGATAAACATTTTGAAACAGATACAATCATATAAATTATTTAATCTAATATTTTGTTTACGTTTCAAGTTATAATATATATACACATATACATATATAATCATATTCGTTTAATGGTTCGTGAATCGTTGGAACTTGGTCGAGGTTGAATGAATGTATGAACATAGTTTAAAATTCTTGAAATTTAACTTAACAAATATTGCTTATCGTGTCGGAAATATATAAAGATTAAAGTTTAAATTTGGTTGGAAATTTCCGGGTTGTCACACCATAGTCTAATTTCCACAAGTGTCGTTCTTTTGTCCAAACCCCAATTATGGTACAAAACCCAATTACCCCGTCTTTAATATTTTAGCCCAACATCATGATTACTTCAATTTAAATAAGCATAATAATAACTTAGCTACGAGACATTAATTTAAAAAGGTTCCATATTAATTGATTTCGTTGCGAGGTTTTGACCTCTATATGAGACGTTTTTCAAAGACTGCATTCATTTTAAAACAAACCATAACCTTTATTTCATCAATAAAGGTTTAAAAAGCTTTACGTAGATTATCAAATAATGATAATCTAAAATATCCTGTTTACACACGACCATTACATAATGGTTTACAATACAAATATGTTACAACAAAATAAGTTTCTTGAATGCAGTTTTTACACAATATCATACAAGCATGGACTCCAAATCTCGTCCTTATTTAAGTATGCGACAGCGGAAGCTCTTAATAATCACCTGAGAATAAACATGCTTAAAACGTCAACAAAAATGTTGGTGAGTTATAGGTTTAACCTATATATATCAAATCATAATAATAGACCACAAGATTTCATATTTCAATACACATCCCATACAAAGAGATAAAAATCATTCATATGGTGAACACCTGGTAACCGACATTAACAAGATGCATATATATAAGAATATCCCCATCATTCTGGGACACCCTTCGGATATGATATAAATTTCGAAGTACTAAAGCATCCGGTACTTTGGATGGGGTTTGTTAGGCCCAATAGATCTATCTTTAGGATTCGCGTCAATTAGGGTGTATGTTCCCTAATTCTTAGATTACCAGACTTAATAAAAAGGGGCATATTCGATTTCGATAATTCAACCATAGAATGTAGTTTCACGTACTTGTGTCTATTTTGTAAATCATTTATAAAACCTGCATGTATTCTCATCCCAAAAATATTAGATTTTAAAAGTGGGACTATAACTCACTTTCACAGATTTTTACTTCGTTGGGAAGTAAGACTTGGCCACTGGTTGATTCACGAACCTATAACAATATATACATATATATCAAAGTATGTTCAAAATATATTTACAACACTTTTAATATATTTTGATGTTTTAAGTTTATTAAGTCAGCTGTCCTCGTTAGTAACCTACAACTAGTTGTCCACAGTTAGATGTACAGAAATAAATCGATAAATATTATCTTGAATCAATCCACGACCCAGTGTATACGTATCTCAGTATTGATCACAACTCAAACTATATATATTTTGGAATCAACCTCAACCCTGTATAGCTAACTCCAACATTCACATATAGAGTGTCTATGGTTGTTCCGAAATATATATAGATGTGTCGACATGATAGGTCGAAACATTGTATACGTGTCTATGGTATCTCAAGATTACATAATATACAATACAAGTTGATTAAGTTATGGTTGGAATAGATTTGTTACCAATTTTCACGTAGCTAAAATGAGAAAAATTATCCAATCTTGTTTTACCCATAACTTCTTCATTTTAAATCCGTTTTGAGTGAATCAAATTGCTATGGTTTCATATTGAACTCTATTTTATGAATCTAAAAAGAAAAAGTATATGTTTATAGTCGGAAAAATAAGTTACAAGTCGTTTTTGTAAAGGTAGTCATTTCAGTCGAAAGAACGACGTCTAGATGACCATTTTAGAAAACATACTTCCACTTTGAGTTTAACCATAATTTTTGGATATAGTTTCATGTTCATAATAAAAATCATTTTCTCAGAATAACAACTTTTAAATCAAATTTTATCATAGTTTTTAATTAACTAACCCAAAACAGCCCGCGGTGTTACTACGACGGCGTAAATCCGGTTTTACGGTGTTTTTCGTGTTTCCAGGTTTTAAATCATTAAGTTAGCATATCATATAGATATAGAACATGTGTTTAGTTGATTTTAAAAGTCAAGTTAGAAGGATTAACTTTTGTTTGCGAACAAGTTTAGAATTAACTAAACTATGTTCTAGTGATTACAAGTTTAAACCTTCGAATAAGATAGCTTTATATATATGAATCGAATGATGTTATGAACATCATTACTACCTTAAGTTCCTTGGATAAACCTACTAGAAAAGAGGAAAATGGATCTAGCTTCAACGGATCCTTGGATGGCTCGAAGTTCTTGAAGTAGAATCATGACACGAAAACAAGTTCAAGTAAGATTATCACTTGAAATAAGATTGTTATAGTTATAGAAATTGAACCAAAGTTCGAATATAATTATTACCTTGTATTAGAATGATAACCTACTGTAAGAAATAAATATTTCTTGAGGTTGGATGATCACCTTACAAGATTGGAAGTGAGCTAGCAAACTTGAAAGTATTCTTGATTTTATGTAACTAGAACTTGTAGAATATATGAAGAACACTTAGAACTTGAAGATAGAACTTGAGAGAGATCAATTAGATGAAGAAAATTGAAGAATGAAAGTGTTTTTAGGTGTTTTTGGTCGTTGGTGTATGGATTAGATATAAAGGATATGTAATTTTGTTTTCATGTAAATAAGTCATGAATGATTACTCATATTTTTGTAATTTTATGAGATATTTCATGCTAGTTGCCAAATGATGGTTCCCACATGTGTTAGGTGACTCACATGGGCTGCTAAGATCTGATCATTGGAGTGTATATACCAATAGTACATACATCTAAAAGCTGTGTATTGTACGAGTACGAATACGAGTGCATACGAGTAGAATTGTTGATGAAACTGAACGAGAATGTAATTGTAAGCATTTTTGTTAAGTAGAAGTATTTTGATAAGTGTATTGAAGTCTTTCAAAAGTGTATAAATACATATTAAAACACTACATGTATATACATTTTAACTGAGTCGTTAAGTCATCGTTAGTCGTTACATGTAAGTGTTGTTTTTAAACCTTTAGGTTAACGATCTTGTTAAATGTTGTTAACCCAATGTTTATAATATCAAATGAGATTTTAAATTATTATATTATCATGATATTATCATGTATGAATATCTCTTAATATGATATATATACATTAAATGTCTTTACAACGATAATCGTTACATATATGTCTCGTTTAAAAATCATTAAGTTAGTAGTCTTGTTTTTACATATGTAGTTCATTGTTAATATACTTAATGATATGTTTACTTATCATAGTATCATGTTAACTATATATATATATCCATATATATGTCATCATATAGTTTTTACAAGTTTTAACGTTCGTGAATCACCGGTCAACTTGGGTGGTCAATTGTCTATATGAAACATATTTCAATTAATCAAGTCTTAACAAGTTTGATTGCTTAACATGTTGGAAACATTTAATCATGTAAATATCAATCTCAATTAATATATATAAACATGGAAAAGTTCGGGTCACTACAGTACCTACCCGTTAAATAAATTTCGTCCCGAAATTTTAAGCTGTTGAAGGTGTTGACGAATCTTCTGGAAATAGATGCGGGTATTTCTTCTTCATCTGATCTTCACACTCCCAGGTGAACTCGGGTCCTCTACGAGCATTCCATCGAACCTTAACAATTGGTATCTTGTTTTGCTTAAGTCTTTTAACCTCACGATCCATTATTTCGACGGTTTCTTCGATGAATTGAAGTTTTTCGTTGATTTGGATTTCATCTAACGGAATAGTGAGATCTTCTTTAGCAAAACATTTCTTCAAATTCGAGACGTGGAAAGTGTTATGTACAGCCGCGAGTTGTTGAGGTAACTCAAGTCGGTAAGCTACTGGTCCGACACGATCAATAATCTTGAATGGTCCAATATACCTTGGATTTAATTTCCCTCGTTTACCAAATCGAACAACGCCTTTCCAAGGTGCAACTTTAAGCATGACCATCTCTCCAATTTCAAATTCTATTTCTCTTCTTTTAATGTCAGCGTAGCTCTTTTGTCGACTTTGGGCGGTTTTCAACCGTTGTTGAATTTGGATGATCTTCTCGGTAGTTTCTTGTATAATCTCCGGACCCGTAATCTGTCTATCCCCCACTTCACTCCAACAAATCGGAGACCTGCACTTTCTACCATAAAGTGCTTCAAACGGCGCCATCTCAATGCTTGAATGGTAGCTGTTGTTGTAGGAAAATTCTGCTAACGGTAGATGTCGATCCCAACTGTTTCCGAAATCAATAACACATGCTCGTAGCATGTCTTCAAGCATTTGTATCGTCCTTTCACTCTGCCCATCAGTTTGTGGATGATAGGCAGTACTCATGTCTAGACGAGTTCCTAATGCTTGCTGCAATGTCTGCCAGAATCTTGAAATAAATCTGCCATCCCTATCAGAGATAATAGAGATTGGTATTCCATGTCTGGAGACGACTTCTTTCAAATACAGTCGTGCTAACTTCTCCATCTTGTCATCTTCTCTTATTGGCAGGAAGTGTGCTGATTTGGTGAGACGATCAACTATTACCCAAATAGTATCAAAACCACTTGCAGTCCTTGGCAATTTAGTGATGAAATCCATGGTAATGTTTTCCCATTTCCATTCTGGGATTTCGGGTTGTTGAAGTAGACCTGATGGTTTCTGATGCTCAGCTTTGACCTTAGAACACGTCAAACATTCTCCTACATATTTAGCAACATCGGCTTTCATACCCGGCCACCAAAAATGTTTCTTGAGATCCTTGTACATCTTCCCCGTTCCAGGATGTATTGAGTATCTGGTTTTATGAGCTTCTCTAAGTACCATTTCTCTCATATCTCCAATTTTTGGTACCCAAATCCTTTCAGCCCTATACCGGGTTCCGTCTTCCTGAATATTAAGATGCTTCTCCGATCCTTTGGGTATTTCATCCTTTAAATTTCCCTCTTTTAAAACTCCGTGTTGCGCCTCCTTTATTTGAGTAGTAAGGTTATTATGAATCATTATATTCATAGATTTTACTCGAATGGGTTCTCTGTCCTTCCTGCTCAAGGCATCGGCTACCACATTTGCCTTCCCCGGGTGGTAACGAATCTCAAAGTCGTAATCATTCAATAATTCAATCCACCTACGCTGCCTCATATTCAGTTGTTTCTGATTAAATATGTATTGAAGACTTTTGTGGTCGGTATATATAATACTTTTGACCCCATATAAGTAGTGCCTCCAAGTCTTTAATGCAAAAACAACCGCGCCTAATTCCAAATCATGCGTCGTATAATTTTGTTCGTGAATCTTCAATTGTCTAGACGCATAAGCAATCACCTTCGTCTGTTGCATTAATACACAGCCGAGACCTTGCTTTGATGCGTCACAATAAATCACAAAATCATCATTCCCTTCAGGCAATGACAATATAGGTGCCGTAGTTAGCTTTTTCTTCAATAACTGAAACGCTTTCTCTTGTTCATCATTCCATTCAAATTTCTTCCCTTTATGCGTTAATGCAGTCAAGGGTTTTGCTATTCTGGAAAAGTCTTGGATGAATCTTCTGTAGTAACCAGCCAATCCTAAAAATTGACGTATATGCTTCGAAGTTTTTGGGGTTTCCCACTTTTCAACGGTTTCGATCTTTGTCGGGTCCACCTGGATACCTTCTTTGTTCACTATGTGACCGAGGAATTGAACTTCTTCCAACCAAAATGCACACTTTGAAAACTTAGCGTACAGTTTTTCTTTCCTCAATACTTCTAGCACTTTTCTCAAATGTTCTTCGTGCTCTTGATCATTCTTTGAGTAAATAAGTATGTCATCGATGAAAATAATGACAAACTTGTCAAGATATGGCCCACACACTCGGTTCATAAGGTCCATGAACACAGCTGGTGCATTAGTTAAACCAAACGGTATGACCATAAACTCGTAATGACCGTAACGTGTTCTGAAAGCAGTCTTTGGAATATCATCTTCTTTCACCCGCATTTGATGATACCCGGAACGTAAGTCAATCTTTGAATAAACAGACGAGCCTTGTAGTTGATCAAATAAGTCGTCGATTCTCGGTAGTGGGTAGCGGTTCTTGATGGTAAGTTTGTTCAACTCTCGGTAGTCGATACACAACCTGAATGTACCATCTTTCTTCTTGACAAACAAAACAGGAGCTCCCCACGGTGATGTGCTTGGTCGAATGAAACCACGCTCTAAAAGTTCTTGTAATTGGCTTTGCAGTTCTTTCATCTCGCTGGGTGCGAGTCTGTAAGGAGCACGAGCTATTGGTGCAGCTCCTGGTACAAGATCTATTTGAAATTCAACGGATCGATGTGGGGGTAATCCCGGTAATTCTTTCGGAAATACATCGGGAAATTCTTTTGCAATGGGAACATCATTGATGCTCTTTTCTTCAGTTTGTACTTTCTCGACGTGTGCTAGAACAGCATAGCAACCTTTTCTTATTAGTTTTTGTGCCTTCAAATCACTAATAAGATGTAGCTTCGTGTTGCCCTTTTCTCCGTACACCATTAAGGGTTTTCCTTTTTCTCGTATAATGCGAATTGCGTTTTTGTAACAGACGATCTCTGCTTTCACTTCTTTCAACCAGTTCATACTGATTATCACATCAAAACTCCCTAACTCTACTGGTATCAAATCAATTTTAAATGTTTCGCTAACCAGTTTAATTTCTCGATTCCGACATATATTATCTGCTGAAATTAATTTACCATTTGCTAATTCGAGTAAAAATTTACTATCCAAAGGAGTCAATGGACAACTTAATTTAGCACAAAAATCTCTACTCATATAGCTTCTATCCGCACCCGAATCAAATAAAACGTAAGCAGATTTATTGTCAATAAGAAACGTACCCGTAACAAGCTCCGGGTCTTCCTGTGCCTCTGCTGCATTAATATTAAAAACTCTTCCGCGGCCTTGTCCATTCGTGTTCTCCTGGTTCGGGCAATTTCTAATAATGTGGCCCGGTTTTTCACATTTATAACAAACTACATTGGCATAACTTGCTCCGACACTACTTGCTCCGCCATTACTCGTTCCGACACCATTTGTTCCTTTTGTTCTATTAACTCCTGGTCCGTAGACTTCACACTTCGCCGCGCTATGACCATTTCTTTTACACTTGTTGCAAAATTTGGTGCAGAACCCCGAGTGATACTTTTCACACCTTTGGCATAGCTGCTTCTGATTGTTGTTGTTGTTGCGGTTATTATTGTTGTTGGGATGATTGTTGTAGTTGCTGTTGTTGTTGTTGTTGTTGTTGTTGTTGTTGTTGTTGTTGGGCCGTTTGTTGTAGTTGCGATTGATGTTGCGATTGTTGGGATAATTGTTGCGATTATTGTTGTAATTGCTGTTGTTGTTGTATTGGTGATTCTTATCACCGTTTTCCTCCCACTTTCTTTTGACTTGCTTCACATTGGCCTCTTCAGCAGTCTGTTCTTTAATTCTTTCTTCAATCTGGTTCACTAGTTTGTGAGCCATTCTACATGCCTGTTGTATGGAGGCGGGCTCGTGTGAACTTATATCTTCTTGGATTCTTTCCGGTAATCCTTTCACAAACGCGTCGATCTTCTCTTCCTCATCTTTGAATGCTCCCGGACACAATAGGCACAATTCTGTGAATCGTCTTTCGTACGTGGTAATATCAAATCCTTGGGGTCGTAACCCTCTAAGTTCTGTCTTGAGCTTATTGACCACGGTTCTGGGACGGTACTTCTCGTTCATCAAGTGCTTGAATGCTGACCACGGTAGTGCGTACGCATCGTCTTGTCCCACTTGCTCTAGATAGGTATTCCACCATGTTAACGCAGAACCTGTGAAGGTATGCGTAGCGTACTTCACTTTGTCCTCTTCAGTACACTTACTTATGGCAAACACCGATTCGACCTTTTCGGTCCACCATTTCAATCCGATCGGTCCTTCGGTTCCATCAAATTCCAAAGGTTTGCAGGCAGTGAATTCTTTGTAGGTGCATCCTACACGATTTCCTGTACTGCTAGATCCAAGGTTATTGTTGGTATGTAGCGCAGCCTGTACTGCGGCTATGTTTGAAGCTAGAAAAGTACGGAATTCCTCTTCATTCATATTCACGGTGTGTCGAGTAGTCGGTGCCATTTCCTTCAAAATAGTCAAATGGAACAAGTTAATCATACAGAATATTAAGAGTAGTTAATAGTATTTCGTAGCATAATATGAACTCATTTATAAAAGCTTTTTCTTCATAGTAGCGTTTTATAAGTTTAAATTCGGGTAGTACCTACCCGTTAAGTTCATACTTAGTAGCTAATATACAATTCAACTACTACAATTCTATATGAAAAACTGATTATAATAATATTTCGCGTTCAAACTTTTATACAATATTTTACAAACTTACAATACCGCTTATTTTACATAAAGCATGAAATATAGCACACAATAACTTTGATACAAGATAGTTGTGAAGATAATTCTAGCTAGTACACAAGTCGTTCAGCAAAGGCAATAAAGACACGTAATTCATACGTCCAGAAACAAGTCATGCATTCTGGTTTTACTAGGATTACTTCCCATCCTTGGTCTTGTGGAACATAACCGTTATGGCCGTTGATAAGACAGCGTGTTGTAACGTCGTCAAAGGGACGAGGGTTACGTAATGTCCAACAGTCCCGTAATAATCTAAAAACCTCATTTCTTACCCCAATTACCGACTCCGTCACTTGTGGAAACGTTTTGTTTAATAGTTGTAGCCCGATGTTCTTGTTCTCACTTTGGTGAGAAGCGAACATTACTAATCCGTAAGCATAACATGCTTCTTTATGTTGCATGTTAGCCGCTTTTTCTAAATCACGAAGTCCAATATTCGGATATATTGAGTCAAAATAATTTCTTAACCCGTTGCGTAAAATAGCATTTGGGTTCCCCGCAATATATGCGTCAAAGTAAACACATCGTAACTTATGGGTTTCCCAATGTGATATCCCCCATCTTTCAAACGAAAGTCTCTTATAAACCAAGACATTCTTGGAACGTTCTTCGAATGTCTTACAAACTGATCTCGCCTTAAATAGTTGTGCCGAAGAATTCTGACCGACTCTAGACAAGATTTCATCAATCATGTCTCCGGGTAGGTCTCTTAAAATATTGGGTTGTCTATCCATTTTGTGTTTTTAAACTGTAAAATAGACAAGAGTTAGATTCATAAAAAAATACTTATTAATACAAGCAATTTTTACATATATCATAAAGCATAAGCACACTATATTACATATATTACACCACACGAATACAACTATCTTATTCCTACTCGCTCGTTTCTTCTTCTTCGGTTTTGGTTCCTTTTGCCAAGTTTCTAGGGATATATGATGTTCCCCTAATACTAACTGTCGTTTTCCACAATGGTTTAGAAAAACCTGGTGGTTTAGAGGTTCCCGGGTCATTGTTACAACTTAAGGACTTCGGGGGTTGACGATACATATAAAGTTCATCGGGATTGGAATTAGATTTCTCTATTTTTATGCCCTTTCCCTTATTATTTTCTTTTGCCTTTTTAAATTCAGTTGGGGTAATTTCTATAACATCATCGGAATTCTCGTCGGAATCCGATTCATCGGAGAATTTGTAATCCTCCCAATATTTTGCTTCCTTGGCGGAAACACCATTGACCATAATTAACCTTGGTCGGTTGGTTGAGGATTTTCTTTTACTTAACCGTTTTATTATTTCCCCCACCGGTTCTACTTCTTCATCCGGTTCCGATTCTTCTTCCGGTTCCGATTCTTCTTCCGGTTCCGACTCTTCTTCCGGTTCCTCTTCGGGAACTTGTGAATCAGTCCACGAATCATTCCAATTTACATTTGACTCTTCATTATTATTAGGTGAGTCAATGGGACTTGTTCTAGAGGTAGACATCTATCACATAATATCAAACGCGTTAAGAGATTAATATATCACATAATATCCACATGTTAAAAATATATAGTTTCCAACAAAATTTGTTAAGCAATCATTTTTCAAGTAAACACGGTCGAAGTCCAGACTCACTAATGCATCCTAACAAACTCGATAAGACACACTAATGCAAAATTCTGGTTCTCTAAGACCAACGCTCGGATACCAACTGAAATGTCCCGTTCTTATTGATTAAAAACGTTCCATATTAATTGATTTCGTTGCGAGGTTTTGACCTCTATATGAGACGTTTTTCAAAGACTGCATTCATTTTAAAACAAACCATAACCTTTATTTCATCAATAAAGGTTTAAAAAGCTATACGTAAATTATCAAATAATGATAATCTAAAATATCCTGTTTACACACGACCATTACATAATGGTTTACAATACAAATATGTTACAACAAAATAAGTTTCTTGAATGCAGTTTTTACACAATATCATACAAGCATGGACTCCAAATCTCGTCCTTATTTAAGTATGCGACAGCGGAAGCTCTTAATAATCACCTGAGAATAAACATGCTTAAAACGTCAACAAAAATGTTGGTGAGTTATAGGTTTAACCTATATATATCAAATCATAATAATAGACCACAAGATTTCATATTTCAATATACATCCCATACATAGAGATAAAAATCATTCATATGGTGAACACCTGGTAACCGACATTAACAAGATGCATATATATAAGAATATCCCCATCATTCCGGGACACCCTTCGGATATGATATAAATTTCGAAGTACTAAAGCATCCAGTACTTTGGATGGGGTTTGTTAGGCCCAATAGATCTATCTTTAGGATTCGCGTCAATTAGGGTGTCTGTTCCCTAATTCTTAGATTACCAGACTTAATAAAAAGGGGCATATTCGATTTCGATAATTCAACCATAGAATGTAGTTTCACGTACTTGTGTCTATTTTGTAAATCATTTATAAAACCTGCATGTACTCATCCCAAAAATATTAGATTTTAAAAGTGGGACTATAACTCACTTTCACAGATTTTTACTTCATCGGGAAGTAAGACTTGGCCACTGGTTGATTCACGAACCTATAACAATATATACATATATATCAAAGTATGTTCAAAATATATTTACAACACTTTTAATATATTTTGATGTTTTAAGTTTATTAAGTCAGCTGTCCTCGTTAGTAACCTACAACTAGTTGTCCACAGTTAGATGTACAGAAATAAATCGATAAATATTATCTTGAATCAATCCACGACCCAGTGTATACGTATCTCAGTATTGATCACAACTCAAACTATATATATTTTGGAATCAACCTCAACCCTGTATAGCTAACTCCAACATTCACATATAGAGTGTCTATGGTTGTTCCGAAATATATATAGATGTGTCGACATGATAGGTCGAAACATTGTATACGTGTCTATGGTATCTCAAGATTACATAATATACAATACAAGTTGATTAAGTTATGGTTGGAATAGATTTGTTACCAATTTTCACGTAGCTAAAATGAGAAAAATTATCCAATCTTGTTTTACCCATAACTTCTTCATTTTAAATCCGTTTTGAGTGAATCAAATTGCTATGGTTTCATATTGAACTCTATTTTATGAATCTAAAAAGAAAAAGTATATGTTTATAGTCGGAAAAATAAGTTACAAGTCGTTTTTGTAAAGGTAGTCATTTCAGTCGAAAGAACGACGTCTAGATGACCATTTTAGAAAACATACTTCCACTTTGAGTTTAACCATAATTTTTGGATAAAGTTTCATGTTCATAATAAAAATCATTTTCTTAGAATAACAACTTTTAAATCAAATTTTATCATAGTTTTTAATTAACTAACCCAAAACAGCCCGCGGTGTTACTACGACGGCGTAAATCCGGTTTTACGGTGTTTTTCGTGTTTCCAGGTTTTAAATCATTAAGTTAGCATATCATATAGATATATAACATGTGTTTAGTTGATTTTAAAAGTCAAGTTAGAAGGATTAACTTTTGTTTGCGAACAAGTTTAGAATTAACTAAACTATGTTCTAGTGATTACAAGTTTAAACCTTCGAATAAGATAGCTTTATATATATGAATCGAATGATGTTATGAACATCATTACTACCTTAAGTTCCTTGGATAAACCTACTGGAAAAGAGGAAAATGGATCTAGCTTCAACGGATCCTTGGATGGCTCGAAGTTCTTGAAGCAGAATCATGACACGAAAACAAGTTCAAGTAAGATCATCACTTGAAATAAGATTGTTATAGTTATAGAAATTGAACCAAAGTTTGAATATGATTATTACCTTGTATTAGAATGATAACCTACTGTAAGAAACAAAGATTTCTTGAGGTTGGATGATCACCTTACAAGATTGGAAGTGAGCTAGCAAACTTGAAAGTATTCTTGATTTTATGTAACTAGAACTTGTAGAATATATGAAGAACACTTAGAACTTGAAGATAGAACTTGAGAGAGATCAATTAGATGAAGAAAATTGAAGAATTAAAGTGTTTGTAGGTGTTTTTGGTCGTTGGTGTATGGATTAGATATAAAGGATATGTAATTTTGTTTTCATGTAAATAAGTCATGAATGATTACTCATATTTTTGTAATTTTATGAGATATTTCATGCTAGTTGCCAAATTATGGTTCCCACATGTGTTAGGTGACTCACATGGGCTGCTAAGAGCTGATCATTGGAGTGTATATACCAATAGTACATACATCTAAAAGCTGTGTATTGTACGAGTACGAATACGAGTGCATACGAGTAGAATTGTTGATGAAACTGAACGAGAATGTAATTGTAAGCATTTTTGTTAAGTAGAAGTATTTTGATAAGTGTATTGAAGTCTTTCAAAAGTGTATAAATACATATTAAAACACTACATGTATATACATTTTAACTGAGTCGTTAAGTCATCGTTAGTCGTTACATGTAAGTGTTGTTTTTAAACCTTTAGGTTAACGATCTTGTTAAATGTTGTTAACCCAATGTTTATAATATCAAATGAGATTTTAAATTATTATATTATCATGATATTATCATGTATGAATATCTCTTAATATGATATATATACATTAAATGTCTTTACAACGATAATCGTTACATATATGTCTCGTTTAAAAATCATTAAGTTAGTAGTCTTGTTTTTACATATGTAGTTCATTGTTAATATACTTAATGATATGTTTACTTATCATAGTATCATGTTAACTATATATATATATCCATATATATGTCATCATATAGTTTTTACAAGTTTTAACGTTCGTGAATCACCGGTCAACTTGGGTGGTCAATTGTCTATATGAAACATATTTCAATTAATCAAGTCTTAACAAGTTTGATTGCTTAACATGTTGGAAACATTTAATCATGTAAATATCAATCTCAATTAATATATATAAACATGGAAAAGTTCGGGTCACTACAACAACTTCCTGACCTAAATCAAGAAGCGCGTGTCTTTTTCTGAAGACTTTACTTCCTTTTAATGATGGAATTGATTCATCGTGTAAATCCATCTTTCTTTCAAATATATTACAATTTACCGGCTAAAACAGTTAATTTTGTCTAAAACAGTTAATTTTGTCTAAAACAAAAGTATCTTCAATTATTTGTACAAAAATATGTGACATATGTTCTAAATAACTTGGTAAATTTTTTCCACACTTGGCTTTTATTTTCCTTTTTTTGCCTTTTTATTTTCCTCTATTCCATTTTAAATGAATTTTAACATTTTAGGTTGTTTCTCAATTTATGTTCTTTCCGAGGTAACAATAATTTCGGTGTTAACACCTAGTTTTATCGTTCATAAATATGTATAAACATGATTTTGAGTTCATTTATTTGAAAATTTTGAAAAATTTTACTAGAATTGGGTAGTCAGTATATAAGACTAGGGCTGTTTTTTATTATCAGAGAGCACTAGATTCTAATACAACTACTGCGTTACTAGTATTTTTAATGGTAACCAAGTGTATAAGTCAAAAATTTTAAAAATCCGAAAGAATTTAACCCCTTCCCACACTTAAGATCTTGCAATGCCCTCATTTGCAAGAAATCAGTAACAATTTAAATTATTGAGGGTGACTAGCGTAGAAAAATGATTAAATTTTATCAAAGTTTCCAAACATATTGGCGTTTGTTTGCTGAATGATAAATGGTGCACATCATTTGTTCATTCCGTCTTGTTGTTACATCACATTTGTTTTTCGTTTTGTCGTCAAAATTAGTAGCTTTTGTTAAACTTAATGCCAGTCTTTGAAAGTTCGCTGTTTTACCCTGTTGTGTACAAATGACAATATACATACATACAAATAATAACATGCATGGTAATTTGAAATGGGACTTAACATCCCACTTTCAAATCAAATATGAAATATTAGTACAACATAATAAAAATGTTAAAATTTACATAAAAGTATCACAATATTATATGTTTAAACATAAATAAATAAAAATAATAAAAAGATAAAAATCATAGAAATCACTAACGGGAACTGTATCAATCTGGATAGGGGTTCCAGTTCATGTCATCAGTCGGGTTCCACGGTTGGTTATAGGTGTACTGATAGGCCTGGTTAGGGTCGTAGAGAGTAAATGGTGGTCGCATATCGGGCTGGTGTGGAGGATAGTAAGCAGGTCGGGTCGGTACGTAGTTATTTGGTACCTGAGGTGATAGCTGGCTCATAATCTGATGCTGATGATAGTGCCATCTATCATGCTGTCATTGCCTAGAATGCTCGTACACATTCGCAGCTTGCCACTGCTCGTATCGAATACGTCTATCCTCGTTTGTCATTTCTACCTCATCTATACGCTGGTAGACGTCAGTCATAGCCTCCCTAATGACATCCCTAATGTCATCCGCTTCCTCCATTTCCTCATCTGAACCTCTCTCTACCTGTGAATGACGACCATCATATGGTATTGCCTGATTGCGTTTGCTCTTTAATACCTTAGCACCCTGATAGACCTTCAATCCTAAAGTGTCAACCTGTTCCCTACACACCTTCAGTGGACCCTCTTGATCCCTATCTACACCCAAATACTCTCCAATGAGAGTAACAAAAATACCTCCTCCTATTATTCCCCCGTCCTGTATTCCTGCCACCATTTTGGACAGATAAAAACCAAAACAGTAGGGGATATTAACAAAGCTTCTAGTGTTTCGAATACACTTAAGGTAAAATAAATCATGTAAGGTCATATTTTCCTTGTTTTTACCTCTTTGTGTAATCGAATTAGCTAAAAATCTATGTATAATACGTAGCTCTGCTTTGTTAATATCTAAATAGGAGTGTCTTCCTCCCAGTGTAAAAACATTATAATTTGACATACGCCTCCAGACGGCGTCCGCGTCAAAATTCCTATCTACCCTTTCACCATGATAAATCAAATTTGTACAATCAGGTAGTAGTAATTCACCAGGAGTGTAAATTTGTAAAGCCCTGGCCATGTCCAGCATGGACATCCTATACATCCTACGGCCAAGTAAAAATCTAAGAAAACTTCTATCATCTAACCTAACTACATCCGTATTTAACGCTATAGTACTCATAAGCTCAACACACCATTCCTTATATACAGGCCTACGAATGGTGAATAAACGTTCCCAATCGGGAAAAGAAGAGCTGCCATACCTTTGGATCAGATGATGTCTAACTGAGTTAACTAGTTGGACCCTTTCCAAAGGCTCTCAATCGATTACCCTCGGCACTTCTACATTTTTCGTTACCAGTTTGAATTTGTTACTTTGATACGTCGGGTAATCTCTCCAGCTTCGATCAAATCTCAAATTAGGATGCAACTGTTCTTCATGAATCGTTGGGTGTTCTATTATCGGATGAATTGGAAAAATTATGTAGGCATTAACATATTCTAGTTGCAGATCATAATATGGTACGCGTTGATCAGGTTGATATTGTTGTTCCTGTTGTTATTCCTGTTCAGGTTCTGGTTCATATTGTGGCTCATATTGCATTTCTGGCTGCGGTTCCGGAGCAGGTTGTCTAGATGATGATGATGCACCATCAGTATCGGTAAATCTCTGCAAAATACATTAAACATAAAATTTATGCATCCAAATATGCATTAGTGTTAGCAAAATAACAACTTGAAACAATTACAATAACATGTTTAATCAAAATTAAACTTATACACATTTTCACAATTTTAACAATTCTACACTTTTTTAAATAAGCATATATGAAAATGTTTACAAAGTTCATAAGCATTAAACTCAAATATCGTGTTAAAATAACCATTACTAGCAATTAAAAAAGTTTCAAATGGCATTTACATCAATTGAATCAAGTTCATGAATTTTAGACCTAAAAATTCCACTTTAATTCTCAAAAATCATGTTTAGGATCAAAGTTTGGATAATTTAGCTACCTAAACATGTTACACTACTTAATTTAGCAATAATTCATGACAAAAATCGGCCATAACCTGTTTATATCAAAAAGCCCCAAATTGCTCAAGAACACAAACCCTAGATTTCTAAAAAGTTTGAAGTTTTCGGCTTCAAATCATGTTAAATAGTATCAATCTAGGTTATACATGTATAATATACTAACAATTTAACTCTAATTACACTCAAAATTAACAAAATTAAATTAGGTAAAATTTATCTCAAGAACACTAAAATTGAAAATTTAAAGAGTTTAGGGGTGAAATCTTTACCTTCTTTGAAAAACTTCTGAACAATTTCATGATTAGAGCTGATTATAGCAAGAAATTTGGTTGATTTTGGTGAAAAATTGGTGATTTTAGAGGTGAATTATGGATGTGTTCGTGTATGTTTGTGTGTGTTATGAGGGAAGAGCAGAACTCGACTGACTTTTATGATCTGCCCAGTTTTTTGGCCTCATGCGACCGCATGAGGTTTAAGAGGAAACCCCATGCGATCGCATGGGGTCTGATTTTTTTTTTTAATAAAAACCTTTACTTAATAAAACATAAATTAATAAATTTTAACAATTTGTTTATTCTAAGAATGAGGGCGTTTCGGATCGTTGTCCTAGTCCGTCTCTCAACAAAGTTTTAAAATTTGTTACTTTTTAAGCATCGTTTTTAAAAGCAAAAATTTTTGGGGTTTTTAATGTTTTTGGCATACTTTAATTCAATAAGATTAAAAATAATGATAATAAAATTTCTTGGCCCTCCCTTGGGTAAAGCAATTTCGGTTCAACGACCTAGTTTTCAACTCACGACGAATTTTTAGAAATCACATTTTTAACTTAATGAAATAAAGTAAATTTTTGTTTTTAAATTCACACCAAAATGCATAAAATTAAAAATTCATATTATTAAAATTAAAAATTCACACCAAATTTATATTATATTTTTGTTTTTATACATACAAACTTATATTAAAAATATTAATTTGTCAAATATGTACAAACTTAAATATATTGATTTTAAAAAGTTTCAATATTAATTTAATATTAATTTTAAAAACAAAGTAAAAATAAAAATTAAAAATCTTTTTGGTCTTTTATCCCACTTTAATCAATCAAATATTATCAAAAATATACGCCCCTCTTTTCGGTAAAGTAATTTCGGTTCCATAACCTAGTTTTACTCCTGACGAATTTTTGAAATATTTTAGGATTGATTGATTAAAGATATTTATACCTTAAGAATAAACGGTAAATTTCGCAGTGATGTAATAAATTTTTGCATGATATCAATAATTTCGGTTACACATACCTAATTTTATTGAATACCAATTTAATACTTTATAATGAACGATTCATCGTTTATTATCAAAAGGTTAAAAGCAATAAAAATAAAAATAAAAACTGTACATACTTACCTGTGAAAAAGAATTCTCAGAGACCTGCTTTAGCCGACTCATAGGAGAGTCGTGTGATTTGATTTTCCATAGCTACGTAAGCGTAACTGAAAGGACCCGTTCATATACATTATAAACGATTCACAATAGTTGATTACATCGCGAGGTATGTGACCTCTATATGATACATTTTACAAACATTGCATTCATTTTTAAAAGACAACTTTTATTACATCAAAAGCTGACAGGCAATGCATACCATTTCATAATATCCAATCTATAAATGACCTAAACTGTCATTTACTTAATAATAATCTCTATTAAACTCAACGACTTGAATGCAACGTCTTTTGAAATATGCCATGAATGACTTCAAGTAATATCTTTAAAATGAGTAAATGCACAGCGGAAGATTTCTTTAACACCTGAGAATAAACATGATTTAAAGTGTCACCAAAAGGTTGGTGAGTTTATTAGTTTATCATAATCATTCATTTTCATCATTTTAATAGACCACAAGAATTTCATTTCCAGTTCTCATAAATATACGTCCCATGCATATAGACAAAAATCATTCATATGGTGAACACCTGGTAACCGACATTAACAAGATGCATATAAGAATATCCCCTATCATTCCGGGAAATCCTTCGGACATGATAAAAACGAATTCGAAGTACTAAAGCATCCGATACTTTGGATGGGGTTCGTTAGGCCCAATAGATCTATCTTTAGGATTCGCGTCAATTAGGAGACCGGTTTACTAATCTTAGGTTACCAAGCAAAAAGGGGCATATTCGGCTTCGATCATTCACCCATATAATGTAGTTTCAATTACTCGTGTCTATTTTGTAAAACATTTATAAAATCGCATGTATTCTCATCCCAAAAAAAATAATAGATTTTAAAAGTGGGACTATAACTCATGTCTAGTTCCTGTTGATTGAAACTTTTATTTTTACTTAAAATTCACTTTACCAATTATTCCGAATATCGTTAAAAAGAAAAGGTTTCCTAAATCAAAGTGGACCTCTCAACAGAGACTCGTGATCATACAATGTATCAGATAAATCAATCATTTAATATTATCTTTTAATTCCGTTGATAAATATATTTTGAAACAAATACGTTCATGTAAAGTATTATACGTTTAATACTTTATTAACGTTTTCAAGTTATAAAATATATACATACATAATTATATACGTTCATTTAATGGTTCGTAAATCGTTGGAATTTGGTCAAGGTTAAATGAATGCATGAACATAGTTTAAAATTCTTGAGATTCAACTTAAAAACTTTGCTTATCGTGTCGGGAATATATAAAGATTAAAGTTTAAATTTGGTCAGAAATTTCCGGGTTGTCAGAGTACCTACCCGTTAAAGAAATTTCGTCCCGAAATTTGATTGGGATGGTCATGGCTGACATTAAGTATGTTTTCATGACGCATATAAGCCAAAGATTAGGGTTTTATCATCATTGAGTAATATGGATTAAACCATTTGATTTTGTGAAGAGTACGAGTGAAGTTATCACCAAAAGAGTGAAATGAGTAGGTATAGATTCGTCATATCTTTTGACGTAGATAGAATTGATTTTCAAGTTCAAGAAATTTGGAGAAAATCTTCGTAATAAGATTTGATTAAGGAAATTAGGATCCGCTTTAAATGCGATCATCCATTTTGATTGCTCTGTCGGATATTTTACTATAAATCTATGAAAGGACTCGTTCATATACATTATAAACGATTCACAATAGTTGATTACATTGCCAGGTATTTGACCTCTATATGATACATTTTACAAACATTGCATTCGTTTTTAAAAGACAAACTTTCTTTACATCGAAAATTGACAGGCATGCATACCATTTCATAATATCCACTATCCAACTATAAATTGATTTAATAATAATCTTTGATGAACTCGATGACTCGAATGCAACGTTCTTCGAAATATGCTATGAAAGACTCCAAGTAATATCTTTAAAATGAGCAAATGCACAGCGGAAGATTTCTTTAACACCTGAGAATAAACATGCTTTAAAGTGTCAACCAAAAGGTTGGTGAGTTCATTAGTTTATCATAATCATTTATTTCCATTATTTTAATAGACCACAAGAATTTCATTTCCAGTTCTCATAAATATACGTCCCATGCATAGAGACAAAAATAATCATTCATATGGTGAACACCTGGTAACCGACATTAACTAGATACATATAAGAATATCCCCTATCATTCCGGGATCCTCCTTCGGACATGATATAAATTTCGAAGTACTAAAGCATCCGATACTTTGGATGAGGTTTGTTAGGCCCAATAAATCTATCTTTAGGATTCGCGTCAATTAGGGTGTCTGTTCCCTAATTCTTAGATTACCAGACTTTAATAAAAAGGGGCATATTCGATTTCGATAATTCAACCATAGAATGTAGTTTCAATTACTTGTGTCTATTTCGTCAAACATTTATAAAAGCGCATGTATTCTCAGTCCCAAAAATATAAAGGGTAAAAAGGCAAATGAAACTCACCATACTGTATTTCGTAGTAAAAATACATATAACGTCATTGAACAAGTGCAAGGTTGGCCTCGGATTCACGAACCTAAATTAATTATATATATTTATGTGTTGGTCAATATTTGTCTAACAAATTAGGTCAAGTCATAGTGTACCACAATCCTAATGCTCGAGACTAATATGCAAAAGTCAACAAAAGTAAATTTGACTCAAAATAATTTCCAAAAATCTATACATGATTAATATATAGTTTAAATATCGTCGTTTTATATTTTTAAATATTTTTAAAAGATTTATTAGAGTAAATAATATAATTTATTTATTAATAAATAAAATTTTATATTAAATTTATATAATAAAATATACTTTTATATATATTAAGTAATAAAATTTATAGGGTTCATTTAATATCATAAAGATAATATGATAGGTATTATTAAAGTAAGTTATTACACGTAGTAAAATATGTTTGTATCACATATTTATTTGATAAAATAATATCTATAATGATAGTAAGTAAAAGTTGTATTATTTTTTAATAATAATTATTATTATAAAAATGTCAATATTTATAATTACTAAGATGACATTATGATAAAACGATAATTCTAATTATGATAACTTTAATATTTACGATAATTTTTAATATTATCTTTAAAATAATAATTCTATTTAAAATAATAATAATAATGATATTTTATAGTAACAATGACATTTCTATTAAAATGATAATTTTTATTAAAATGATAGTTTTAATACTAACGATACTTTTAATAATAATAGTAATGATAAAAATAATAAGAACGATAATTTTATCTAAATAAATATCTTATAATATTTTAATTTCATCATGATACTCTTACTCATTATTTCCTAATCGTTTCGTTTAATAGCTTTTAATCGTCTTTTATATCGTGTTCATAATAATGATAATAATAGTAATCAAAATAATTAGGTGTTACAAATATTTGTTTTAATTACACTAATATTAATAATGATAGTTACTATAACATTATTAACGATAATACTAATAATTATCTTAATGATAATATAATAATAATAACAATAACAATAACCATTTTTAAATAATGATATATATATTAATAATGATAATAATAATAATAATAATAATAATAATAATAATACTAATAATAATAATGATAATAATAATAATAATTGGATAATAATAATAATACTAATTATAACTTTAACGATAATAACGATAGTAAGAATAAAAAAAATAACAATTTTTAATGATAAATCCCTTTTATTGATAAAGATAATAATAATCATAATAATAAGATAAAACTAGAACGACGATAAAAACGACGATAATAATAATCATATTTAATAAAAATATCGAAAATTCAATTGATTATAACTTCTAATCCGTTCATCGAAACCATTCGATATCTAAAGGAAAAGTTCTAAATTTTTCGCTAGCTTTCCAAGGACATGCATATCTTATACATTATCTCAACTGCAAGTGTAACTAATTCAAGATTCAACCTAACCTATCTAAGGGCAATATCAAAAGTACAAGCATGCATAATCCTAAAAACTCGAGCACTAGTCAGGGATACACTTTAGTATGTAAAAGTTAAATTATGAGTACTTACGTATCAATATTGAGATTCAATATTGCAGGAAAGGTACGTAGACGCAACGAAAATGATAAACACTATATTGACCTCACGAGCATACCCATGAACCATACTCAATCACCTCCATAGCTATAACCCATAATTTCCTTAATCCTATCCTACTCGAAAAATAATTTCGAAACCACTCGGACAGCACTCCGTCGTAATATTTTATGTATACTAATAATATCTTGAAATAATACGGAGTATATATATATATGTAAATCGATTGAGAGAGTTTAGAGAAAAATATTTTCAAGTTTCTATGAAATAATGAAACCTATTGAATTCTATTTATAATAGATTTTTGAATTATTGAAGTAAATTATTAAAGTATGAATTATTAAAGTGAATTATTAAAGTATGAATTATTAAAGTGAATTATTAAAGTTAAAGTAAAGTAAAAATAAAGTAAAGGTAAAGTTTAAGTATAGTAAAAGTATAAAACTATATACGTATAATACGCGTATAAATATATATAATATTAATTTAAATCGTTATATATATTTAATAAAATAAAATATAAATATCGTTATCTTTATCATACTAGTTAAGTAATGAGTTGTCAAAAGTGGTTCTAGATATTTATAAAAGTTATATACGTTTTAATAATAAAGTTCTTTTTAAACTGAAAACGTTTTTGTATGTTTGAAACTAAATAGATCAATCGAGTCTTTATGAGATTCAATCTTCCACAATCCTTTGTCTAGTTCTCAATGATTGACAATTTGTTCTTATTTATAAATCAATTTACCATTTTTCGAATATTGTTAAAATGGAAAGATTTCTCAAATCAACGTGGGCCTTTCAACAGAGACTTATAATCATAATTCAATATATCTGATAATTCAATCATTTGATCTTATCTTCTAATTCCATTGATAAACATTTTGAAACAGATATAATCATATAAAGTATTTAATCTAATATTTTGTTTACGTTTCAAGTTATAATATATATACACATATACATATATAATCATATTCGTTTAATGGTTCGTGAATCGTTGGAACTTGGTCGAGGTTGAATGAATGTATGAACATAGTTTAAAATTCTTGAAATTTAACTTAACAAATATTGCTTATCGTGTCGGAAACATATAAAGATTAAAGTTTAAATTTGGTTGGAAATTTCCGGGTTGTCACAGTACCTACCCGTTAAAGAAATTTCGTCCCGAAATTTGAGTGAAAAGGTCGTGAATGATAATAAGTATGTTTTCATGATGCATACGGGCTGAAAATTGGAGTTTTATCATCAGCGAATAATTTGGATAAACAATTCATTTATATGAAGAGTACGAATGAAGCTAACATAGAAGAGTGAAATGAGTAAGTGTAGATTCATCTTATCATTTGACGTAGATATGATTGATTCCCAGATTTCAAGGGATTTGAAAAAAATCTTCTTAATAATATTTGACTCTCCGGTAATCAAGGGAATTAGGATCCGCTTTAAATGCGATCGTCCATTTTAATTGTTTTGTCGGAGATTTTCTTATAAATTCACCTCCTTCATTTCCTTACAACTCACACCTTCTGTTGATGCATTTTATGCAAGTCCCTAGACATCTACTCACGTCCATTGCAGGTACAACAATTTACAGGCCACCATGATTGCTCGTTATTATCCTATCCGTGTTTGTATGTGGTTACAGGAACTGCAGGAACGAGATTTAGATGTTTGACTATGTTAGACTTAGTCAGACGTACGAGTGAAGCCTCACTAGTACGGCTGACAGGCTCATACTCACGGTTGATGCTGAGCTAAGTCACAATTACAACCTAAATGAGAAGACACGAGTGAGTGATCACCCGTACGGCTGATGAAGCTAACTCGTACGTGTGATGAATGAATCGTATGGGTGAGTCAACAGCAGGGGTATATAAAGTCTTATGTTCTTCATTTTAGGTTAAGCCTCTCATTTGTTACACACACTCAGATCTAGTGAGCTCCTCCGATTCTTTCTCAGTCCAAATCACCCAGGTGGTGAATAATAGCTCTAGGTGTTGATCTAATCACACTTGATTTAGTTGTGGTTTGACTAAATTAATCAAAAAAAAAAAACTTAACCTATTCACTAGGGGGTTTGATTCACTTATTCCGCCATTGTGTGAGTTAAATTTGTTGATTTCTAAGTTCCTAGTCATGTTTCATCACCTTCTATTCTTTTTCCCTCAACTCATATTTTAAAGTATTCATCAATATGCTCCATCCAGTTCTGATTCTCGATATACTTCTAACTTTCATATCGGTCATTCTTCTTTTTCATCTACCGCCAGAAGAATCTATTTACTTCTACTATACTCTTGGGTTTATAGTGTTTCTAGTTCTCCCGTGTCTTTATATTGCTATATGCATCGATATATATGGTTTATAATTTCTAGTTTGTCGTTGGTCTTTATATGTTCCCTTATATTTCAAAGTCTCTGCTTCTGTCTTCTATAATCATTATCATTCACAGTTAATGCTCTCTTTTATTTGCTGCAATTTATACCCCAATTTCTATTTCGGAGTTTTGTCCTTTTGTTTCTTCTTCTTGCGATTAAGCACCGCTTGTAATGGTCCAGAATTCACAGATATGAATTTCGGAATGAACATTGTTAATGTTCTAGGAAGGAAATTGTGATGGCACGATCTTGACTTGTCAAATTACTAGAATACCTTGGAAAAGGCCGAATCATCAAGAAATATTTTCTTGATATTTTAGAGATTAAGTAGAATACAAGAGTCGTATAACATGGCACATGATGATGTTATGATCTGTGAATCATCACGTTTCATTTAGAAACTCAGCATGACTTACTGTAATATAATCACATTGATCAAGTGTCATTATATTATACTAAGTCATGCTTCAGTTCCCAACACTACTTCAAAATATTCCTATTTTAAACTTGAATGTTTCAGAATTTAGAAACTAAAATAGTTTCTTTTATGATGTAATACAGATAGCGCGAAGAGGTAAATGATTTCAAATAAGAAAAATTAAGAAAATATCTTCAGAAATATGGAGGATATTTATAGTGAAAGATATGATGATATTTTAGAATTTCTAATATCAGAGGATGATGAAGAATATTGTCCGCAGGGGTTTAGAGTCAGGAGCAAGGTATTCGTTAATGACTTCAGCAGGTACTGAATCATTTGGATCCTTTGAAGTCAGGTTCAGTCTTTGTAATTTGTCCACAGCCTCCTTCCTACTTTGCTTAATCCGTTTCCCAGTTCCAAAATTTCTCTTTTTCTGCGCTTTGCCAGCACACTTCATCATTATCATCCAGCTTTTACCGTTTAAAGTCGTTTATAGTTTTTGCTGCTTCATCATCATTTTTTTTTCTTTTTCGGAGAACCAATTCGTAGTTCGGAGTATTTTTCAGAAACTTCACATTCAAATTAAGTCCAGAAGATAGACGTTATATATACACATATAACTGTTGGTTTATACATGCTGCGAGGTTTCAAAATACTGATTGCTAATTCCTAATGATTCGTATGGCAATTCTCATTACAAGATGCGAATGAGTAAATGATGGGGTTTCAATGAATAATTATAATGACTTTTTTGGAGAGGCTAAAGTCAAAGGGTAATGAAGTTGTTGGTACATCTGCTAATAATGTGGTGGAATGTAAAAGGTTTCCTGGTAACGATGGTGTATATCTCAAGGTTATAATAAGGTTAGTCTGACTGAAAAGTCGAAGTTGACTTGCTGGAGCTGTGACAAAACTGGCTACTTTGAATAGGAGTCGCAAAGTTATTTTTGCTAATAAATGCCAAAGAATCTGACGCGAATACGTTGTTTAAACTTTTACTTTGGTTTCAAGAGTTTTTCGGGTACATAACTATGGGTAACATGTGGTTGGATCATCATCTCGATTGCTCATCATTCGAAGTGTCTTCAGAAATTTTCGAAGGGTTTGAACACAGATTGCGATCGTTAACATACATTAGATGTTCTAACACAGTTTTGAAGTCAAAATATAGCTTGTGAAAGATGTAAGGATCTAAGAGTGATGATTTTAGTCATATCTCAAGTTGAATTTTGAGATTTCAAAATCAGAATATGTAATTAAATTTTGAATGAGTATGGTTGTTTTGATTTCTATAAAAGAATATATATTGTTGTGAAAGTAGGGAGTATAATGGATGATTTGCTGAATCAGATTCGAAGAATGTAACATATTAATTGTGAATTTATATATCTCTCGGGTATTACCTACCCGTTAAAAAAAATTTCACAATTAATATTTTGTACAAAAGAATTTTATTACAGTCTTTATGAAAATATATATATATATGTATATTTTCTTCAGATGTAACATAGATTTAATGAGTTAATGTTAAATTAAACTCATTTGATTTACGGTTGAAACTAGAATTGAATAATCCCTAAAGGCTTTAAAAAGTATATAACTTTTACGCAGTATTTCTTTAATGACATTGAAATTATGAATCAATACTTCATTATTTATTGATGTATGATGTTCGGTTCGTGGAATTCTTGTGAATTTCGCAAAGTACGAATGATGTTATCTGAAAAGTTTCGGGTACATCGATGATGAAAGTGTAAAATCAAATATATACTTGATTTATTATGAATTGGAATTTGTTGAATTGCGACAGAGATTGTAGTTAACGCTGGTTAAGTTGCTGCCGAAGGACGTACATTATTGCATATTTGTAATATGAATTAACCGAGTAGTTAAGATTCACACACAATAGCTTAGCACGGAAAGATTTATTTCAATATATATATATATATATATATATATATATATATATATATATATATATATATATATATATATATATATACATATAATTTCTTCAGAGGGAATGAGTTAATTCTTCATAACTCGTTGATACAATATACACGTTATTGATTCGTAATGATGTCCACAGTGATTCTTGAACTGACGGAGTTTGTGATGTTATCTGTGTTGTTGATTCGAATGTTGACTGTACTGACGATGCTGGTAACGCTGACGGTACTGTTGATGCTGTTGGTAAAGTAAGTTTAGCTTGTTAATCACACACTATTTTTGTCAGGGTTTCTACTCTTCCTTCTATCATTTTGGTTCGCTTAACTGGTTTATGGTTAGGGCTAGATTAGATTATCTCTAAGACTTTAGAGATTACATAATCGCCGCGGAATGTTTCTCCAATGAAGTTATGAATTAATACTTCGTCAGTTATTGTTGTTGGTACTCCTTGGTATCTATGATGCGTATGACGTTGATGCTCATGGGACAGATTGTGAAGTTGAGGTTTACGATGCGGTTGTGGTTGGAGGTGGTAATGGTACTGTTGGCGTTGATGATGGTGGTACTGGTTATGCTGCTGATGCTGCTGCTGGTGTTTGTAATCTCTGCACCATATTCTCCAAAGCCACTACCCGAGCGCGAAGCTCGTTGACTTCTTCTATTACACCGGGGTGATTGTCGGTTCGGACGAGCGGATAAATAAAATCTAAAATTTGATGTAATATATAATCGTGACGAGATACTCTGGAAATGAGCGAGAAAATGGTGTTTCGGACAGGTTCGCCGGTAAGTGCTTCAGGTTCTTCGTCATGAGGGCAATGTGGTGGATGGAAGGGATCACCTTCTTCTTGTCTCCAATGATTGAGGAGGCTACGAACCCATCCCTAATTCATCCAGAATAGGTGATGACTGATTGGTTGATCTATTCCGGTCACACTGCTTTCGGAGGTTGAATGGGATTCCATTTCGGAATCCGAGTGACTTGAACTGATGACGAATTCCATTTCGTACGATTGGATAAAGGATTTTTTTTTCCGATATGAAATGATTTTGGCTAACGGATGGTATTCTAATTACATAGAATATATATATATATATATATATATAAATATATATATATATATATATATATATATATATATATATATATATATATATATATATAGATCAAAAGATTTCGTAGATTACGGAGGACTTTGCGGGATATGTCAGGCAAAGTTTAAAGTAACAGATACGATAAGATATGATTTAGCAAATATGCTAAGATATGAATTTTTGTCTATACACTATTCATGCAATCAATGCAGCAAGACGTGTCTTAGACTAAAAATGATAAGCAGGTAATTTCCTGAGGATGATAAGTAGTTAATTTTTGACACAAAATGATAAGCAAAACTTTTGACATGCAGACACGGTCGAAGTCCAGACTCACTAATGCATCCTATCGACTTATCAGTTAGACACACTAATGCAGACCTGGTTCGCTAAGACCACCGCTCTGATACCAACTGAAAGGACTCGTTCATATACATTATAAACGATTCACAATATTTGATTACATTGCCAGGTATTTGACCTCTATATGATACATTTTACAAACATTGCATTTGTTTTTAAAAGACAAACTTTCTTTACATCGAAAATTGACAGGCATGCATACCATTTCATAATATCCACTATCCAACTATAAATTGATTTAATAATAATCTTTGATGAACTCAATGATTCAATGCAACGTTCTTCAAAATATACTATGAAAGACTCCAAGTAATATCTTTAAAATGAGCAAATGCACAGCGGAAGATTTCTTTAACACCTGAGAATAAACATGCTTTAAAGTGTCAACCAAAAGGTTGGTGAGTTCATTAGTTTATCATAATCATTTATTTCCATCATTTTAATAGACCACAAGAATTTCATTTCCAGTTCTCATAAATATACGTCCCATGCATAGAGACAAAAATAATCATTCATATGGTGAACACCTGGTAACCGACATTAACTAGATACATATAAGAATATCCCCTATCATTCCGGGATCCTCCTTCGGACATGATATAAATTTCAAAGTACTAAAGCATCCGGTACTTTGGATGGGGTTTGTTAGGCCCAATAGATCTATCTTTAGGATTCGCGTCAATTAGGGTGTCTGTTCCCTAATTCTTAGATTACCAGAATTTAATAAAAAGGGGCATATTCGATTTCGATAATTCAACCATAGAATGTAGTTTCAATTACTTGTGTCTATTTCGTCAAACATTTATAAAAGCGCATGTATTCTCAGTCCCAAAAATATAAAGGGTAAAAAGGCAAATGAAACTCACCATACTGTATTTCGTAGTAAAAATACATATAACGTCATTGAACAAGTGCAAGGTTGGCCTCGGATTCACGAACCTAAATTAAAAATAAATATTTATGTGTTGGTCAATATTTGTCTAACAAATTAGGTCAAGTCATAGTGTACCACAATCCTAATGCTCGAGACTAATATGCAAAAGTCAACAAAAGTAAATTTGACTCAAAATAATTTCCAAAAATCTATACATGATTAATATATAGTTTAAATATCGTCGTTTTATATTTTTAAATATTTTTAAAAGATTTATTAGAGTAAATAATATAATTTATTTATTAATAAATAAAATTTTATATTAAATTTATATAATAAAATATACTTTTATATATATTAATTAATAAAATTTATAGGGTTCATTTAATATCATAAAGATAATATGATAGGTATTATTGAAGTAAGTTATTACACGTAGTAAAATATGTTTGTATCACATATTTATTTGATAAAATAATATCTATAATGATAGTAAGTAAAAGTTGTATTATTTTGTAATAATAATTATTATTATAAAAATATCAATATTTATAATTACTAAGATGACATTATGATAAAACGATAATTCTAATTATGATAACTTTAATATTTACGATAATTTTTAATATTATCTTTAAAATAATAATTCTATTTAAAATAATAATAATAATGATATTTTATAGTAACAATGACATTTCTATTAAAATGATAATTTTTGTTAAAATGATAGTTTTAATACTAACGATACTTTTAATAATAATAGTAATGATAAAAATAATAAGAACGATAATTTTATCTAAATAAATATCTTATAATATTTTAATTTCATCATGATACTCTTACTCATTATTTCCTAATCGTTTCGTTTAATAGCTTTTAATCGTCTTTTATATCATGTTCATAATAATGATAATAATAGTAATCAAAATAATTAGGTGTTACAAATATTTATTTTAATTACACTAATATTAATAATGATAGTTACTATAACATTATTAACGATAATACTAATAATTATCTTAATGATAATATAATAATAATAACAATAACAATAACCATTTTTAAATAATGATAAATATATATTAATAATGATAATAATAATAATAATACTAATAATAATAATGATAATAATAATAATAATAATAATAATAATAATAATAATTGGATAATAATAATAATACTAATTATAACTTTAACGATAATAACGATAGTAATAATAAAAAAATAACAATTTTTAATGATAAATCCCTTTTATTGATAAAGATAATAATAATCATAATAATAAGATAAAACTAGAACGACGATAAAAATGACGATAATAATAATCATTTTTAATAAAAATATCAAAAATTCAATTGATTATAACTTCTAATCCGTTCATCGAAACCATTCGATATCTAAAGGAAAAGTTCTTAATTTTTCGCTAGCTTTCCAAGGACATGCATATCTTATACATTATCTCAACCGCAAGTGTAACTAATTCAAGATTCAACCTAACCTGTCTAAGGGCAATATCAAAAGTACAAGCATGCATAATCCTAAATACTCGAGCACTAGTCAGGGATACACTATTAGTATGTAAAAGTTAAATTATGAGTACTCACGTATCAATATTGAGATTCAATATTGCAGGAAAGGTACGTAGACGCAACGGAAATGATAAACACTATATTGACCTCACGAGCATACCCATGAACCATACTCAATCACCTCCATAGCTATAACCCATAATTTCCTTAATCCTATCCTACTCGAAAAATAATTTCGAAACCACTCGGACAGCACTCCGTCGTAATATTTTATGTATACTAATAATATCTTGAAATAATACGGAGTAAATATATATATGTAAATCGATTGAGAGAGTTTAGAGAAAAATATTTTCAAGTTTCTATGAAATAATGAAACCTATTGAATTCTATTTATAATAGATTTTTGAATTATTGAAGTGAATTATTAAAGTATGAATTATTAAAGTGAATTATTAAAGTACGAATTATTAAAGTAAATTATTAAATTATGAATTATTAAAGTATGAATTATTAAAGTGAATTATTAAAGTTAAAGTAAAGTTAAAGTAAAGTAAAAATAAAGTAAAAATAAAGTAAAGGTAAAGTTTAAGTATAGTAAGAGTATAAAACTATGTACGTATAATACGCGTATAAATATATATAATATTAATTTAAATTGTTATATATTTTTAATAAAATAAAATATAAATATCGTTATCTTTATCATACTAGTTAAGTAATGAGTTGTCAAAAGTGGTTCTAGATATTTATAAAAGTTATATACGTTTTAATAATAAAGTTCTTTTTAAACTGAAAACGTTTTTGTACGTTTGAAACTAAATAGATCAATCGAGTCTTTATGAGATTCAATCTTCCACTATCCTTTGTCTAGTTCTCAATGATTGAAAATTTGTTCTTATTTATAAATCACTTTACCATTTTCTGAATATTGTTAAAATGGAAAGATTTCTCAAATCAACGTGGGCCTTTCAACAGAGACTTGTAATCATAATTCAATATATCTGATAATTCAATCATTTGATCTTATCTTCTAATTCCATTGATAAACATTTTGAAACAGATACAATCATATAAAGTATTTAATCTAATATTTTGTTTACGTTTCAAGTTATAATATATATACACATATACATATATAATCATATTCGTTTAATGGTTCGTGAATCGTTGGAACTTGGTCGAGGTTGAATGAATGTATGAACATAGTTTAAAATTTTTGAAATTTAACTTAACAAATATTGCTTATCGTGTCGGAAACATATAAAGATTAAAGTTTAAATTTGGTTGGAAATTTCCGGGTTGTCACAATCCATTCCCTTCATTTCCTTACAACTCACACCTTCTCTTCTTTCTCCCTCAGCTCATACTTTAAAGTATTTGTCAATATACTCCATCCAGTTCTGATTCTTGATATACTCCTTACCTTCATATCTGTCATTCTTCTTTTTCATATGCCGCCGAAAGAATCTATTTACTTTTACTATACCCTTGGGTGTATAGTGTTTTTAGTTCTCCCGTGTCTTTATATTGCTATTTGCATCGATATATACGGTTTATAATTTATGGGTGATTGTTGGATTTTATATCTTCCCTTATATTTCGATGTCCCTACTTCTGTCTTCTATAATCATTGTCATCTCCAATTAATGCTCTCTTTTATTTGCTGCTATTTATATCCCAATTTCTGTTTTGGAGCTTTGTCCTTTCGTTTCTTATTCTTCTTGCGAGTAAGTACTACTTATAATGATCTATAATTCGCAGATATGAATTTCGGAATGAACATTGTTAATATTATAGGAAGGAAATTGTAATGGCACGATCTTGACTTGTCAAATTACCAGAATACCTCAGAAAAAGCCGAATCATCAAGAAATATTTTCTTGATATTTTAGAGGTTAAATAGAATACAAGAGTCGTATAACATGGCACATTATGATGTTATGATCTGTGAATCATCACATTCCATTTAGAAACTCAGCATGACTTACTGTAATATAATCACGTTGATCAAGTGTGATTATATTATACTAACTCATGCTTCAGTTCCCAACACTAATTCAAAAATATTCCTATTTTAAACTCGAATGTTTCAGAATTTAGAAACTAAAATAGTTTCCTTTATGATGTAATACAGATAGCGCGAAGAGGTAAATGATTTCAGATGAGAATGATTATGAAAATATCTTCAGAAATATGGAGGATATTTATAATGAAAGATACAATGATATCTTAGAATATCTAATATCAGAGGATGATGAAGAATATTGCCTGCAGGGGTTTAGAGTCAGGAGCAAGGTATTCGTTAATGACTTCAGCAGGTATTGAATCATTTAGATTCTTTGAAGTCAGGTTCAGTCTTTGTGATTTGTCCACAGCCTCCTTCATACTTTGCTCAATCTGGTTTCCAGTTCCAAGACTTCTTTTTTTCTGCGCTTTGCCAGCACACTTATTTATTATCGTCAAACTTTTACTGTTAAAGTCGTTTATAGTTTTTGCCGCTTCATTAGCATTTTTCCATTTTCGAAGAACCAATTCGTAGTTCGAAGTGTTTTTCAGAAACTTCACATTCAAATTAAGTCCAGAAGATAGACGTTATATATACACATATAACTGTTGGCGTAGACATGCTGCGAGATTTCAAAATACTGATTGCTAATTCCCGATGATTCGTATGGCAATTCACGTTACAAGATGCGAATGAGTAAATGATGGGGTTTCGGTAAATATAATGATTCTTCGGAAGGTTAAAGATCAGTGAAGTTGTGAATAAGTTTATTATTAATGTGGTGGAGCATGAAAGGTTCTCCGGTAACAAAAGGGTAATCATATATATCAAGATTATGATAGGGTTACTCTGAATGAAAAATTGAAGTTGTCTTGCTGGAGCTGTAATAGAATTTGCTACTTTGAAAAGGAATTGCAAAGTTATTTTTGCTAATAAATGCCAAAGGATCTGACATAGATCTGTGTTGAATTATGACTTTGGTTTCGAGAACTTTTTAAGTACATAACTGTGGGTAATATGTGGTTGAATCATCATCTCGATTACTCATAATTTGAAGTGTCTTCAAAAATTTTCGAAGGGTTTGAACACAAATTGTAATCGGTAATATACACAGCTTTGAAGTCAAAGTAAAGCTTTGAAAGATGTAAGAATCTAAAAGTGATGGTACCGGTTATATTTCGTATTGAATTCTGAGGTTTCAAAATCAGAATATGTAATTGGGTTTGAATGAGTATTGTTGTTTTGATTGCTATGAAAGAATGTATATTATTGTGAAAGTAGGAAGTATAGTTGATAATTTGCTTAATCAAATTCGAAGAATGTAACATATTAATTGTGAATATATATATATATATCTCTCGGGTATTACCTACCCGTTAAAAAAAATTTCACAATTAATATTTTGTACAAACAAATTTTATTACAGTCTTTATGAAAATATATATGTATATATTCTCTTCAGATGTAACATAGATTTCAATGAGTCAATACTAAATTAAACTCATTCCATTTATGGTTGAAACTAGAATTGAATAATCCCTTGAAGGCTTTAGAGATTACATAAGTATTTCTTCAATAATATTGAAATTATGAATCAATACTTCGTTATTTGTTGAGATGTGATGTTGTTTTTCATTAAATTCTTGTGAACTTCGCAAAGTACGAATGATGTTATCTGAAAAGTTTCGGTTACATCGATGATGAAAGTGTAAAATCAAATATATATTTGTCGAATTAAGACAGAGATTGTAGTTAACGATGGTTAAGTTGCGGGCGAGGGACGTACATTATTGCATATTTGTAATATGAATTAACCGAGTAGTTAAGATTCACACACAATAGCTTAGCACGGAAAGATTTACTTTTATTTCAATATATATATATATATATATATATATATATATATATATATATATATATATATATATATATATATATATATATACATATATACATATAATTTCTTCAGAGGGAATGAGTTAATTCTTCATAACTTGTTGCTACAATATACGCGTTATTGATTCGTAATGATGTTCACAGTGATTCTTGAACTGACGGAGTTTGTGATGTTATAGGTGTTGCTGATTCTGATGTTGACTGTACTGACGATGCTGGTGACGCTGACGGTACTGTTGATGCTGTTGGTAAAATAAGTTTAGCTTGTTAATCACACACCATTTTTGTCAGAGTTTCTACTCTTCCTTCTATCATTTTGGTTCGCTTAACTGATTTATGGGTAGGGCCAGATTAGATAATCTCTAAGACTTTAGAGATTACATAATTACCGCGGAATGTTTCTCCAATGAAGTTATGAATTAATATTTCGTCAGTTATTGTTGTTGGTATTCCTTGGTATCTATGGTGCGTATGACGTTGATGCTTGAGGTACAGATTGTGATGTTGCGGTGTGAGATGCGGATGTTGTTGTTGATGGTGGTGATGGTACTGTTGGTGTTGCTGATGGTAGTACTGTTTATGCTACTGGTGCTGCTGCTAGTGTTTGTAACCTTTGCACCATATTCTCCAGAGCCACTACCCGAGCCCGAAGCTCGTTGACTTCTTCTATTACACCGGGGTGATTGTCGGTTCTGACAAGCGGATAAATAAAATTTAAAATTTGATGTAATATATAATCGTGAAGAGATACTCTGGAAATGAGAGAGAAAATGGTGTTTTGGACAGGTTCGCCTGTAAGTGCTTCAGGTTCTTCGTCAAGAGGGCAATGTGGTGGATGGAAGGGATCACCTTCTTCTTGTCTCCAATGATTGAGGAGGCTACGAACCCATCCCCAATTCATCCAAAATAGATGATGGCTGATTGGTTGATCCATTCCGGTCACACTGCTTTCGGAGCTGAAGTGGGATTCTATTTCAGAATCTGAGGAACTTGAATAGAAGACGAATTCCATTTCGTACGATTGAATAAAGGATGTTTCGATATAAAAATGATTTTTCCAGCTATCAGGTGGTATTCTATTTACATAGGATATCTATATATATAGATCAAAAGATTTCGTATATTACGGAGGAATTTGCGGAATATATCAGGTAAAGTTTAAAGTAACAGATACGATAAGATATGATTTAGCAGATACGCTAAGGTATGAATTTTTTTCTATACACTACTCATGCAATTAATGTAGCAAAACGTGTCTAGACTAATAAGGATAAGCAGGTAATTTCCTAAGGATGATAAGCAGATGATTCCCGACTAGAAATGATAAGTAAAACTTTTGACATGCAGACACGGTCGAAGTCCAGACTCACTAATGCATCCTAACGACTTATCAGTTAGACACACTAATGCAGACCTGGTTCGCTAAGACCACCGCTCTGATACCAACTGAAAGGACCCGTTCATATACATTATAAATGATTCACAATAGTTGATTACATCGTGAGGTATGTGACCTCTATATGATACATTTTACAAACATTGCATTCGTTTTTAAAAGACAAATTTTATTACATCAAAAGCTGACAGGCAATGCATACCATTTCATAATATCCAATCTATAAATGACCTAAACTGTCATTTACTTAATAATAATCTCTATTGAACTCAACGACTTGAATGCAAAGTCTTTTGAAATATGCCATGAATGACTTCAAGTAATATCTTTAAAATGAGCAAATGCACAGCGGAAGATTTCTTTAACACCTGAGAATAAACATGATTTAAAGTGTCAACCAAAAGGTTGGTGAGTTCATTAGTTTATCATAATCATTCATTTTCATCATTTTAATAGACCACAAGAATTTCATTTCCAGTTCTCATAAATATACGTCCCATGCATAGAGACAAAAATCATTCATATGGTGAACATCTGGTAACCGACATTAACAAGATGCATATAAGAATATCCCCTATCATTCCGGGAAATCCTTCGGACATGATAAAAATGAATTCGAAGTACTAAAGCATCCGGTACTTTGGATGGGGTTCGTTAGGCCCAATAGATCTATCTTTAGGATTCGCGTCAATTAATAGATCGGTTTACTAATTCTTAGGTTACCAAGCAAAAAGGGGCATATTCGGCTTCGATCATTCACCCATATAATGTAGTTTCAATTACTCGTGTCTATTTTGTAAAACATTTATAAAATCGCATGTATTCTCATCCCAAAAAAAATAATAGATTTTAAAAGTGGGACTATAACTCATGTCTAGTTCCTGTTGATTGAAACTTTTATTTTTACTTAAAATTCACTTTACCAATTATTCCGAATATCGTTAAAAAGAAAAGGTTTCCTAAATCAAAGTGGACCTCTCAACATAGACTCGTGATCATACAATGTATCAGATAAATCAATCATTTAATATTATCTTTTAATTCCGTTGATAAATATATTTTGAAACAAATACGTTCATGTAAAGTATTATACATTTAATACTTTATTAACGTTTTCAAGTTATAAAATATATATATACATAATTATATACGTTCATTTAATGGTTCGTGAATCGTTGGAGTTTGGTCAAGGTTAAATGAATGCATGAACATAGTTTAAAATTCTTGAGATTCAACTTACAAACTTTGCTTATCGTGTCGGGAATATATAAAGATTAAAGTTTAAATTTGGTCAGAAATTTCCGGGTTGTGACAGTAACCTCGATTCTTCAATATCTTTTCTTCTAAACATATAAACGGCCCTTCTCTGCATAGAGTAACAAATTCGGTATTTGAATATGTTTGATTGTTCAAACATTTACCTTCATGAGACCATTTTCCGCATTTATAATATCTTTCAAGGTGTCGTGCTCTTCTTTTTTTTGCGGATTTTGATTTTCCTTTACCAAAATGTATCTTATGATGATCTTTCCTGAGTTCCTTCCTTAGTCCGTCCATTTTGCTTCTTATGAATGATACCAATTCACTCGGAAGGGTGTCATTATTACATTTAGCAATCATAGCGTGTAGTAGTAGACCATGGTTCAGATCAAAGGAATTCTTCATCTAGTAAAACCTAAAAAAAATAAAAATTCAGAATGGAGGGAGAAGACTAGTTCTTTAGGGTCTGCTAGGGAAAGACCATTCGGATTCCATTCTCGGAAACTACACAAAAACAGAATATCTAACTCTAACAGAAATAACTATTATCCTTAAAAGACTTGATTCTCCCCACACTTAGTTAGCTGTGGTGTCGAAATTGTGATTAACTTCGTTGTCAACTTCCATCGGACTATCTATGTAATATTTAACTCTGTGACCATTAACCTTAAATTCCACCCCATTTGAATTTATTAACTCTATTATTCCATATGGGAAAACTCTTTTGACTATGAATGGTCCAGACCATCTTGATTTCAATTTTCCAGGAAATAGCTTGAATCGTGAATTTAAAAGAAGAACTCTGTCTCCTTCTTTAAATTCTTTTGAACTTCTGATTCTTTTATCATGCCATTTCTTCGTTCTTTCTTTATAGACTAACGAATTTTCGTATGCTTCATGTCTTAATTCTTCTAATTCGTTTAGTTGACTTAACCGTAGACGTCCGGCTTCATATAAATCAAGATTACATGTCTTCAAAGTCCAAAATGCTTTGTGCTCAATTTCTACTGGAAGGTGACATGCTTTTTCATAAACGAGTTTAAAAGGTGTTGTAGTGACCCGAACTTTTCCATGTTTATATATATTAATTGAGATTGATATTTACATGATTAAATGTTTCCAACATGTTAAGCAATCAAACTTGTTAAGACTTGATTAATTGAAATATGTTTCATATAGACAATTGACCACCCAAGTTGACCGGTGATTCACGAAGGTTAAAACTTGTAAAAACTATATGATGACATATATATGGATATATATATAGTTAACATGATACTATGATAAGTAAACATATCATTAAGTATATTAACAATGAACTACATATGTAAAAACAAGACTACTTACTTAATGATTTTTAAACGAGACATATATGTAACGATCATCGTTGTAAAGACATTTAATGTATATATATCATATTAAGAGATATTCATACATGATAATATCATGATAATATAATAATTTAAAATCTCATTTGATATTATAAACATTGGGTTAACAACATTTAACAAGATCGTTAACCTAAAGGTTTCAAAACAACACTTACATGTAACGACTAACGATGACTTAACGACTCAGTTAAAATGTATATACATGTAGTGTTTTAATATGTATTTATAAACTTTTTAAAGACTTCAATACACTTATCAAAATACTTCTAATTAACAAAAATGCTTACAATTACATCCTCGTTCAGTTTCATCAACAATTCTACTCGTATGCACCCGTATTCGTACTCGTACAATACACAGCTTTTAGATGTATGTACTATTGGTATATACACTCCAATGACCAGCTCTTAGCAGCCCATGTGAGTCACCTAACACATGTGGGAACCATCATTTGGCAACTAGCATGAAATATCTCATAAAATTACAAAAATATGAGTAATCATTCATGACTTATTTACATGAAAACAAAATTACATATCCTTTATATCTAATCCATACACCAACGACCAAAAACACCTACAAACACTTTCATTCTTCAATTTTCTTCATCTAATTGATCTCTCTCAAGTTCTATCTTCAAGTTCTAAGTGTTCTTCATATATTCTACAAGTTCTAGTTACATAAAATCAAGAATACTTTCAAGTTTGCTAGCTCACTTCCAATCTTGTAAGGTGATCATCCAACCTTAAGAAATCTTTGTTTCTTACAGTAGGTTATCATTCTAATACAAGGTAATAATCATATTCAAACTTTGGTTCAATTCCTATAACTATAACAATCTTATTTCAAGTGATGATCTTACTTGAACTTGTTTTCATGTCATGATTCTGCTTCAAGAACTTCGAGCCATCCAAGGATCCGTTGAAGCTAGATCCATTTTTCTCTTTTCCAGTAGGTTTATCCAAGGAACTTAAGGTAGTAATGATGTTCTTAACATCATTCGATTCATATATATAAAGCTATCTTATTCGAAGGTTTAAACTTGTAATCACTAGAACATAGTTTAGTTAATTCTAAACTTGTTCGCAAACAAAAGTTAATCCTTCTAACTTGACTTTTAAAATCTACTAAACACATGTTCTATATCTATATGATATGCTAACTTAATGATTTAAAACCTGGAAACACGAAAAACACCGTAAAATCGAATTTACGCCGTCGTAGTAACACCGCGGGCTGTTTTGGGTTAGTTAATTAAAAACTATGATAAACTTTGATTTAAAAGTTGTTATTCTGAGAAAATGATTTTTATTATGAACATGAAACTATATCCAAAAATTATGGTTAAACTCAAAGTGGAAGTATGTTTTCTAAAATGGTCATCTAGACGTCGTTCTTTTGACTGAAATGACTACCTTTACAAAAATGACTTGTAACTTATTTTTCCAACTATAAACCTATACTTTTCCTGTTTAGATTCATAAAATAGAGTTCAATATGAAACCATAGCAATTTTATTCACTCAAAACGGATTTAAAATGAAGAAGTTATGGGTAAAACAAGATTGGATAATTTTTCTCATTTTAGCTACGTGAAAATTGGTAACAAATCTATTCCAACCATAACTTAATCAACTTGTATTGTATATTATGTAATCTTGAGATACCATAGACACGTATACAATGTTTCGACCTATCATGTCGACACATCTATATATATTTCGGAACAACCATAGACACTCTATATGTGAATGTTGGAGTTAGCTATACAGGGTTGAGGTTGATTTCAAAATATATATAGTTTGAGTTGTGATAAATACTGAGATACGTATACACTGGGTCGTGGATTGATTCAAGATAATATTTATCGATTTATTTCTGTACATCTAACTGTGGACAACTAGTTGTAGGTTACTAACGAGGACAGCTGACTTAATAAACTTAAAACATCAAAATATATTAAAAGTGTTGTAAATATATTTTGAACATACTTTGATATATATGTATATATTGTTATAGGTTCATGAATCAACCAGTGGCCAAGTCTTACTTCCCGACGAAGTACAAATCTGTGAAAGTGAGTTATAGTCCCACTTTTAAAATCTAATATTTTTGGGATGAGAATACATGCAGGTTTTATAAATGATTTACAAAATAGACACAAGTACGTGAAACTACATTCTATGGTTGAATTATCGAAATCGAATATGCCCCTTTTTATTAAGTCTGGTAATCTAAGAATTAGGGAACAGACACCCTAATTGACGCGAATCCTAAAGATAGATCTATTGGGCCTAACAAACTCCATCCAAAGTACCGGATGCTTTAGTACTTTGAAATTTATATCATATCCGAAGGGTGTCCCGGAATGATGGGGATATTCTTATATATATGCATCTTGTTAATGTCGGTTACCAGGTGTTCACCATATGAATGATTTTTATCTCTATGTATGGGATGTGTATTGAAATATGAAATCTTGTGGTCTATTGTTACGATTTGATATATATAGGTTAAACCTATAACTCACCAACATTTTTGTTGACGTTTTAAGCATGTTTATTCTCAGGTGATTATTAAGAGCTTCCGCTATCGCATACTTAAATAAGGACGAGATTTGGAGTCCATGCTTGTATGATATTGTGTAAAAACTGCATTCAAGAAACTTATTTTGTTGTAACATATTTGTATTGTAAACCATTATGTAATGGTCGTGTGTAAATAGGATATTTTAGATTATCATTATTTGATAATCTACGTAAAGCTTTTTAAACCTTTATTGATGAAATAAAGGTTATGGTTTGTTTTAAAATGAATGCAGTCTTTGAAAAACGTCTCATATAGAGGTCAAAACCTCGTAACGAAATCAATTAATATGGAACGTTTTTAATCAATAAGAACGGGACATTTCAGTTGGTATCCTAGCGTTGGTCTTAGAGAACCAGAATTTTGCATTAGTGTGTCTTATCGAGTTTGTTAGGATGCATTAGTGAGTCTGAACTTCGACCGTGTTTACTTGAAAAATGATTGCTTAACAAATTTTGTTGGAAACTATATATTTTTAACATGTGAATATTATGTGATATATTAATCTCTTAACGCGTTTGATATTATGTGATAGATGTCTACCTTTAGAACAAGTCCCATTGACTCACCTAATAATAATGAAGAGTCAAATGTAAATTGGAATGATTCGTGGACTGATTCACAAGTTCCCGAAGAGGAACCGGAAGAAGAGTTGGAACCGGAAGAAGAATCGGAACCGGAAGAAGAATCGGAACCGGATGAAGAAATAGAACCAGTGGGGGAAATAATAAAACGGTTAAGTAAAAGAAAATTCTCAACCAACCGACCAAGGTTAATTATGGTCAATGGTGTTTCCGCCAAGGAAGCAAAATATTGGGAGGATTACCAATTCTCCGATGAATCGGATTCCGACGAGAATTCCGATGATGTTATAGAAATTACCCCAACTGAATTTAAAAAGGCAAAAGAAAATAATAAGGGAAAGGGCATAAAAATAGAGAAATCTAATTCCAACCCCAATGAACTTTATATGTATCGTCAACCCCCGAAGTCCTTAAGTTGTAACAATGACCCGGGAACCTCTAAACCACCAGGTTTTTCTAAACTAATGTGGAAAACGACGGCTCGTATTAGGGGAACATCATATATCCCTAGAAACTTGGCAAAACGAACCAAAACCGAAGAAGAAGAAACAAGCGAGTCGGAATAAGATAGTTGTATTCGTGTGGTGTAATATATGTAATATAGTGTGCTTATGCTTTATGATATATGTAAAAATTGCTTGTATTAATAAGTATTTTTTTTATGAATCTAACTCTTGTCTATTTTACAGTATAAAAACACAAAATAGATAGACAACCCAATATTTTAAGAGACCTACCCGGAGACATGATTGATGAAATCTTGTCTAGAGTCGGTCGGAATTCTTCGGCACAACTATTTAAGGCGAGATCAGTTTATAAGCCATTCGAAGAACGTTCCAAGAATGCCTTGGTTTATAAAAGGCTTTCGTTCGAAAGATGGGGGATATCACATTGGGAAATCCATAAGTTACGATGTGTTTACTTTGACGCATATATTGCGGGGAACCCAAATGCTATTTTACGCAATGGGTTAAGAAATTATTTTGACTCAATATATCCGAATATTGGACTTCGTGATTTAGAAAAAGCGGCTAACATGCAACATAAAGAAGCATGTTATGCTTACGGATTAGTAATGTTCGCTTCTAACCAAAGTGAGAACAAGAACATCGGGCTACAACTATTAAACAAAATGTTCCCACAAGTGACGGAGTCGGTAATTGGGGTAAGAAATGAGGTTTTTAGATTGTTACAGGACTGTTGGACATTACGTAACCCTCGTCCCTTTGACGACGTTACAACACGCTGTCTTATCAACGGCCATAACGGTTATGTTCCACAAGACCAAGGATGGGAAGTAATCCTAGTAAAAGCAGAATGCATGACTTGTTTCTGGACGTATGAATTACGTGTCTTTATTGCCTTTGCTGAACGACTTGTGTACTAGCTAGAATTATCTTCACAACCATCTTGTATCAAATTTATTGTGTGCTATATTTCATGCTATATGTAAAATAAGCGGTATTGTAAGTTTGTAAAATATTGTGTAAAAGTTTGAACGCGAAATATTATTATAATCAGTTTTTCATATAGAATTGTAGTAGGTGAATTGTATATTAGCTACTAAGTATGAACTTAACGGGTAGGTACTACCCGAATTTAAACTTATAAAACGCTAATATGAAGAAAAAGCTTTTATAAATGAGTTCATATTATGCTACGAAATACTATTAACTACTCTTAATATTCTGTATGATTAACTTGTTCCAGTTGGCTATTTTGAAGGAAATGGCACCGACTACTCGACACACTGTGAATATGAATGAAGAGGAATTCCGTACTTTTCTAGCTTCAAACATAGCCGCAGTACAGGCTGTGCTACATACCAACAATAACCTTGGATCTAGCAGTACAGGAAATCGTGTAGGATGCACCTACAAAGAATTCACTGCCTGCAAACCTTTGGAATTTGATGGAACCGAAGGACCGATCGGATTGAAACGGTGGACCGAGAAGGTCGAATCAGTGTTTGCCATAAGTAAGTGTACTGAAGAGGACAAAGTGAAGTACGCTACGCATACCTTTACAGGTTCTGCGTTAACATGGTGGAATACCTATCTAGAGCAAGTGGGACAAGACGATGCGTACGCACTACCGTGATCAGCATTCAAGCACTTGATGAACGAGAAGTACCGTCCCAGAACCGAGGTCAATAAGCTCAAGACAGAACTTAGAGGGTTACGAACCCAAGGATTTGATATTACCACGTACGAAAGACGATTCACAGAATTGTGCCTATTGTGTCCGGGAGCATTCGAAGATGAGGAAGAGAAGATCGACGCGTTTGTGAAAGGACTACCGGAAAGAATCCAAGAAGATATAAGTTCACACGAGCCCGCCTCCATACAACAGGCATGTAGAATGGCTCACAAACTAGTGAACCAGATTGAAGAAAGAATTAAAGAACAGACTGCTGAAGAGGCCAATGTGAAGCAAGTCAAAAGAAAGTGGGAGGAAAACGGTGATAAGAATCACCAATACAACAACAACAGCAATTACAACAATAATCGCAACAATTATCCCAACAATCGCAACATCAATCGTAACTACAACAAACGGCCCAACAACAACAACAACAACAACAACAACAACAACAGCAACTACAACAATCATCCCAACAACAATAATAACCGCAACAACAACAACAATCAGAAGCAGCTATGCCAAAGGTGTGAAAAGTATCACTCGGGGTTCTGCACCAAATTTTGCAACAAGTGTAAAAGAAATGGTCATAGCGCAGCGAAGTGTGAGGTCTACGGACCAGGGGTTAATAGAACGAAAGGAACAAATGGTGTCGGAACGAGTAATGGCGGAGTAAGTAGTGTCGGAGCAAGTTATGCCAATGTAGTTTGTTATAAATGTGGAAAACCGGGCCACATTATTAGAAATTGCCTGAACCAGGAGAACACGAATGGACAAGGCCGCGGAAGAGTTTTCAATATTAATGCGGCAGAGGCACAGGAAGACCCGGAGCTTGTTACGGGTACGTTTCTTATTGACAATAAATCTGCTTACGTTTTATTTGATTCGGGTGCGGATAGAAACTATATGAGTAGAGATTTTTGTGCTAAATTAAGTTTTCCATTGACGCCTTTGGATAGTAAATTTTTACTCGAATTAGCAAATGGTAAATTAATTTCAGCAGATAATATATGTCGAAATCGAGAAATTAAACTGGTTAGCGAAACATTTAAGATTGATTTGATACCAGTAGAGTTAGGGAGTTTTGATGTGATAATCGGTATGGACTGGTTGAAAGAAGTGAAAGCATAGATCGTTTGTTACAAAAATGCAATTCGCATTATACGAGAAAAAGGAAAACCCTTAATGGTGTACGGAGAAAAGGGCAACACGAAGCTACATCTTATTAGTAATTTGAAGGCACAAAAACTAATAAGAAAAGGTTGCTATGCTATTCTAGCACACGTCGAGAAAGTACAAACTGAAGAAAAGAGCATCAATGATGTTCCCATTGCAAAAGAATTTCCCGATGTATTTCCGAAAGAATTACCGGGATTACCCCCACATCGATCCGTTGAATTTCAAATAGATCTTGTACCAGGAGCTGCACCAATAACTCGTGCTCCTTACAAACTCGCACCCAGTGAGATGAAAGAACTGCAAAGCCAATTACAAGAACTTTTAGAGCATGGTTTCATTCGACCAAGCACATCACCGTGGGGAGCTCCTGTTTTATTTGTCAAGAAGAAAGATGGTACATTCAGGTTGTGTATCGACTACCGAGAGTTGAACAAACTTACCATCAAGAACCGCTACCCACTACCGAGAATCGACGACTTATTTGATCAACTACAAGGCTCGTCTGTTTATTCAAAGATTGACTTACGTTCCGGGTATCATCAAATGCGGGTGAAAGAAGATGATATTCCATAGACTGCTTTCAGAACACGTTACGGTCATTATGAGTTTATGGTCATGCCGTTTGGTTTAACTAATGCACCAGCTGTGTTCATGGACCTTATGAACCGAGTGTGTGGACCATACCTTGACAAGTTTGTCATTGTTTTCATTGATGACATACTTATTTACTCAAAGAATGACCAAGAACACGGTGAACATTTGAGAAAGGTGTTAGAAGTATTGAGGAAGGAAGAATTGTACGCTAAGTTTTCAAAGTGTGCATTTTGGTTGGAAGAAGTTCAATTCCTCGGTCACATAGTGAACAAAGAAGGTATTAAGGTAGATCCGGCAAAGATAGAAACTGTTGAAAAGTGGGAAACCCCAAAAACTCCGAAACACATACGCCAGTTTTTAGGACTAGCTGGTTACTACAGAAGGTTCATCCAAGACTTTTCCAGAATAGCAAAACCCTTGACTGCATTAACGCATAAAGGGAAGAAATTTGAATGGAATGATGAACAAGAGAAAGCGTTTCAGTTATTGAAGAAAAAGCTAACTACGGCACCTATATTGTCATTGCCTGAAGGGAATGATGATTTTGTGATTTATTGTGATGCATCAAAGCAAGGTCTCGGTTGTGTATTAATGCAACGAACGAAGGTGATTGCTTATGCGTCTAGACAATTGAAGATTCACGAACAAAATTATACGACGCATGATTTGGAATTAGGCGTGGTTGTTTTTGCATTAAAGACTTGGAGGCACTACTTATATGGGGTCAAAAGTATTATATATACCGACCACAAAAGTCTTCAACACATATTTAATCAGAAACAACTGAATATGAGGTAGCGTAGGTGGATTGAATTATTGAATGATTACGACTTTGAGATTCGTTACCACCCGGGGAAGGCAAATGTGGTAGCCGATGCCTTGAGCAGGAAGGACAGAGAACCCATTCGAGTAAAATCTATGAATATAATGATTCATAATAACCTTACTACTCAAATAAAGGAGGCGCAACAAGGAGTTTTAAAAGAGGGAAATTTAAAGGATGAAATACCCAAAGGATCGGAGAAGCATCTTAATATTCGGGAAGACGGAACCCGGTATAGGGCTGAAAGGATTTGGGTACCAAAATTTGGAGATATGAGAGAAATGGTACTTAGAGAAGCTCATAAAACCAGATACTCAATACATCCTGGAACGGGGAAGATGTACAAGGATCTCAAGAAACATTTTTGGTGGCCGGGTATGAAAGCCGATGTTGCTAAATACGTAGGAGAATGTTTGACGTATTCTAAGGTCAAAGCTGAGCATCAGAAACCTTCAGGTCTACTTCAACAACCCGAAATCCCGGAATGGAAATGGAAAAACATTACCATGGATTTCATCACTAAATTGCCAAGGACTGCAAGTGGTTTTGATACTATTTGGGTAATAGTTGATCGTCTCACCAAATCAGCACACTTCCTGCCAATAAGAGAAGATGACAAGATGGAGAATATAGCACGACTGTATTTGAAGGAAGTCGTCTCCAGACATGGAATACCAATCTCTATTATCTCTGATAGGGATGGCAGATTTATTTCAAGATTCTGGCAGACATTACAGCAAGCATTAGGAACTCGTCTAGACATGAGTACTGCCTATCATCCACAAACTGATGGGCAGAGCGAAAGGACGATACAAACGCTTGAAGACATGCTACGAGCATGTGTTATTGATTTCGGAAACAGTTGGGATCGACATCTACCGTTAGCAGAATTTTCCTACAACAACAGCTACCATTCAAGCATTGAGATGGCGCCGTTTGAAGCACTTTATGCTAGAAAGTGCAGGTCTCCGATTTGTTGGAGTGAAGTGGGGGATAGACAGATTACGGGTCTGGAGATTATACAAGAAACTACCGAGAAGATCATCCAAATTCAACAACGGTTGAAAACCGCCCAATGTCGACAAAAGAGCTACGCTGACATTAAAAGAAAAGATATAGAATTTGAAATTAGAGAGATGGTCATGCTTAAAGTTGCACCTTGGAAAGGCGTTGTTCGATTTGGTAAACGAGGGAAATTAAATCCAAGGTATATTGGACCATTCAAGATTATTGATCGTGTCGGACCAGTAGCTTACCGACTTGAGTTACCTCAACAACTCGCGGCTCTACATAACACTTTCCACGTCTCGAATTTGAAGAAATGTTTTGCTAAAGAAGATCTCACTATTCCATTAGATGAAATCCAAATCAACGAAAAACTTCAATTCATCGAAGAACCCGTCGAAATAATGGATCGTGAGGTTAAAAGACTTAAGCAAAACAAGATACCAATTATTAAGGTTCGATGGAATGCTCGTAGAGGACCCGAGTTCACCTGGGAGCATGAAGATCAGATGAAGAAGAAATACCCGCATCTATTTCCAGAAGATTCGTCAACACCTTCAACAGCTTAAAATTTCGGGACGAAATTTATTTAACGGGTAGGTACTGTAGTGACCCGAACTTTTCCATGTTTATATATATTAATTGAGATTGATATTTATATGATTAAATGTTTCCAACATGTTAAGCAATCAAACTTGTTAAGACTTGATTAATTGAAATATGTTTCGTATAGACAATTGACCACCCAAGTTGACCGGTGATTCACGAAGGTTAAAACTTGTAAAAACTATATGATGACATATATATGGATATATATATATATATATATATATATATATATATATATATATATATATATATATATATATATATATATATATATATATATATATATATAGTTAACATGATACTATGATAAGTAAACATATCATTAAGTATATTAACAATGAACTACATATGTAAAAACAAGACTACTAACTTAATGATTTTTAAACGAGACATATATGTAACGATCATCGTTGTAAAGACATTTAATGTATATATATCATATTAAGAGATATTCATACATGATAATATCATGATAATATAATAATTTAAAATCTCATTTGATATTATAAACATTGGGTTAACAACATTTAACAAGATCGTTAACCTAAAGGTTTCAAAACAACACTTACATGTAACGACTAACGATGACTTAACGACTCAGTTAAAATGTATATACATGTAGTGTTTTAATATGTATTTATACACTTTTGAAAGACTTCAATACACTTATCAAAATACTTCTACTTAACAAAAATGCTTACAATTACATCCTCGTTCAGTTTCATCAACAATTCTACTCGCATGCACCCGTATTCGTACTCTTACTCGTACAATACACAGCTTTTAGATGTATGTACTATTGGTATATACACTCCAATGACCAGCTCTTAGCAGCTCATGTGAGTCACCTAACACATGTGGGAACCATCATTTGGCAACTAGCATGAAATATCTCATAAAATTACAAAAATATGAGTAATCATTCATGACTTATTTACATGAAAACAAAATTACATATCCTTTATATCTAATCCATACATCAACGACCAAAAACACCTACAAACACTTTCATTCTTCAATTTTCTTCATCTAATTGATCTCTCTCAAGTTCTATCTTCAAGTTCTAAGTGTTCTTCATATATTCTACAAGTTCTAGTTACATAAAATCAAGAATACTTTCAAGTTTGCTAGCTCACTTCCAATCTTGTAAGGTGATCATCCAACCTTAAGAAATCTTTGTTTCTTACAGTAGGTTATTATTCTAATACAAGGTAATAATCATATTCAAACTTTGGTTCAATTCCTATAACTATAACAATCTTATTTCAAGTGATGATCTTACTTGAACTTGTTTTCATGTCATGATTCTGCTTCAAGAACTTCGAGCCATCCAAGGATCCGTTGAAGCTAGATCCATTTTTCTCTTTTCCAGTAGGTTTATCCAAGGAACTTAAGGTAGTAATGATGTTCTTAACATCATTCGATTCATATATATAAAGCTATCTTATTCGAAGGTTTAAACTTGTAATCACTAGAACATAGTTTAGTTAATTCTAAACTTGTTCGCAAACAAAAGTTAATCCTTCTAAATTGACTTTTAAAATCAACTAAACACATGTTCTATATCTATATGATATGCTAACTTAATGATTTAAAACCTGGAAACACGAAAAACACCGTAAAACCGAATTTACGCCGTCGTAGTAACACCGCGGGCTGTTTTGGGTTAGTTAATTAAAAACTATGATAAACTTTGATTTAAAAGTTGTTATTCTGAGAAAATGATTTTTATTATGAACATGAAACTATATCCAAAAATTATGGTTAAACTCAAAGTGAAAGTATGTTTTCTAAAATGGTCATCTAGACGTCGTTCTTTTGACTGAAATGACTACCTTTACAAAAATGACTTGTAACTTATTTTTCCAACTATAAACCTATACTTTTCCTGTTTAGATTCATAAAATAGAGTTCAATATGAAACCATAGCAATTTTATTCACTCAAAACGGATTTAAAATGAAGAAGTTATGGGTAAAACAAGATTAGATAATTTTTCTCATTTTAGCTACGTGAAAATTGGTAACAAATCTATTCCAACCATAACTTAATCAACTTGTATTGTATATTATGTAATCTTGAGATACCATAGACACGTATATAATGTTTCGACCTATCATGTCGACACATCTATATATATTTCGGAACAACCATAGACACTCTATATGTGAATGTTGGAGTTAGCTATACAGGGTTGAGGTTGATTCCAAAATATATATAGTTTGAGTTGTGATCAATACTGAGATACGTATACACTGGGTCGTGGATTGATTCAAGATAATATTTATCGATTTATTTCTGTACATCTAACTGTGGACAACTAGTTGTAGGTTACTAACGAGGACATCTGACTTAATAAACTTAAAACATCAAAATATATTAAAAGTGTTGTAAATATATTTTGAACATACTTTGATATATATGTATATATTGTTATAGGTTCGTGAATCAACCAGTGGCCAAGTCTTACTTCCCGACGAAGTAAAAATCTGTGAAAGTGAGTTATAGTCCCACTTTTAAAATCTAATATTTTTGGGATGAGAATACATGCAGGTTTTATAAATTATTTACAAAATAGACACAAGTACGTGAAACTACATTCTATGGTTGAATTATCGAAATCGAATATGCCCCTTTTTATTAAGTCTGGTAATCTAAGAATTAGGGAACAGACACCCTAATTGACGCGAATCCTAAAGATAGATCTATTGGGCCTAACAAACCCCATCCATAGTACCGGATGCTTTAGTACTTCGAAATTTATATCATATCCGAAGGGTGTCCCGGAATGATGGGGATATTCTTATATATATGCATCTTGTTAATGTCGGTTACCAGGTGTTCACCATATGAATGATTTTTATCTCTATGTATGGGATGTGTATTGAAATATGAAATCTTGTGGTCTATTGTTACGATTTGATATATATAGGTTAAACCTATAACTCACCAACATTTTTGTTGACGTTTTAAGCATGTTTATTCTCAGGTGATTATTAAGAGCTTCCGCTGTCGCATACTTAAATAAGGACGAGATTTGGAGTCCATGCTTGTATGATATTGTGTAAAAACTGCATTCAAGAAACTTATTTTGTTGTAACATATTTGTATTGTAAACCATTATGTAATGGTCGTGTGTAAACAGGATATTTTAGATTATCATTATTTGATAATCTACGTAAAGCTTTTTAAACCTTTATTGATGAAATAAAGGTTATGGTTTGTTTTAAAATGAATGCAGTCTTTGAAAAACGTCTCATATAGAGGTCAAAACCTCGCAACGAAATCAATTAATATGGAACGTTTTTAATCAATAAGAACGGGACATTTCAGGTGTTGTTCCAATTGGAGTTTTGTAGGCTGTTCTAAAAGCCCAGAGTTCATCCTCTAATTTAATGGACCATTCCTTCGGATTTGATCCTACGGTTTTCTCTAGAATACGTTTTAATGCTCGGTTGGTATTTTTAACTTGTCCACTTGTTTGTGGATGATAAGCGGTTGAGATTTTATGAGTTACTCCATATCTTTTGAGAACTTTCTCAAGTTAATTATTAGAGAAATGAGTACCCCGATCACTTATTAAAGCTTTCGGTGTTCCAAACCTAGCAAAAAGACGTTTTAAGAAGTTGACTACAACTCGTGCATCGTTAGTTAGGAGAGCTTGTGCTTCCGCCCATTTAGATACACAATCAATGGCAACGAGAATGTAGAGATTATTATGAGATTTTGGAAATGGACCCATAAAGTCAATACCCCAAATGTCAAATACTTCACATACTTGAATGACATTTTGTGGCATTTCATCACGTTGACTTATTTTTCCGGCTCTTTGACATGCATCACAAGATTTGCAAAGAAGGTGTGCGTCTTTGTAAATTGTAGGCCAATAGAATCCAGCATCATAAACTTTTCTTGCTGTTAGTTGAGGCCCATAATGCCCTCCTGTTGGTCCTGTGTGACAATGGTTTAAAATTTTACTAGCTTCATCTCCGAATACACATCGGCGTATTATTTCATCTAGACAACTTTTAAACAGATGTGGATCTTCCCAGAAATAGTGTTTTATATCACTGAAGAATTTCTTTCGTTTTTGGTACGACAATCCTTTTTCAAGGAATCCACATACTAAATAGTTTGCATAGTCTGCAAACCATGGAATTTCATTATATTCTATCTTCAATAGATATTCATCAGGAAAGTTGTCTTGTATGGCCAATTCATTTAGAACTTCTAATTCGGGATTTTCAAGACGAGAAAGATGATCAGCGGCGAGATTTTCTGCTAACTTTTTATCTCGAATTTCAATATCGAACTCTTGTAGGAGTAAGATCCAATGGATTAATCTTGGTTTAGCATCTTGTTTTGAAAATAGGTATCTAAGAGCAGAATGGTCGGTATAGACCGCCGTTTTTGCTAGAATGAGATATGAACAAAATTTGTCAAAAGCAAAGACAATGGCAAGGAGTTCTTTTTCAGTAGTTGTGTAATTCGTTTGTGCTCCTTGTAACGTCTTACTTGCGTAATAAATAGGTTGAATCGTTTTTCAATCCTTTGTCCTAAAACGGCTCCCATTGCAAAATCACTTGCATCGCACATGAGTTCAAATGGTAGATTCCAATTTGGAGTTATCATGATCGGCGCATCAGTGAGTTTTTCTTTAAGAATATTAAAAGATTTGATGCATTCATCTGAAAAGATGAATGGAGCATCCTTTTCTAGGAGTTTATTCATAGGAGTGGCAATTTTAGAAAAATCTTTTATGAAACGTCGGTAAAAACCGGCATGCCCTAGAAAACTCCTAACTCCTCTAACATTGGTGGGATGTGTAAGTTTAGCAATTACATCTACTTTAGCTCTATCCACTTCAATTCCTTCCTTTGAAATTTTATGACCAAGAACGATGCATTCATTAACCATGAAATGACATTTCTCCCAATTAAGAACTAGATTTGATTGTTAGCATCTAATAAGCATTCGTTCAAGATTAACTAGACATGTTTCAAAAGTATCACCGAAGACTGAAAAGTCATCCATGAAAACTTCCATGCATTCTTCTATCATGTCGTGAAAAATCGCCATCATGCACCTTTGAAAGGTTGCAGCAAAGTCCAAATGGCATGCGTTTGTAAGCAAAAGTACCATAAGGGCACGTGAATGTGGTTTTCTCTTGATCCTCGGGTGCTATTGGAATTTGAAAGTATCCAGAAAAACCGTCAAGAAAACAATAGTAACTGTTTCCGGCTAATCTTTCCAATATTTGATCAATGAAAGGTAAGGGAAAGTGATCTTTTCTGGTGGCGTCATTTAATTTTCTATAATCAATACAAACACGCCATCATGTTACAGTCCTAGTAGGAATAAGGTCATTTGTTTCATTTGTGATGACAGTCATGCCACCCTTCTTAGGTACGCATTGAACTGGGCTTACCCATGGACTATCAGAGATAGGATAAATTAAACCTGCATCTAGCAGTTTAATAATTTCTTTCTTAACAACATCTTGCATATTAGGATTTAGTCTTCGTTGGTGTTGCACATACGTTTTATGGCCTTCTTCCATAAGGATTTTATGTGTGCAATACGAAGGACTTATTCCTTTAATGTCATGAATCTTCCATGCAATAGCTGGTTTATGAGCTTTTAGCACAGTAATGGCTTTAGATTTTTCATTTTCAGTAAGAGAAGATGATATTATTACAGGTAATTCAGATTCACCATGTAAATAAGCATATTCCAAATGGTTTGGAAGTGGTTTTAACTCTAATGCCGATGGTTCTTCTATCGATGATTTATATCGATATCTGTCTTCTTCTTTTAGCATTTGAATTTCTTCTGTTGTTGGTTCGTATCCATTAACCATGAGTGTAGCTAACATTTCAGCTTCATCAATTGGTTCAGTTCCTTCTCCTAAAGAATATTCTCCTGTTCCTTGTAATTCTGGAAATTCTTCTAACAATTCTGCATGTGAATCTATAGTTTGAATATAATAACATGTATCATCTGCAGATTGCGATTGTTGCATGGCTCTATCAACAGAAAAGGTAACACTCTCGTCCTCTATACTTAGGGTCAGTTTCTTACCGAACACGTCTATTATTGCTTTAGCTGTGTTTAAGAATGGTCTTCCTAATATGAGAGGAACTCGAGAATCTTCTTTCATATCCAGAATAACAAAATCTACTGGAAATACTAAAGTACCTGTAGTGACCCGAACTTTTCCATGTTTATATATATTAAATGAAATTGTTATTTACATGATTAAATGTTTTCAACATGTTAAGCAATTAAACTTATTAAGACTTGATTATTTGAAATGAGTTTCATATAGACAATTGACCACCCAAGTTGATTGGCGATTCACGAATATTAAAAATTTGTAAAAACTACATGATGATATATATATGGATATACATATAGTTAACATGAGATTATGATAAGTAAGTATCTCCATATGTATATTAACAATGAGTTATATACATAAAAATGAGACTACTAAGTTAAGAAACTCGAAACGATATATATAACGATTATCGTTATTACAACGTCTTACTAAATACATATGTATCATATTAAGATATTGTTACACTATATTTAACATGATAAAATGATAATTATATATATCATTAAGTATGTTAACAATGAACTACATATGTAAAACAAGACTCCTAACTTAAGAATTTTGAATCGAGGCATATATGTAACGATTATCGTTGTAACGAAATTTTAATGTATATATATCATATTAAGATATATTAATACATCAGGATATCATGATAATGTAATAATTTAACATCTCATTTGATTTAATAAACAATGGGTTAACAACATTTAACAAGATCGTTAACCTAAAGGTTTCAAAACAACACTTACATGTAACGACTAACGATGACTTAACGACTCAGTTAAAATGTATATGCATGTGGTGTTTTAATATGTTTTCATACACTTTTGAAAGACTTCAAGACACTTATCAAAATACTTCTACTTAACAAAAATGATTACAATTACATCCTCGTTCAGTTTCATCAACAATTCTACTCGTATGCACCCGTATTCGTACTCGTACAATATACAGCTTTTAGATGTATGTACTAATGGGATATACACTCCAATGATCAGCTCTTAGTAGCCCATGTGAGTCACCTAATACATGTGGGAACCATCATTTGGCCACTAGCATGAAATATCTCATAATATTACAAAAATATGAGTAATCATTCATGACTTATTTACATAAAAATAAAATTACATATCCTTTATATCTAATCCATAACCAACGACTAAAAACACCTACAAACACTTTCATTCTTCAATTTTCTTCATCTAATTGATCTCTCTCAAGTTTCATCTTCAAGTTCTAAGTGTTCTTCATAAATTCTACAAGTTCTAGTTTCATAAAATCAAGAATACTTCCAAGTTTACTAGCTCACTTCCAATATTGTAAAGTGATCATCCAACCTCAAGAAATCCTTGTTGTTTATAGTAAGATATCATTCTAAATCAAGGTAATAGTTATATACAAACTTTGATTCAATTCCTATAACTATAACTATCTTAATTCGAGTGATAATCTTACTTGAACTTGTTTTCGTGTCATGATTCTACTTCAAGAACTTTCAAGCCATCCAAGATCCTTTGAAGCTAGATCATTTCTTGTCACTTCCAATAGATTTACCTACTAAACTTGAGGTAGTAATGATGTTCAAAACATCACTCGATTCATATATATAAAACTATCTTATTCGAAGATTTGAACATGTAATCACTAGAACATAGTTTAGTTAAATCTAAACTTGTTCGCAAACAAACGTTAATCCTTCTAAATTGACATTTAAAATCAACTAAACACATGTTCTATATCTATATGATATGCTAACTTAATGATTTAAAACCTGGAAACACGAAAAACACCGTAAAACCGGATTTACGCCGTCGTAGTAACACCGCGGGCTGTTTTGGGTTAGTTAATTAAAAACTATGATAAACTTTGATTTAAAAGTTATTCTTCTGGGAAAATGATTTTTCTTATGAACATGAAACTATATCCAAAAATCATGGTTAAACTCAAAGTGGAAGTATGTTTTTCAAAATGGTCATCAAGACATCGTTCTTTCGACTGAAATGACTACCTCTTACAAAAATGACTTGTAACTTATATTTCCGACTATAAACCTATAATTTTTCTGTTTAGATTCATAAAATAGAGTTCAATATGAAACCATAGCAATTTGATTCACTCAAAACGGATTTAAAACGAAGAAGTTATGGGTAAAACAAGATTGGATAATTTTTCTTGTTGTACCTACGTGAAAATTGGTAACAAATCTATATTAATCATATTCTAGCTAACTTATATTGTATTATACATGTATTCTAATATATTATGTAATCTTAGGATACCATACACACGTATGTAAATGTTTTGACATATCATATCGACCCATGTATATATATATTATTTGGAACAACCATAGACACTCTATATGCAGTAATGTTGGAGTTAGCTATACAGGGTTGAGGTTGATTCCAAAAATATATATACTTTGAGTTGTGATCTAGCCTGAGACGTGTATACACTGGGTCGTAGATTGATTAAAGATAATATATATCAATTTATTTATGTACATCTAACTTTGGACAACTAGTTGTAGGTTACTAACGAGGACAGCTGACCTAATAAACTTAAAACATCATAATGTATTAAAAATGTTGTAATTATATTTTGAACACACTTTGATATATATGTACATATTTTTTATAGGTTCGTGAATCGACCAGTGGCCAAGTCTTACTTCCCGACGAAGTAAAAATCTGTGAAAGTGAGTTATAGTCCCATTTTTAAAATCTAATATTTTTTGAATGAGAATACATGCAGTTTTATAAATGTTTTACAAAATAGACACAAGTATGCGAAACTACATTCTATGGTTGGATTATTAAACCGAATATTGCCCTTCAAGTCTGGTAGCCTAAGAATTAGGGAAATGGCCCCTAATTGACGCGAATCCTAAAGATAGATCTATTGGGCTTAACAACCTCCAATCAGGTTATGGATGGTTTAGTACTTCGAGATTATTATACAGACGAGAGGTTCTGTTTGGGGATATTCTATGCATTAAGTTAACTTCGGTTACCAGGTGTTCAACATATGTATGATTTTTATGCACTTGCGAGTGTAATGATATTTATGAAAAATGAGAAATCTTGTGGTCTATTATTATGATTTGATAATATGTAGGTTAAACCTATAACTCACCAAAAATTTTGTTGACGTTTTAAGCATGTTTATTCTCAGGTGATTATTAAGAGCTTCCGCTGTTGCATACTAAATTAAGGACAAGATTTGGAGTCCATGCTTGTATAATATTGTTTAAAAACTGTATTCGAAGACTTATGTTGATGTGTAATATTATTGTAAACCATTATGTAATGCTCGTGTGAAAAATGCTATATTTTAGATTATCATTATTTGATAATCATCGTAATATTTTAAAGGTTATGGTTTGTTCTAAACTCGAATGCAGTCTTTGAAAAACGTCTCATATAGAGGTCAAAATCTCGCAACGAAATCAATTAATATAGAACGTTTATAATCAATATGAATGGGACATTTTAGTTGGTATCCGAGCGTTGGTCTTAGAGAACCAGAAAATTGCATTAGTGTGTCTTACCGAGTTTGTTAGGATGCATTAGTGAGTCTGGACTTCGACCGTGTTTTTCTTCAAAAACGATTGCTTAACATTTTTTTGCTGGAAACTATATATTATTAACATGTAAATATTATGTGATATATTAATCTCTTAACGTGTTTGATATTGTGTGATAGATGTCTACCTCTAGTACAAATTTCATTGATTCACCTAATAATAATGAAGAATCAAATATATTTTGGGAAGATTCACAAATTCCCGAGGAGGAACCGGAAGAGGAGGAACCGGAAGAGGAAGAACCGGAAGAAGAGGAACCAGAAGAGGAGGAATCGGAAGAGGAGGAACCAGAAGAAGAAGAGGTTCCGGAGGAAGAAATATTGATACCTATAGTAAATCGATTAAATAAAAGAAAATCCTCAACCAACGGACCAAAGTTAATAATGGTCAATGGTGTTTCCACCGAGGAAGCAAAATATTGGGAGGATTACCAATTTTCCGATGAATCGGATCCCGATGAGGATTCCGATGATGTTATAGAAATTACCTCGACCCAATTTAATAAAGCGAAAAAAAATAATAAGGGAAAAGGTATAAAAATAGAGAAACCCGATTCCAACCCCGATGAACTTTATAAGTATCGACAACATCCGTATTTCCTAAAATGTAACAATGACCCGGGAACCTCTAAACCACCAGGTTTTTCTAAACCATTATGGAAAACGACGGCTCGTATTAGAGGAACATCATATATTAATAGAAAATTAGGAAAACGAACCAAGTCCGAAGAAGAAGAAACCAGTGATTCAGATTAGAGGGTTGTAATCATGTTGTGTATTATATGTATTGTACTGTGCTTGTACTTTTATGGTCTATGTAAAAATTGCTTGTATTGTTTGTTAATTATCTTTTACGAATCTAATCCTTGTTTATTTTACAGTATAAAAACAAAATGGACGATAAGGGTAGACAACCGAATATTTTAGAAGACCTATCAGAGGATATGATTGAGGAAATCTTGTCTAGAGTCGGTCAGAATTCATCAGCACATTTAGTTATGGCGAAATTAACTTGTCAAACATTTGAAAGACTTTCCGGAAATGCCTTCGTTTATAAAAGGCTTTCCTTTGATAGGTGGGGTATATCACATTGGGGAGACCGTAAGTTACGCCGTATTTTCTTTAAAGCGTTAAATGCGGGGAACACAAATGCAATTTTACGCTACGGGTTAAGAACCTATTTTGACTCAGTATATCCCAACATAGGATTTCGTGAGTTATAAAGAGCTTCTAACATGCAACATAAAGAAGCATGTTATGCTTACGGGTTAGTGATGTTCGCTTCTTACCAAAGTGAGAAAAAGAACATCGGATTGCAACTTTTAAATAAAACCTTCCCACTAGTGACGGATTCAGTAGTTGAGGTGAGAAACAGGGTTTTTAGATTATTACGGGGCTGTTGGACATTACGAAACCCTCGTCCTTTTGACGACATTACAACATGCTGTCTTGTCAACGGTCACAACGGTTATGTTCCACAAGACCAAGGATGGGAAGTAGTCTTAATAAAACCAGAATGCATGACTTGTTTCTGGACATATGAATTACGTGTCTTTATTGCCTTTGTTGAACGACTTGCGTATAAACTAGAATTGTCTTCGCAACTATTTTGTATCAGAGTTTTTATGTGCTATATTTCATGCTATATGTAAAATAGCGGTATTGTAAGTTTGCAAAATATTGTATAAAAGTTTGAATGTGAAATATTATTATAATCAGTTTTCATATAGAATTATAGTAGTTGAATTGTATGTTAGCTACTAAGTATGAACTTAACGGGTAGATATTACCCGAATTAAAACTTATAAAACGCTAATATGAAGAAAAAGCTTTTATAAATGAGTTCATGTTATGCTACAGAATACTATTGACTACTCTTAATATTCTATATGATTAACTTAATTCTTTTGGCTATTTTTGAAGGAAATGGCACCGACTACTCGTCAGAACTTGAACATGAATGAGGAAGACTTTCGTGTTTTCCTTGCAGCAAATATAGCCGCAGTACAGGCTACAATGCAAAACAACAATAACTCAGGGTCTAGCAGTGGAGTTAACTCCACAGGAAACCGTGTAGGATGCTCCTATAAGGCTTTTACTGCCTGTAAACCTCTGGAATTTGATGGAACTGAAGGACCAGTCAGACTGAAACGATGGACCGAAAAGGTGGAATATGTGTTTGCTATAAGCAAATGTGCTAAGGAAGATAAGGTAATGTACGCCACACATACCTTCACAGGTACTGCGTTAACATGGTGGAATACCTATCTCGAACAAGTGGGACAAGATGCTGCTTACGCACTACCATGGTCAGCATTCAAACACTTGATGAATGAGCAGTACCGTCCCAGAAATGAAGTCAATAAGCTCAAGACAGAGCTTAGAGAATTACGAACGAAGGGATTCGATATCACCACATACGAACGACGATTCACCAAGTTGTGTTTATTGTGTTCGGAAGCGTTCGAAGATGGAGAAGAGAAAATCGACGCATTTGTAAAAGGGTTATCGGAAAGGATCCAAGAGGATATAAGTTCATACAAGCCCTCCTCCATACAAAAGGCAAGTTGAATGGCTCATAAACTTATAAATCAAATTGAGGAAAGGATTAAAGAACAGGCGGCCGAAGAAGCCAATACGAAACAAGTCAAGAGGAAATGGGAAGAAACCAGTGACAAGGGTCACAATTTCAATAATCAACCTAACAATCACAACTACAATCGCACCAATTTTCGCAACAACAAACGCAACAACAACAACCACCCCAGCAACAACTACAACAACCGTTTCAACAATAATAACAACCGCAACAACAACAATCCCAACAATAACAACAAGAGGTAGAAATTCTGCCAGAGATGTGAAGGATACCATCCAACTGGGCTCTGTACAGTAGTGTGTACTAAGTGTAATAGAAAGGGCCATGGTGCGACAAAGTGCGAAATCTACGGATCAATGGCTAAGGGAACAAATAATGCCGGAACAAGTTATGACGACATTACCTGTTTCGGATGCGGGAAGAAGGGCCATTACAAAAATATGTGTCCAAATCAGGGGGATAATAATGGGCAAGGCCGAGGAAGAGTCTTCAACATTAATGCGGTTGAAGCGCAGGAAGAACCGGAGCTTGTTACGGGTACGTTTCTTATTGACAATACATCTGCTTATGTTTTATTTCATTCGGGTGCGGATAGAAGCTATATGAGTAAGGATTTCTGTGCTAAATTAAGTTGTCCATTGATGCCTTTGGATAATAAGTTTATACTAGAATTAGCAAACGGTAAATTAATTGCAGCAGATAATATATGTCAGAGTCGAGAAATTAAACTGGGTAGCGAAACGTTTAAGATTGATTTGATACCAGTAGAGTTAGGAAGTTTTGATGTGATAATTGGCATGGACTGGTTGAAAGAGGTGAAAGCAGAGATCGTATGTTACAAAAATGCAATTCGCATTGTACGAGATGAAGGAAAACCCTTAATGGTGTACGGAGAAAAGAGCAACGCGAAGCTAAATCTTATTAGTAATTTGAAGGCGCAAAAGCTAATAAGAAAGGGTTGCTATGCTGTTCTAGCACACGTCGAGAAAGTACAAACTGAAGAAAAGAGCATCAATGATATTCCCGTCACAAAAGAATTTCCCGATGTATTTCCGAAAGAATTACCGGGATTACCTCCACACCGATCCGTTGAATTTCAAATAGATCTTGTACCGGGAGCTGCACCAATAGCTCGTGCTCCATACAGACTCACACCCAGTGAAATGAAGGAACTTCAAAGCCAATTACAAGAACTTCTAGAGCGTGGTTTCATACGACCAAGTGCATCACCATGGGGAGCTCCTGTTTTGTTTGTCAAAAAGAAGGATGGTACATTCAGGTTGTGTATCGACTACCGAGGGTTGAACAAACTTACCATCAAGAACTGTTACCCACTACCGAGAATCGACGACTTATTTGATCAACTGCAAGGCTCATCGGTTTATTCGAAGATCGATTTACGTTCCGGATATCATCAAATGCGGGTAAAGGAGGATGATATTCCGAAGACTCCTTTCAGGACGCGATACGGTCATTACGAGTTTATGGTTATGCCGTTTGGTTTGACTAACGCACCACCTGTATTCATGGACCTCATGCACAGAGTGTGTGGACCATATCTTGACAAGTTTGTCATTGTCTTCATCGATGACATACTTATTTACTCAAAGAATGATCAAGAGCATGAAGAACATTTGAGGAAAGTACTGGAATTGTTGAGGAAAGAAAAATTGTACGCTAAGTTTTCAAAGTGTGCATTTTGGTTGAAAGAAGTTCAATTCCTCGGACATGTTGTGAGCAAAGAAGGTATTCAGGTTGATCCGGTAAAGATTGAAACCGTTGTAAACTGGGAAACCCCGAAAACTCCGAAGGAAAGAAATAGCAAAGAAGGTATTTAGGATTGGCTGGTTACTACAGAAGATTCATGAAAGATTTTTCCAAAATAGCAAAACCCTTGACTACATTAACGCATAAAGGAAAGAAATTTGAATGGAAGGATGAACAGGAGGAAGCGTTCCAACTGTTGAAGAAAAAGCTAACTACGGCACCTATATTGTCATTGCCTGAAGGGAATGATGATTTTGTGATATATTGTGACACCTCAAAGCAAGGTCTCGGTTGTGTATTAATGCAACGAACGAAAGTAATTGCTTATGCGTCTAGACAATTGAAGATTCACGAGCAAAATTATACGACTCACGATTTGGAATTGGGCGCTGTTGTTTTTGCATTAAAGACTTGGAGGCATTACTTATATGGGGTCAAAAGTATTATATATACCGACCACAAAAGTCTTCAACATATATTTGATCAGAAACAACTAAACATGAGGCAGCGTAGGTGGATTGAATTGTTAAATGACTACGACTTTGAGATTCGTTACCACCCGGGGAAGGCGAATGTGGTAGCCGACGCTTTGAGTAGAAAGGACAGAGAACCTATACGGGTAAAAGCTATGAACATAATTATTCGCACTAACCTTACTGCTCAAATAAAGGAGGCGCAACAGGGGGTTGTAAAAGAAGGAAAGTTAAAGAATGAGATACCCAAAGGATCAGAGAAACATCTTAAAATTAGGGAAGACGGAACCCGATATAGGGCTGATAGAATTTGGGTACCAAAGTTTGGAGATGTGAGAGAAATGGTACTTAAGGAAGCAGATAAAACCAGATACTCAATACATCTCGGAGCAGGAAAAATGTACAAAGATCTCAAGAAGCACTTTTGGTGGCCGGGTATGAAAGTCGATATTGCTAAATATGTAGGAGAATGTTTGACGTGTTCAAAGGTCAAAGCTGAACATCAGAAACCATCAGGTGTAATCCAACAACCTGAAATTCCAGAATAGAAATGGGAAAACATTACCATGGATTTCATTACTAAATTTCCAAGGACTGCAAGTGGTTATGATACTATTTGGGTAATAGTCGATTGTCTCACCAAGTCAGCACACTTCCTGCCAATGAGAAAAGATGACAAAATGGAGAAGTTAGCTCGTCTATACTTGAAGGAAGTTGTCTCTAGACATGGAATACCAGTCTCTATAATCTCTGATAGGGATGGCAGATTTGTTTCAAGGTTTTGGCAGACACTGCAACAAGCATTGGGGACTCGTCTAGACATGAGTACTGCTTATCATCCACAAACTGATGGGCAGAGTGAAAGGATGATACAGACCCTTGAAGACATGCTACGAGCATGTGTTATCGATTTCGGAAACAGTTGGGATCGACACCTACCGTTAGCAGAATTTTCCTACAACAACAGTTATCATTCGAGTATTGAGATGGCGCCGTTTGAGGCACTTTATGGTAGAAAGTGCAGGTCTCCAATTTGTTGGAGTAAAGTGGGGGATAGACAGATTACGGGTCCGGAGATAATACAAGAAACTACCGAGAAAATCATCCAAATTCAACAACGATTGAAAATCGCCCAGAGTCGACAAAAGAGCTATGCGGACAGTAAAAGAAAAAATATAGAATTTGAGATTGGAGAGATGGTCATGCTTAAGGTTTCACCTTGGAAAGGTGTTGTTCGATTTGGTAAACGAGGGAAACTAAATCCAAGGTACATTGGACCATTCAAGATTATAGATCGTGTTGGACCAGTAGCTTACCAACTGGAGTTACCTCAACAACTTGCGGTTGTACATAACACTTTTCATGTATCAAATCTAAAGAAGTGTTTTGCTAAAGAAGATCTCACTATTCCTTTAGACGAAATCCAAATCAACGAAAAACTTCAATTTATTGAAGAACCCGTCGAAATAATGGATCGTGAGGTTAAAAGACTTAAGAAAAACAAGATACCAATTGTTAAGGTTTGATGGAATGCCCGTAGAGGACCCGAGTTTACCTGGGAGCGTGAAGATCAGATGAAGAAGAAATACCCGCACTTATTTCTAGAAGATACGTCAACACCTCCAACTGCTTAAAATTTCGGGACGAAATTTATTTAACGGGTAGGTACTGTAGTGACCCGAACTTTTCCATGTTTATATATATTAAATGAAATTGTTATTTACATTATTAAATGTTTTCAACATGTTAAGCAATCAAACTTATTAAGACTTGATTATTTAAAATGAGTTTCATATAGACAATTGACCACCCAAGTTGACTGGCGATTCACGAATGTTAAAAATTTGTAAAAACTACATGATGATATATATGGATATACATATAGTTAACATGAGATTATGATAAGTAAGTATCTCCATATGTATATTAACAATGAGTTATATACATAAAAATGAGACTACTAAGTTAAGAAACTCGAAACGATATATATAACGATTATCGTTATTACAACGTCTTACTAAATACATATGTATCATATTAATATATTGTTACACTATATTTAACATGATACTATGATAAGTAAATATATCATTAAGTATATTAACAATGAACTACATATGTAAAAACAAGACTACTAACTTAAGGATTTCGAAACGAGGCATATATATAACGATTATCGTTGTAACGACATTTAATTGTATATATATCATATTAAGATATATTAATACATCATGATATCATGATAATGTAATAATTTAACATCTCATTTGATATAATAAACAATGGGTTAACAACACTTAACAGGATCGTTAACCTAAAGGCTTCAAAACAACACTTACATGTAACGACTAACGATGACTTAACGACTCAGTTAAAATGTATATACATGTAGTGTTTAAATATGTATTCATACACTTTTCAAAGACTTCAATACACTTATCAAAGTACTTCTACTTAACAAAAATGCTTACAATTACATCCTCATTCACTTTCATCAACAATTCTACTCGTATGCACCAGTATTCGTACTCGTACAATATCCAGCTTCTAAATGTATTTACTATTGATATATACACTTCAATGATCAGCTCTCAGTAGCCCTTGTGAGTCACCTAACACATATGGGAACCATCATTTGGCAACTAGCATGAAATATCTCATAAAATTACAAAAATATTAGTAATCATTCATGACTTATTTACAAGTAAACAAAATTACACATCCTTTATATCTAATCCATATACCAACGACCAAAAACACCTACAAACACTTTAATTCTTCAATTTTCTTCATATAATTGATCTCTCTCAAGTTCTATCTTCAAGTTCTAAGTGTTCTTCATAAATTCTATAAGTTCTAGTTTCATCAAATCAAGAATACTTCCAAGTTTGCTAGCTTACTTCCAATCTTGTAAAGTGATCATCCAACCTCAAGAAATCTTTCTTATTTACAGTAAGATATCTTTCTAATATAAGGTAATACTCATATCCAAACTTTGATTCAATTTCTATAACTTTAACAATCTTATTCCGAGTAGAAATCTTACTTGAACTTATTTTCGTGTCATAATTTTGCTTCAAGAACTTTCAAGCCATCCAAGGATCCTTTGAAGCTAGATCTATTTTTTTCATTTTTAGTAGGTTTATTCACAAAACCTGAGGTAGTAATGATGTTCATAACATCATTCAATTCTTATATATAAAACTACCTTATTAGAAGGTTTAAACTTGAAATCACTAGAACATAATTTAGTTAATTCTAAACTTGTTCGCAAACAAAAGTTAATCCTTCTAACTTGACTTTTAAAATAAACTAAACACATGTTCTATATCTATATGATATGCTAACTTAATGATTTAAAACCAGAAAACACGAAAAACACCGTAAAATCGGATATACGCCGTCGTAGTAACACCGCGGGCTGTTTTGGGTTAGTTAATTAAAAACTATGATAAACTTTGATTTAAAAGTTGTTCTTCTAGGAAAATGATTTTTCTTATGAACATGAAACTATATCCAAAAATCATGGTTAAACTCAAAGTGGAAGTATGTTTTCCAAAATGGTCATCTAGACGTCGTTCTTTCGACTAAAATGACTACCTTTACAAAAATGAATTGTAACCTATATTTCTGACTATGAACTTATACTTTTTATGTTTAGATTCATAAACTTAAGTTCAATATGAAACCATAGCAACTTGAAACACTCAAAACGGATCTAAAACGAAGAAGTTATGGGTAAAACAAGATTGGATATTTTTGCTTGTTGTAGCTACGTGAAAATTGGTAACAAATCTATATTAATCATATCCTAGCTAACTTATATTGTATTACTTGTATTCTAATATATTATGTAATCTTGGGATACCATAGACACGTATGCAAATGTTTTGACATATCATATCGACCCATGCATATATATTATTTGGAACAACCATAGACACTCTATATGCAGTAATGCTGGAGTTAGCTATACAGGGTTGAGGTTGATTCCAAAAATATATATACTTTGAGTTGTGATCTAGCCTGAGACGTGTATACACTGGGTCGTGGATTGATTCAAGATAATATATATCGATTTATTTCTGTACATCTAACTTTGGACAACTAGTTGTAGGTTACTAACGAGGACAGCTGACCTAATAAACTTAATATAGTAAAACGTATTAAAAATGTTGTAAATATATTTGGAACATACTTTAATATATATGTACATATTTGTTATAGGTTCGTGAATCGACCAGTGGTCAAGTCTTACTTCCCGACGAAGTAAAAATCTGTGAAAGTGAGTTATAGTCCCACTTTTAAAATCTAATATTTTTGGGATGAGAATACATGCAGCTTTATAAATGTTTTACAAAATAGACACAAGTACATGAAACTACTTTCTATGGTTGAATGATCGAAGCCGAATATGCCCCTTTTACTTGGTAACCTAAGAATTAGTAAACAAGTCTACTAATTGACGCGAATCCTAAAGATAGATCTATTGGGCCCAACAAACCCCATCCGTTGTAGCGGATGCTTTAGTACTTCAAGTTTTTATATCATGTCCGATGGAAGTCCCGGAATGATGGGGATATTCTTATATGCATCTTGTTAATGTCGGTTACCAGGTGTTCACCGTATGAATGATTTTTATCTCTATGTATGGGATGTATATTGAAATATGAAATCTTGTGGTCTATTATTACGATTTGATAAATATATAGGTTAAACCTATAACTCACCAACATTTTTGTTGACGTTTAAAGCATGTTTATTCTCAGGTGATTATTAAGAGCTTCCGCTGTTGCATGCTAAAATATGGACAATATATGGGGTCAGCATGCTTGTATAATATTGTTTAAAACTGCATTCGAGATTTACTTTGTTGTAACATATTAATATTGTAAACCGACATGTATTGGTAGTGTGTAAGTGTGATATTTTTAGATTATCATTTCTGATAATCTAGGTGGTGTCCTTTTAACCTTGTCAATAAAATAAAGGTTATGATTTGTCTTAAAAACGAATGCAGTCTTTGAAAAACGTCTCATATAGAAGTCAAAACCTCGCAACAAAATCAATTAATATGGAACGTTTATAATCAATATGAATGGGACATTTCACAAACCAAGATCAATAGATTAACTTAGGTAAAGAGATGAGGTACGTGAATTTAGAATCCAAGAATGTTGTCCCTTAGCCGACCCCTCCACTTCCTTTTTAATTCGTATTTACTGCAACTAGCCATCAATCAATTTATTTCACTTTCTTCATGTTTCTTTGCATTAAACAGGAGATAGAAGCAATTCTCGATAGTGATAATCGGTGAAGGATTTATTAGAATAGCAAAAAGGATAAAGGATATAGCGTACAACAGCAGGAGGTGTTGTTTCATTCAGGAAAATAGCATAACAGCTACAACAGTAACCTTGTGGGTTTCGTTTTGGTTTGGGTTCATGACTGAATAGAAATATACAGCAGTAAGGATTGGTTGTTTTGGGTCGTGAGTTTTGATTTAAACGATAAACAATAGCATGCGAGTAGCAGAAGAAATCATCGTTTAAGTTGAAACAGGAAAATAATTATATAATTGCAGGTGTGGTGATGGAAACACAAATAATTATGATGGTGATCTAGTTGTTCAAAAACAGAAGTAGCTACAGTAGTAGACGTAGCAGAAAATGGTGTTGGTCGTGATCCAGATTAGAAACAGAAATGTATGGTGTTGGTGTTGGATTCTGCGAAAGATTTTAGTAGATGTAGGGAGAGAAGAGGGAGAGATATATATAGAGATAAAGAGAGACTATCGTGGTGATGGTAGGTGGAGGAAGGGTGTTGGGTGGTAAGGGAGTGGCCGGAGCAAGGTGACCGATGGTCGAAGATGGTGTGGTGTCGTGTGTTTGGTTTGTATTTTTCTACAAGTATGTATATGTATCTCAAGATATATATTGCATTAGATAGATAGATATATTCGGTTTAGTTGAGTAGAAATCAAGAATAAGGAAATAGAGGGAAACATGAAATAGCTAGAGAAATAGCGGGATGGTGGATGGTGGGGATAGTTACATATTCTAAACAAACATACACGAACAAAACATAGTACTAGTTTATATTAATTAAGTTTATCAATCATCTCAATATAAATTTTACAGCTCAAAATGAAACAAATTCAGTTGCATATCATTTTCAAACACAGTAATATAATAATAATTATAATATAATAATAATTAATAATTTAAACCTGTGAATAAATTAGCCGTCATCTTTCACGGACCAGATTTCATACCCGTTGTTAATTAGTGGCGGATAAAAGTACACAGAAAAATCTCAAATTTTTACAGTAATTATATTTATTTAATTTGGTGTTTTAGTGTGTAAAATCAATCATAAAACTTGATTGATTAATAGCGGTCAATCTCAAGTAAAAATGTACAGAATATTAAAATTTATCAAATAGATTTTAAATATATTTTTAACAAAGCTATAAATTATTTTCGGATCAACGTTTATTTTTAAAACCACATAAGTTCATTTTTAACTCGTTTACTATCAATCGAATGATAATTGAGTGTTACTATCGTCTTCTAAATAAATTCAAAACTATATATATATACATTCAATATACTTTATTTACATATATAGATATGTTTTAAATAATAATTATTATAATATCCTATATTTATTTTATTTTACACAATTATTTTAATAACAACAACATATAATATTTTCAATTATATATATACACACACACACACACATATCTATTTACAATTATTTGTTCGTGAATCGTCGGGAACAGTCGAAGGTCAAATGAATTCATGAAAATAGTTCAAAATTTTTGAGACTCGACATTATAGACTTTGCTTATCTTGTCGAAAATAATAAATCATATATAGATTTGGTTCAAAATAAGTCAAAATTTTCCGGGTCGTGACAGTACCTACCCGTTAAAGAAATTTCATCCCGAAATTTGTCAGAGGTTGCCATGGCTAATATTAAGAATGTTTTCATGACAAATATGAGTTGAAAATGGAGTTTTATCAACATCGAGAAATATGAATAAAATAATTCGATTACGTGAAGAGTATGAGTGAAGCTATCACAAAGTAGTGAAATGAGATAATACAGGTTCGTCTTAACTTTCGACGTATTCACGGTTGATTTTTGAAATTCAAGAAATTTAAAGAAAATCTTCGAAATCTATATAAGATTTGATTCTTCGGTGAATAAGAAAATTAGGATCTCTTTAATTAAATGCGATAATCTGCCTCGATTGCTATGTCTGATATTTTGCTATAAATTAACCTCTTCCGTTCCATTATTTTCACCACTCTTATATTTTCTTCCTCAATTCATACTTCCAAAAGATTTTGAAAATGCCAAATCCAGTTCTGATCCTTGACATTATCCTGACTATCGCATCTGTCATTCTTCTTTTTCATTTACCACAGGAGAAATCTGTTTACTTCTTGTATTAGCTTGGGGTGATATTATTCTTATTTCTATCGTGTCTTTACGTTGCTATACGTATTGATATATACGGTTTGTAATTTCTGTGTTGTTGTCGGGCTGTATATTTTCCCTTATATTTTGGAGTTCCATGCTTTTGTTTTCTTCCCGACTTTAAGTAAAGTGATTAAGACATATCGAATTTGTAGGTTAAATCTTTGAATTTCGAATGAACATGACTAATGTACTAAGAAAGAAATTGTGTTAGCACGATTTGATTCGTTAAATTACTAGAAATCACGGAAAAGATAGAACTATTAAGAAAATATGTTCTTCATATGTTTAGAGCTTAAGTAGAATGAAAGAGTCGTGTAACATGACACATGATGCGGGTCGGGTCTGTGAACCATCATCACGTTTCATTAGAAATTCAGCATGACTTACTGTAATATAATCACGTTGGCCATACGTCATTATATTATACTAACTCATGCTTCAATTCTCAACACTTCTCCAAAAACCATTCATAATTTAAACTCGAATTTTACAGAATATAGAAAGTAATTTATGATGTAACGCAGATAGCGTGAAGAGATAAATAATCTCGGACAAAGATATTTTTGAAGGTATCTTCAGAAATATCAAAGATATTTATAACAAAAGATACGATGATATCTTAGAATTTAAAATTTTCAAGATCAGAAGATGATGAAGAAATTTGTCTGCAAGGATTTAGAATAAGTAGGAGCAAGATATTCGTTTAAAAGTTTCAGCAGATACTGCATCATCTGTATTCATTAAGTACAGGTTTAGTCTTTGTGATTTGTCCACAGCCTCCTTCATGGTTTGCTCAATCCGTTTTCCAGTACCAATTTTCTATTGAGTGTTTCCAACACTCCATTCTTTATCATCAAACCTTTTGGCCATTAAGACTATCTACAAATTTTACTGCTTCATCAGCATTCAATGTTGCCATATCTGAATCATTGGTTATCAATCTGAGGTGTTTCAAGAATTTCGAAGGGTTTGAACGCAGATGGTAATCGTCAAGATACAAATGATGTTTAAGATGAAATCAAGTGGCAAACTTGAAGAAATGTTTAGTTTCATATGTTATAATCAATATTTTAATACGTTTTAATTGTCCAATGTTAGTAGTCCAATAGTCCATATATAGCTTAATATATAATCTTCGAATTAATTAAGACGTATTGTATTGCCTAAAACTCAATCTTGACCCATTGTACAACTATTGTCTTTGAAGTAATCTCGACGTATTGTGTACATGTGTCTTACGATTTATCCGACGTATTGTATATGTATTGTCTTAATTAATTATATTATATTGTCTCAGATTTAACCAAGACTAATATATTATGATAGTATTTAAATGATGATATTTAAAGTGCGTAAAATAAATAACAGTATTTAAATGACGATAAATAAAATTGCGAGTATTAAAATTGCGATAATTAATTGTGATAATTAAAATGACAATAAGTAATAAGGAAATAGTCATAACGGATATAGGAACAGTTAGCTAGGATTTTGTTAGCGTGGATTCTTAACAAAATTTTACATACATAATTAGTTTGTTTCTAACAAATTTTATTGTGTCCTTTATTTCTTCATTATGCCACCTGTTGGATTTTGATATGTCAAATTCCAAATATGAAATTGAATTTGAATGAAAATAGTTATTCTTCGGTGAACGGATACGTATATCGGTGGATGTAAGTAGTATAGTCAATGACGGATGAATCAGAATTGAAGGATGTACAGTGTATCGTATTAATGTGAAATCTAAATATTTCTTGGGTATTACCTACCCGTTAAAATATTCTCATCATTAATAGTTTCTACAAAAGAATCTTTGATGTAGAACGATACATAGAACGAAGATAAATGATGTAGAACGATATGTAGAACGAAGATTATGCTCGAGGTACAGATGGTGATATTGGGGCGTGTGATGTTGAGGCTTGTGTTGATGGTGGTACTGTTGGTGTTGGTGATGCTGCTGGTGCTCGTAAGTTTTGTACCATATTCTCCAAAGCCACTACTCGAGCGCGAAGCTCGTTGACTTCTTCTATTAATCCAGGATGATTGGCGCTTGGAACCAGCAGATGAATAAGGTTTAGAATTGTAGATATTATGTAATCGTTGCGAGCTATTCTGGAAATGAGGGTGAAAATGGTGTTTTGAACGTGTTCGCCGATAAGTGCTTCAGGTTCTTTGCCAAGAGGTGAATTCGGTTAATGGAAAGGATCGCCTTCTTCTCGTCTCCATTGATTAAGTCTACTACAAACCCATCCCCAATTCATCCAGAATTGATGGTGGCTGATTGGTTGATCCATTCCGATTACACTGCTTTCGGAGCTTGAGTGGAAATCCATATCAGAATAGCTGTCGAAATCCGAGGAACTTGAACTGGTTGCATAATTCATCTTACACGGTCAGATAAAAGATTTTTTTTGATATGAAATGATTTTCGGATATCAGATGGTATTCTAATTACATAGAATACCTATATATAGTACAGAAGATCCCGTAGATTACGAAGGAACTTTCAGAAGCTGTCAGGCAAAGTTTACAGTAACAGATACGCTAAGATATGAATTTATCTATACACTATCTATGTAATCAATGCAGTAAGACATGTGTAGACTAAGAATGATAACCAGGTAATTTCTGACAAGAAATGATAAGCAAAACTTTTGACATGCAGACACGGTCGAAGTCCAGATTCACTATTGCATCTTAACAACTATCAGTTAGACACACTAATACAAGACCTGGTTCACTAAGATCAACGCTCTGATACCACCTGAAACGACCCGTCCAAATCCACCAGGACGAATACATCACATCTTGTCCCATTGCGAGGTACTAACCTCTATATGATACGTTTTACAAACATTGCATTCATTTTAAAAGACATCTCATTTCAAAATAACCAAATGATATAAGTTTTCCAATAATATGAATGACTAATATGCCATTGACTTACTAAACGTCTTTTTGAACTCGACGACTTGAATGCAACGTCTTTTGAAATATGCCATGAACGACTCCAAGTAATATCTTTAAAATGAGCAATGCACAGCGGAAGATTTCTTTAATACCTGAGAATAAACATGTTTAAAAGTGTCAACCAAAAGGTTAGTGAGTTCATAAGTTTATCATAAACAATAAAATTCAGTAATTTTGATAGACCACAAGATTTAAATACAGTACACCTACCTCGTGTACGAAACCATTTTTCATAAATGCTTGGCAGAGTAGGTTCGTATCCTTTTCTCCCTCGTAGGCTGCCTCGCTATTTTTAATAACCGTACACATATCTCGTGTACAAAATAGCATACACATAATCTGTGTATAAAAATCATTCTCTCTATATATATAACCTTGCTTGGTAACCGACCTTAACATATAAAGTGCATCATGAATATCCCCAAAATAAACAGAACTTTCAGTCTGTAATATACAAGTATCGTCTGTATATATATAAACCTCGAAGTACTAAAGCATCCGTAACCCGGATGGGGCTGGTCAGTACCCATAGATATACCTTTAGGATTCGCGTCAATTAGGGGCCACTTTCCTAATTCTTAGGTTACCAAGCTATAATAATCAGGGTCGATATCCGATATAATAACCTACAGAACTCGTCTGTATAATAATTCATTAGAGGAATGTTTTGCTTGTGTCTATCGCGTCAAACATTTATAAAAGCATTTCATGTATTCTCAGTCCCAAAAATATATATTGTAAAAGTATTGAAAAAGGGAGCATATGAAACTCACGATACGATATTTTGTAGTAAAAATATGCATACGACGGTACTGAACAATGCAGGGTTGGCCTCGGATTCACGAACCTATATCATTTATATATATATTAACACATATAATTGTTATATAAAACTATACTTAAATATATTCATTTTATATATATAAATATTAATATTGTTATGTTATATGTATTAAGTATAGTTTTATATAACTAATAGTTATTTGATAAAAATATTAATAATAATTAATAAAAAGTTATATTATTTAATAATAATAATAATAATATAGTAATGATAATAATAATATTAGTAATTCATTAAATTGTAATTTAATTGTAATTTTATTTATTTTCATAATAATATTTGTATCTACAATCTTTATATTTGTAATCATAATAATAATAATGTTATTAATAATAATAATGATAATAAAAGTCATGTTAATAAGAATAATAATAATAATAATAATAATAATAATAATAATAATAATAATAATAATAATAATAATAATAGTATTAATAATTCTAATAATGATAATAATAATAATTATAACTATAATAATAATAATTTCACTAATAATAATACTTATAACAATAATGATAATGATAATAATAATACTATTACTATTAATAATAATAATAAAATGATAATTTTAATAAAAATAATACTTTTAGTAGTAACAATAATAATAATAAGATAATAATAATAATAATAATAATAAATAAATAACTACCTCAAATGAGTAGGCCTTTTAAAAAAGAATGCCTCAGCCCAGTTCGAACCCGAGACCTGTCGTTCACTGACTACACCCATAAACCATTCCTCTAATTCTGTTTTCTGTTATATCTCCTAACCCAAATATATTTAACCCGTTCGTTTATGTTTCTATTCATCTTCTTTAATAATTTAATCGACAGAAGTGAAACCAACCATAATAACATCATACGTCGCGTATCATTATCATAATCATATCATCATTATTTATCATGATCATCATGATTATAAAATCATAATTCGCGCATCATTATCTCCCTTCATAAACATAATCATAATCATAATCTAATCGTCTATATCATCATCTTAAACTAATCTAACATCATCATCTAAATCATCGACCTCATCATTGTCCATTTGTTAGATTGAACGAGAACCTAGAAAAAGAAACGATTAATCGAGCAGTAGCAGGCCTGGGTGGTTTTTGAGGTGTTGATTGGATCCGGAAAGTAACAGTAGTTCAACGAGTAGGGTTTTTGGGTCACGTCCGAAGTATTATACAAAAGGCGAGCATTAGATATTAGAATACTTCTAATGGCCCAAGTTTTAATTGTTAGTTTAAGGAGTTAACGGGCTTAAGTTCTTACTTGACTATTGAAATGTCCCGTTCTTATTGATTAAAAACGTTCCATATTAATTGATTTTGTTGCGAGGTTTTGACCTCTATATGAGACGTTTTTCAAAGACTGCATTCATTTTAAAACAAACCATAACCTTTATTTCATCAATAAAGGTTTAAAAAGCTTTACGTAGATTATCAAATAATGATAATCTAAAATATCCTGTTTACACACGACCATTACATAATGGTTTACAATACAAATATGTTACAACAAAATAAGTTTCTTGAATGCAGTTTTTACACAATATCATACAAGCATGGACTCCAAATCTCGTCCTTATTTAAGTATGCGACAGCGGAAGCTCTTAATAATCACCTGAGAATAAACATGCTTAAAACGTCAACAAAAATGTTGGTGAGTTATAGGTTTAACCTATATATATCAAATCATAATAATAGACCACAAGATTTCATATTTCAATACACATCCCATACATAGAGATAAAAATCATTCATATGGTGAACACCTGGTAACCGACATTAACAAGATGCATATATAAGAATATCCCCATCATTCCGGGACACCCTTCGGATATGATATAAATTTCGAAGTACTAAAGCATTCGGTACTTTGGATGGGGTTTGTTAGGCCCAATAGATCTATCTTTAGGATTCGCGTCAATTAGGGTGTCTGTTCCCTAATTCTTAGATTACCAGACTTTAATAAAAAGGGGCATATTCGATTTTGATAATTCAACCATATAATGTAGTTTCACGTACTTGTGTCTATTTTGTAAATCATTTATAAAACCTGCATGTATTCTCATCCCAAAATATTAGATTTTAAAAGTAGGACTATAACTCACTTTCACAGATTTTTACTTCGTCGGGAAGTAAGACTTGGCCACTGGTTGATTCACGAACCTATAACAATATATACATATATATTAAAGTATGTTTAAAATATATTTACAACACTTTTAATATATTTTGATGTTTTAAGTTTATTAAGTCAGCTGTCCTCGTTAGTAACCTACAACTAGTTGTCCACAGTTAGATGTACAGAAATAAATCGATAAATATTATCTTGAATCAATCCACGACCCAGTGTATACGTATCTCAGTATTGATCACAACTCAAACTATATATATTTTGGAATCAACCTCAACCCTGTATAGCTAACTCCAACATTCACATATAGAGTGTCTATGGTTGTTCCGAAATATATATAGATGTGTCGACATGATAGGTCGAAACATTGTATACGTGTCTATGGTATCTCAAGATTACATAATATACAATACAAGTTGATTAAGTTATGGTTGGAATAGATTTGTTACCAATTTTCACGTAGCTAAAATGAGAAAAATTATCCAATCTTGTTTTACCCATAACTTCTTCATTTTAAATCCGTTTTTAGTGAATCAAATTGCTATGGTTTCATATTGAACTCTATTTTATGAATCTAAATAGAAAAAGTATAGGTTTATAGTCGTAAAAATAAGTTACAAGTCATTTTTGTAAAGGTAGTCATTTCAGTCGAAAGAACGACGTCTAGATGACCATTTTAGAAAACATACTTCCACTTTGAGTTTAACCATAATTTTTGGATATAGTTTCATGTTCATAATAAAAATCATTTTCTCAGAATAACAACTTTTAAATCAAAGTTTATCATAGTTTTAAATTAACTAACCCAAAACAGCCCGCGGTGTTACTACGACGGCGTAAATCCGGTTTTACGGTGTTTTTCGTGTTTCCAGGTTTTAAATCATTAAGTTAGCATATCATATAGATATAGAACATGTGTTTAGTTGATGTTAAAAGTCAAGTTAGAAGGATTAACTTTTGTTTGTGAAAAAGTTTAGTATTAACTAAACTATGTTCTAGTGATTACAAGTTTAAACCTTCGAATAAGATAGCTTTATATGTATGAATCGAATGATGTTATGAACATCATTACTACCTTAAGTTCCTTGGATAAACCTACTGGAAAAGAAAAAAATGGATCTAGCTTCAACGGATCCTTGGATGGCTCGAAGTTCTTGAAGCAGAATCATGACACGAAAACAAGTTCAAGTAAGATCATCACTTGAAATAAGATTGTTATAGTTATAGAAATTGAACCAAAGTTTGAATATGATTATTACCTTGTATTAGAATGATAACCTACTGTAAGAAACAAAGATTTCTTAAGGTTGAATGATCACCTTACAAGATTGGAAGTGAGCTAGCAAACTTGAAAGTGTTCTTGATTTTATGTAACTAGAACTTGTAGAATATATGAAGAACACTTAGAACTTGAAGATAGAACTTGAGAGAGATCAATTAGATGAAGAAAATTGAAGAATGAAAGTGTTTGTAGGTGTTTTTGGTCGTTGGTGTATGGATTAGATATAAAGGATATGTAATTTTGTTTTCATGTAAATAAGTCATGAATGATTACTCATATTTTTGTAATTTTATGAGATATTTCATGCTAGTTGCCAAATGATGGTTCCCACATGTGTTAGGTGACTCACATGGGCTGCTAAGAGCTGATCATTGGAGTGTATATACCAATAGTACATACATCTAAAAGCTGTGTATTGTACGAGTACGAATACGGGTGCATACGAGTAGAATTGTTGATGAAACTGAACGAGGATGTAATTGTAAGCATTTTTGTTAAGTAGAAGTATTTTGATAAGTGTATTGAAGTCTTTCAAAAGTGTATAAATACATATTAAAACACTACATGTATATACATTTTAACTGAGTCGTTAAGTCATCGTTAGTCGTTACATGTAAGTGTTGTTTTGAAACCTTTAGGTTAACGATCTTGTTAAATGTTGTTAACCCAATGTTTATAATATCAAATGAGATTTTAAATTATTATATTATCATGATATTATCATGTATGAATATCTCTTAATATGATATATATACAATAAATGTCTTTACAACGATAATCGTTACATATATGTCTCGTTTAAAAATCATTAAGTTAGTAGTCTTGTTTTTACATATGTAGTTCATTGTTAATATACTTAATGATATGTTTACTTATCATAGTATCATGTTAACTATATATATATCCATATATATGTCATCATATAGTTTTTACAAGTTTTAACGTTCGTGAATCACCGGTCAACTTGGGTGGTCAATTGTCTATATGAAACATATTTCAATTAATCAAGTCTTAACAAGTTTGATTGCTTAACATGTTGGAAACATTTAGTCATGTAAATATCAATCTCAATTAATATATATAAACATGGAAAAGTTCGGGTCACTACAGTACCTACCCGTTAAATAAATTTCGTCCCGAAATTTTAAGCTGTTGAAGGTGTTGACGAATCTTCTGGAAATAGATGCAGGTATTTCTTCTTCATCTGATCTTCACGCTCCCAGGTGAACTCGGGTCCTCTACGAGCATTCCATCGAACCTTAACAATTGGTATCTTGTTTTGCTTAAGTCTTTTAACCTCACGATCCATTATTTCGACGGGTTCTTCGATGAATTGGAGTTTTTCGTTGATTTGGATTTCATCTAACGGAATAGTGAGATCTTCTTTAGCAAAACATTTCTTCAAATTCGAGACGTGGAAAGTGTTATGTACAGCTGCGAGTTGTTGAGGTAACTCAAGTCGGTAAGCTACTGGTCCGACACGATCAATAATCTTGAATGGTCCAATATACCTTGGATTTAATTTCCCTCGTTTACCAAATTGAACAACGCCTTTCCAAGGTGCAACTTTAAGCATGACCATCTCTCCAATTTCAAATTCTATATCTTTTATTTTAATGTCAGCGTAGCTCTTTTGTCGACTTTGGGCGGTTTTCAACCGTTGTTGAATTTGGATGATCTTCTCGGTAGTTTCTTGTATAATCTCCGGACCCGTAATCTGTCTATCCCCCACTTCACTCCAACAAATCGGAGACCTGCACTTTCTACCATAAAGTGCTTCAAACGGCGCCATCTCAATGCTTGAATGGTAGCTGTTGTTGTAGGAAAATTCTGCTAACGGTAGATGTCGATCCCAACTGTTTCCGAAATCAATAACACACGCTCGTAGCATGTCTTCAAGCGTTTGTATCATCCTTTCGCTCTGCCCATCAGTTTGTGGATGATAGGCAGTACTCATGTCTAGACGAGTTCCTAATGCTTGCTGTAATGTCTGCCAGAATCTTGAAATAAATCTGCCATCCCTATCAGAGATAATAGAGATTGGTATTCCATGTCTGGAGACGACTTCCTTCAAATACAGTCGTGCTAACTTCTCCATCTTGTCATCTTCTCTTATTGGCAGGAAATGTGCTGATTTGGTGAGACGATCAACTATTACCCAAATAGTATCAAAACCACTTGCAGTCCTTGGCAATTTAGTGATGAAATCCATGGTAATGTTTTCCCATTTCCATTCCGGGATTTCGGGTTGTTGAAGTAGACCTGATGGTTTCTGATGCTCAGCTTTGACCTTAGAACACGTCAAACATTCTCCTACGTATTTACCAACATCGGCTTTCATACCCGGCCACCAAAAATGTTTCTTGAGATCCTTGTACATCTTTCCCGTTACAGGATGTATTAAGTATCTGGTTTTATGAGCTTCTCTAAGTACCATTTCTCTCATATCTCCAAATTTTGGTACCCAAATCCTTTCAGCCCTATACCGGGTTCCGTCTTCCCGAATATTAAGATGCTTCTCCAATCCTTTGGGTATTTCATCCTTTAAATTTCCCTTTTTTAAAACTCCTTGTTGCGCCTCCTTTATTTGAGTAGTAAGGTTATTATGAATCATTATATTCATAGATTTTACTCGAATGGGTTTGATAAGGCTAAAAAGGAACATATATTTCATAGCATTATCCCCCAAGAAATACAAGATTTTAGTTGCAATTGTTCCATTTTCAAGTAATATTCGTTTATATTAAATAAGTGCGAAGACAAAAGGCGAAAACGACGAATTGAAGACACAAAGGTCCAAAAAGCTCAAAAGTACAAGATACAATCAAAAAGGTTCAAATTATTGATGAAGAACGTCTAAAAATGACAAGAGTACAAGTTACAAAACGCAAAGTACACGATATAAAATTGTACGAAAGGGCGTTCGAAAATCCGGAACCAGGACATGAGTCAACTCTCAACGCTCGACGCAACGGTGTAAAAATTACGAGTCAACTATGCACAAGAATAAAATATAATATTTAAATAATTCATAATAAGAATAATATTAAATAATAAAAAGTTGTTAATTTAGCATAGTTCAGGGGTCGTAAATGAAAATTCAATTACATATTTTGCCTATAAAAGGCGATGATTATCGATCAATTTTAAGCATCCCTTTTTCTATCCTAAAAATCTATTATCAATATCAATATCTAAAAATCTCTATCATAATGTTAATGTAATAAGATATAACAATAATCTTAATTTTAATTTTAAATTATGATAATAATAAGATTTATGATAGAGATCGTTTGAGTGTGTAAGTCGAAATTCTGTCCGTGTAACGCTACGCTATTTTTAATCATTGTAAGTTATGTTCAACCTTTTTATATTAATGTCTCGTAGCTAAGTTATTATTATGCTTATTTAAAACGAAGTAATCATGATGTTGGGCTAATTACTAAAATTGGGTAATTGGACTTTGTACCATAATTAAGGTTTGGGCAAAAGACCGACACTTGTGGAAATTGGACTATTGACTATTAATAGATGGGGGGTATTGTCTAATTGAGTGACAACTCATTGGAGTCTGTCGAACCTATCTTCAAATTAATTATCCTAATAATTAATAATGATTATGGTTGTCCTATTTAGTGACGTTCATATGGAATCTATTATAATCATTTAATTAATTATTCGGGTTGGGTAATTGATTATTCAAACTGATCAAGTGGGTAAATTAATATTCATATCTAATCAAAACAGGGGTAGATTACATACAGTGATAACTGGTGTAATTGTTGACAGAAGTGATAACTGCGTCACAGTTTAAATCCTTAATTAGTTGGAATATTTGACTTCGGGTATAAGGGTAATTTGACGAGGACACTCGCACTTTATATTTATGACCGATGGACTATTATGGATAAAAACCAGATAGGTATCAAATAAACCATGACAAAGGACAATTAACCCGAGTAACAATTAATTAAAATCAAAACGTCAAACATCATGATTACGGAAGTTTAAATAAGCATAATCCTTTTATTTCATATTCTATCGCAATTTTATTTATTGTTATTTTATTTATCGTCATTTATTTATTTTACGCACTTTAATTATTGTCATTTATCTTTACGCTTAAAAATATAAAATCGACAAACCGGTCATTAAACGGTAAAAACCCCCCTTTTATAATAATATTACTAATTATATATATATATATATATTTATATAAATATAGTTTTATAAAAATATAGTACGTAATCACTAGCTCCCTGTGGAACGAACCGGACTTACTAAAAACTACACTACTCTACGATTAGGTACACTGCCTATAGTGTTGTAGCAAGGTTTAGGTATATCCCATCCGTAAATTAATAAAACTTGTGTCATATTTTGTAGTATTTCCTAGTAAAAATAATACTATTTCGTACCCTCACGTTACATCATCAAGTTTTTGGCGCCGCTGCCGGGGAGCGCTAAAACGCTATATTTTTAATTATAATAATATTGAAATAAAATATAATAAATATTGAAATAGAATATAATAATATAATAATATTGAACTAGAATATAATAATATAATAATATTTTAGAATCAAAATTTGATACGTAAAGTTTTAAAAAGTCGTATTTATTAAATACTTCAGGGGTATATTATGTAACTTGTAATTAATAATTTCTATCATATCGCTTTCATGTGAATAGTAAATTAATTAATTTCTTTTCATTTACTATTCATGAATAGTAAATGAATTAAAAAAAAAAGTTTTGAAAAAAAATAATAATTATAAAAAAATTATTAATTTGTAAAAAAAAACGTAAAAAAAAAACAAAAACGTAAAAAAAAAAACAAAAACGTAAAAAAAAAAAAAAAAAAAAACGTAAAAAAAAAGTTATTAAAAAAAAATATATTTTTTTAAGATTTTGTCTATAAAAAAAAAATGTTTTTTTTAGTTTTATTACCTTTAGATTTTTAGACTATAGTCGCAACTTTTAGTATTAAGTTTAGTTTTGCCATAGTTATTTTTACTTCTAGAATTTTTAGGCTTTGCCGTAAAATCCCTTAAGTGCTTATTCCTTAGACTAAGTTTTAGGTGCTTTAGAATTTTACGACGCCGTATTTCGCACTACTTTCTTATTTTTATTTTTCGACGCCTATTTTTCGACCTTCTTCGACGAACTCTTTTTCTTTCTTATTTCTCGCTATTCTAGTTTTAGGACATAGATTTTTATTCTACTTCTTATCTAAATTTCTTAAAATTACGAAAATTTATTTTAAGTGGTTAAATTAATAGACATCAAAATTTTCTGGTTCGTAGTAATAGTTGGATTTGTACGTGGACCGGGTTATTGGAGCCAAACAGTACTCAATTATATTGAGACCAAACGAATCCTGCCCCTCTGCTGCATCTTTTGGCTATTCGAAACGTGGGCAAAATCAGAAAAGTCTATTAATTGGATAACTTATATAATTTTTCTTTCCTTTTAAAAACTAATAGGATATTCAGTGAATGCACCGAGTAAAACGTTCACCACCTTTCATAAGTTCACCACCTATAACTCGATCAAGACATCTAGCCAATATTGTCGCCGTTGATTTTTCTTTAGAATCATCATCCAGTCGACCAAGAACTCCAACTCAAATTTCCGATAATCCATCTTTTGAACCCGACCTCACAATTGAGAATCCGGAGAATATTCAGGGACAATTTCAAGATCCAGAACCACTAATCATTCCTCCTGAACCACAAACCATTAAATCAGAATCTTCTAGTGATTCGTATTCAACAAATTCAATTATGGAAAATCTGGAACCTCTAAGTATGGAAGATCGAATGAGAGCCACACGCACGGGCCAAGGTCACGCCATTATTAAGCCAGAAGTTAATGCGCCAGATTATGAAATCAAAGGACAAATTCTACACATGGTAACTAACCAATGCCAATTCAGTGGTGCACCGAATGAAGATCCTAACGAACACCTTCGTACGTTTAAAAGAATTTGTACACTATTCAAAATCCGAGAAGTGGAAGATGAGCAGATCTATCTCATGTTGTTTCCCTGGACTTTAAAGGGAGAAGCCAAAGATTGGTTAGAATCGTTACCTGAAGGGGCGATTGACACATGGGATGTTTTAGTTGAAAATTTTCTTAAACAATTCTTTCCGGCATCTAAAGCCGTGAGACTTCAAGGAGAAATTGTTACGTTCGCGCAAAAGCCAAATGAAACATTATATGAGGCGTGGACAAGATTCGGAAGGATGTTGAGAGGATGTCCTCAACACGGTTTAGACACTTACCAAATAGTACAAATATTCTACCAAGGTGTCAACGTTGCTACACGAAAAGACATCGACATAACAGCTGGTGGTTCCATTATGAAGAAAACCGCAACTGAAGCTTACAAAATTATTGATAACACAGCCTCCCACTCTCATGAGTGGCACCAAGAGAAAGATATATATCGTTCATCTAAAGCGGCTAGAGCCGATTCTAGCCATAACTTTGATTCCGTTTCCGCAAAAATAGATGCTTTCGAGAGACGAATGGAAAAGATGAATAAAGATATTCACGCAATACGAATTAGTTGTGAGCAATGCGGTGGACCACACTTAATGAAAGACTGTCACATTGAACAAATGATGGAACAACGTGAGAATGTTGTCTACATGAACCAAAGGCTGGAAAATAGTTATCAGAATAATTATCAACCGCCAAGGCCAAACTTCAATCGAAATCAAAACATTCTTTACAATCCAAAAGGACCCGACAATAACTCGTATAACCAACAAGGTCCGAATAACCAACCAACTCAAAACAACACTTTCAATCAACAAAGACCTGGCTTGTATAAACCACCACAACAAACCGACGAGAAGAAGTCAAATCTGGAAGAAGTGGTATTTAAGCTAGTTGAATCTCAAACACAATTTATTGAAACTCAAACTCAAACGAATGAGAGGTTTAATCAGTCATTTAGAACTCAACAAGCTTCTATTTTGAATCTAGAAAAACAAGTAGGTACTCTTGTTAGATTGATGAGTGAAAGGAAACAAGGAAAGCTACCGAGTAATACTGAAGTAAATCCTCGGAATGAAAATGTTAATATGGTTTCAACAAATTCTGAAAAACCAGCATCAGAAGATGGGGAGGTTTTAGATGTAAGTAACAATGAAGAAGTTACACCACCACCACCACCCGAGTATGTAAAGCCAGTGGTGGCACCATACAGACCACCCATCCCGTTTCCAAGAAAAGGAGTTGAGTATGAGCAAGTAATAGGTAATAAAGTTGTGATACCTCTGGAAAGAAGAAGAAGAAGAATAAAAAAGTGCAAGAAACAAAAATAGTAGAAGTAAACCCGGTGAAGACAGTTCCACCAAATCCTCCACCTAGGGTAGGTGATCCGGGTGAATTTATTGTTCCTTGTCTACTTAGTGACTGTGTCATGTATGATGCACTAGCAGATTTAGGTTCAAGTGTGAGTGTTATGTCTCTTTCATTATATAAGAGATTAGGAGTAGGTGAGTTAAGTCCAACGGATATGAGTGTTCGACTCTTTGATCAAACCATTAAGCACCCAGTTGGAATTGCTGACAACCTACCCATTCAAGTAGGTAATTTAACCTTTCTAGTCGAATTCATTGTCATTGACATAGAAGAGGACCCAAACATTCCTCTAATTTTAGGTCGACCATTCTTTGCGTCCACCGGGGCGTTATTTGATGTAGGAAATGGAAGAATGACACTTAAAAGTGGTGACAAATCTATCACCTTTATGATTCGAAAGTCTAAATCTCCACCAACCAAAACCGTTGAACCAGAAAAAATGATTGGTAAGAACCATGTTGTTTTACCAACTCCAACGGTAGTGCTTAATAATAATAAAACGCCTAAGTGTGGGGAAAATGAAGTAACACCTAATGATGACATGATAACAAAGAACCCCGTTATTGATACGAAATTAAATGACCCCGTTATTAACAGTTCAATGAAGAAACTTTTTAAACGGGCTATTGATGCTAGAAGTAAGGGGAACTTTAAGTTATGTAACCGGTTAGTATCCAATCTGTCGCCTAAAGAAAGGGCGAAACTAGTTGAATTTTGGGATATTACGGAAGAAGCCGGGCACTGGCTTAAAGAAAAAGTCACAGATATGCAAGTTGATTATGGACCAAGAGAAATTAACGATGAAGTTAATCACAATTTCGACACCCCAGCTACCTAAGTGTGGGGAGATTCAAATGTTCTAAAAAGAAAATGCTGTCTGGAGTTAGTTGTTCTGTTCTCGTGTAGTTCCGAGAATGGAATTCGATTGGTCTTTTCCGCTAGCAGACACTAAAGAACTAGTTTTCTCACCCCATTCTGAATTTTTTTATTTTTTAGGTTTTATATGAAATTAATATGTTTTCTTTTTAAGTTTTGTGTGAATTTAAAAACAAAAATTTACTTTATTTCATTAAGTTGAAAAAAAATGATTTCTAAAATTCGTCGTGAGTTGAAGACTAGGCCGTTGAGCCGAAATTGCTTTACCCGAGGGCGGGACGAAAAATTTTGTTATCATTATTGATTTAAAGTATGCCAAAAAAATACTATGTTTTATAAATTTTTGAACGTGGGGTTATGTACCAAACTTCAAAAATATGTATATATATGTTTGTATTTTATGTTATGTACACAACAGGGTAAAACAGCGCACTTTCAAAGACTGTCATGAAGTTCAGCAAAAGCTACTGATTTTGACAAGACGCAAAAAATCAAATGTGAAATAACAATATGTTTGCAAACTCGGTATTTTTAATCACTTTTCTACGCTAATCACCCTCATGAATTTAAATTATAGTCTGATTTCATGCAAATGAGGGCATTGCATGATCTTAAGTGTGGGGAAGGGTTATAAATTCTCTCAGGTTTATACTTGGTTTATTTGCCAAATTTTGTGAAAATTTGAAAAATTTTCAACTAAATGAACTCAAAATCATGTTTATACATATTTATGAACGATGAAAACTAGGTGTTAATACCGAAATTATCGTTACAAGATACGGACATAAATTGAGAAACACCCTAAAACGCTTGAATTCATTTAAAATGAAATAGAAGAAAATAAAAAGGCAAAGAAAGAAACTAAGTGTGGGAAGAATGTACCAAGTTATTCAATTTAAAACATATATCACATATTTTTGTACAAGATTATTGCAGGTACTTTTGCTTTGGACGATACTAATCAGTTTTACCCGGTTTACTGTAATACATTTGAAAGAAAGATGGATCTACACGATGAATCAATTCCATCATTAAAAGGAAGTAAAGTCTTCCGAAAAAGACACGCGCTTCTTGATTTAGGTCATGAAGTTGTCGTCCAGACCAGCTGTAGGTTGACGAAAAATCTAGAAAAGTCATCACTAAAATCAGCAGGAAATCCACGGACCTCAGCATCAAACAGGGTCGCCAAGTGGTCAGATTTATCCTAACCATGAGAAGGATTTATCTCGTACAATGGGGAGGCACCGTGCAAATTAGCTTGATAAGACTAATGAATCAGATCCCCAGAAAAGGATAATCTCCTTAAAGATTAAAAATCAGCTTTTAAGACTGATATTACTCAATCCTAGAGATTGACCTTAAAGATTGAGAATTCAAACTCATGGAATTCGATGATATCTAAACTCGAGCATGAACGAGAAAATATTTTGATCAAAAATGCAAACCGATTTGTTTTCTGAAAAACCATTTTCAATGCGTTCATTACCATTGAACGTAAAATCCTAAGAAATTCACCTGGAATTCATTAGGTCACCTGAACCAAATCGGGTGTCAACCGTAAGAACGGTGGTTGCATAGCATGGTCGGAGACAGGACCTTGTGCCAGACCGAAAAATTATAGGATGATCTTTACTATCGCTCCTACCAAGGATAGTTCTAGCATCCGACACGTTAATAAGACCATAATCATCTGCATGTCACGGGACATTGCCTTAACAGTTTCTTGTTCATCGCTTTCCTTTACAACCGGACGGTAGTTTACCGAAAGGTAATATACGGAACAAGTAAACTGGATGTGTGCTTTCCGATACCGGGATAGCAGTGGATTACACGAACCTAAAAGTTTTAGCCAAAATATTGATCCACAAATATATTTTGCAACACCGATGATGGATCAAATCAGAAAACTTATCTAGGGTAAAAGCTAGAATGAATTTTCAAAAGATCAAATGTTTTCATAAAGATCCAATTTCCTTAATGGATCTAAATTTTTATAGTCATGTGGGACTGTAAACCATATCGTTACTACCATTGTTTATACCGCCATATCAAAATCACTGATGTACAAAGTGTGAAGAATAAAGAAGTGATTCTAGTATTTCAAGACTATATTGATTGAGGACAAGCAACGCTCAAGTGTGGGAATATTGATAAGGCTAAAAAGGAACATATATTTCATAGCATTATCCCCCAAGAAATACAAGATTTTAGTTGCAATTGTTCCATTTTCAAGTAATATTCGTTTATATTAAATAAGTGCGAAGACAAAAGGCAAAAACGACGAATTGAAGACACAAAGGTCCAAAAAGCTCAAAAGTACAAGATACAATCAAAAAGGTTCAAATTATTGATGAAGAACGTCTAAAAATGACAAGAGTACAAGTTACAAAACGCAAAGTACACGATATAAAATTGTACGAAAGGGCGTTCGAAAATCCGGAACCAGGACATGAGTCAACTCTCAACGCTCGACGCAACGGTGTAAAAATTACGAGTCAACTATGCACAAGAATAAAATATAATATTTAAATAATTCATAATAAGAATAATATTAAATAATAAAAAGTTGTTAATTTAGCATAGTTCAGGGGTCGTAAATGAAAATTCAATTTCATATTTTGCCTATAAAAGGCGATGATTATCGATCAATTTTAAGCATCCCTTTTTCTATCCTAAAAATCTATTATCAATATCAATATCTAAAAATCTCTATCATAATGTTAATGTAATAAGATATAACAATAATCTTAATTTTAATTTTAAATTATGATAATAATAAGATTTATGATAGAGATCGTTTGAGTGTGTAAGTCAAAATTCTGTCCGTGTAACGCTACGCTATTTTTAATCATTGTAAGTTATGTTCAACCTTTTTATATTAATGTCTCGTAGCTAAGTTATTATTATGCTTATTTAAAACGAAGTAATCATGATGTTGGGCTAATTACTAAAATTGGGTAATTGGGCTTTGTACCATAATTAAGGTTTGGGCAAAAGACCGACACTTGTGGAAATTGGACTATTGACTATTAATAGATGGGGGGTATTGTCTAATTGAGTGACAACTCATTGGAGTCTGTCGAACCTATCTTCAAATTAATTATCCTAATAATTAATAATGATTATGGTTGTCCTATTTAGTGACGTTCATATGGAATCTATTATAATCATTTAATTAATTATTCGGGTTGGGTAATTGATTATTCAAACTGATCAAGTGGGTAAATTAATATTCATATCTAATCAAAACAGGGGTAGATTACATACAGTGATAACTGGTGTAATTGTTGACAGAAGTGATAACTGCGTCACAGTTTAAATCCTTAATTAGTTGGAATATTTGACTTCGGGTATAAGGGTAATTTGACGAGGACACTCGCACTTTATATTTATGACCGATGGACTATTATGGATAAAAACCAGATAGGTATCAAATAAACCATGACAAAGGACAATTAACCCGAGTAACAATTAATTAAAATCAAAACGTCAAACATCATGATTACGGAAGTTTAAATAAGCATAATCCTTTTATTTCATATTCTATCGCAATTTTATTTATTGTTATTTTATTTATCGTCATTTATTTATTTTACGCACTTTAATTATTGTCATTTATCTTTACGCTTAAAAATATAAAATCGACAAACCGGTCATTAAACGGTAAAAACCCCCCTTTTATAATAATATTACTAATTATATATATATATATATTTATATAAATATAGTTTTATAAAAATATAGTACGTAATCACTAGCTCCCTGTGGAACGAACCGGACTTACTAAAAACTACACTACTCTACGATTAGGTGCACTGCCTATAGTGTTGTAGCAAGGTTTAGGTATATCCCATCCGTAAATTAATAAAACTTGTGTCATATTTTGTAGTATTTCCTAGTAAAAATAATACTATTTCGTACCCTCACGTTACATCATCAGGGTTCTCTGTCCTTCCTGCTCAAGGCATCGGCTACCACATTTGCCTTCCCCGGATGGTAACGAATCTCAAAGTCGTAATCATTCAATAATTCAATCCACCTACGCTGCCTCATATTCAGTTGTTTCTGATTAAATATGTGTTGAAGACTTTTGTGGTCGGTATATATAATACTTTTGACCCCATATAAGTAGTGCCTCCAAGTCTTTAATGCAAAAACAACCGCGCCTAATTCCAAATCATGCGTCGTATAATTTTGTTCGTGAATCTTCAATTGTCTAGACGCATAAGCAATCACCTTCGTTCGTTGCATTAATACACAACCGAGACCTTGCTTTGATGCGTCACAATAAATCACAAAATCATCATTCCCTTCAGGCAATGACAATATAGGTGCCGTAGTTAGCTTTTTCTTCAATAACTGAAACGCTTTCTCTTGTTCATCATTCCATTCAAATTTCTTCCCTTTATGCGTTAATGCAGTCAAGGGTTTTGCTATTCTGGAAAAGTCTTGGATGAACCTTCTGTAGTAACCAGCTAGTCCTAAAAACTGGCGTATGTGTTTCGGAGTTTTCGGGGTTTCCCACTTTTCAACAGTTTCTATCTTTGCCGGATCCACCTTAATACCTTCTTTGTTCACTATGTGACCGAGGAATTGAACTTCTTCCAACCAAAATGCACACTTTGAAAACTTAGCGTACAATTCTTCCTTCCTCAATACTTCTAACACCTTTCTCAAATGTTCACCGTGTTCTTGGTCATTCTTTGAGTAAATAAGTATGTCATCAATGAAAACAATGACAAACTTGTCAAGGTATGGTCCACACACTCGATTCATTAGGTCCATGAACATAGCTGGTGCATTAGTTAAACCAAACGGCATGACCATAAAATCGTAATGACCGTAATGTGTTCTGAAAGCAGTCTTTGGAATATCCTCTTCTTTCACCCGCATTTGATGATACCCGGAACGTAAGTCAATCTTTGAATAAATAGACGAGCCTTGTAGTTGATCAAATAAGTTGTCGATTCTCAGTAGTGGGTAGCGGTTCTTGATGGTAAGTTTGTTCAACTCTCGGTAGTCGATACACAACCTGAATGTACCATCTTTCTTCTTGACAAACAAAACAGGAGCTCCCCACGGTGATGTGCTTGGTCGAATGAAACCACGCTCTAAAAGTTCTTGTAATTGGCTTTGCAGTTCTTTCATCTCGCTGGGTGCGAGTCTGTAAGGAGCACGAGCTATTGGTGCAGCTCCTGGTACAAGATCTATTTGAAATTCAACGGATCGATGTGGGGGTAATCCCGGTAATTCTTTCGGAAATACATCGGGAAATTCTTTTGCGACGGGAACATCATTGATGCTCTTTTCTTCAGTTTGTACTTTCTCGACGTGTGCTAGAACAGCATAGCAACCTTTTCTTATTAGTTTTTGTGCCTTCAAATTACTAATAAGATGTAGCTTCGTGTTGCCCTTTTCTCCGTACACCATTAAGGGTTTTCCTTTTTCTCGTATAATGCGAATTGCATTTTTGTAATAAACGATCTCTGCTTTCACTTCTTTCAACCAGTCCATACCGATTATCACATCAAAACTCCCTAACTCTACTGGTATCAAATCTATCTTAAATGTTTCGCTAACCAGTTTAATTTCTCGATTCCGACATATATTATCTACTGAAATTAATTTAGCATTTGCTAATTCGAGTAAAAATTTACTATCCAAAGGCGTCAATGGACAACTTAATTTAGCACAAAAATCTCTACTCATATAGCTTCTATCCGCACCCGAATCAAATAAAACGTAAGCAGATTTATTGTCAATAAGAAACGTACCCATAACAAGCTCTGGGTCTTCCTGTGCCTCTGCCGCATTAATATTGAAAACTCTTCCGCGGCCTTGTCCATTCGTGTTCTCCTGGTTCGAGCAATTTCTAATAATGTGGCCCGTTTTTCCACATTTATAACAAACTACATTGGCATAACTTGCTCCGACACTACTTGCTCCGCCATTACTCATTCCGACACCATTTGTTCCTTTCGTTCTATTAACCCCTGGTCCGTAGACCTCACACTTCGCTGCGCTATGACCATTTCTTTTACACTTATTGCAAAATTTGGTGCAGAACTCCGAGTGATACTTTTCACACCTTTGGCATAGCTGCTTCTGATTGTTGTTGTTGTTGCGGTTATTATTATTGTTGGGATGATTGTTGTAGTTGCTGTTGTTGTTGTTGTTGTTGTTGTTGTTGTTGTTGTTGTTGGACCGTTTGTTGTAGTTGCGATTGATGTTGCGATTGTTGGGATAATTGTTGCGATTATTGTTGTAATTGCTGTTGTTGTTGTATTGGTGATTCTTATCACCGTTTTCCTCCCACTTTCTTTTGACTTGCTTCACATTGGCCTCTTCAGCAGTCTGTTCTTTAATTCTTTCTTCAATCTGGTTCACTAGTTTGTGAGCCATTCTACATGCCTGTTGTATGGAGGCGGGCTCGTGTGAACTTATATCTTCTTGGATTCTTTCCGGTAATCCTTTCACAAACGCGTCGATCTTCTCTTCCTTATCTTCGAATGCTCCCGGACACAATAGGCACAATTATGTGAATCTTCTTTCGTACGTGGTAATATCAAATCCTTGGGTTCGTAACCCTCTAAGTTCTGTCTTGAGCTTATTGACCTCGGTTCTGGGACGGTACTTCTCGTTCATCAAGTGCTTGAATGCTGACCACAGTAGTGCGTACGCATCATCTTGTCCCACTTGCTCTCGATAAGTATTCCACCATGTTAACGCAGAACCTGTGAAGGTATGCGTAGCGTACTTGATAATGCTAAAAATGAACACATATTTCATAGCATTATTCCTCAAGAAAAACAAGATTTTAGTTGCAATTGTTCTATTTACAAGTGATATTCGTTTAAATAATAAAAGGTGAAGACAAAAGGCAGATTCGACGAATTGAAGACGGAAAGGTCCAAAAAGCTCAAAAGTACAAGATACAATCAAAAAGGTTCAAATTATTGATGAGGAACGTCTAAAAATGACAAGAGTACAAGTTACAAAACGCAAAGTACACGATATAAAATTGTACGAAAGGACGTTCGAAAATCCGGAACTGGGACATGAGTCAACTCTCAACGCTCGACGCAACGGAGCTGAAAGTACAAGTCAACTATGCACAAGAATATAATATAATATTTAAATAATTCATAATAAGAATAATATTAAATAATAAAAAGTTGTTAATTGAGCATAGTTCAGGGGTCATAAATGAAAATTCAAATTTATATTTTGCCTATAAAAGGCATGTAATTCGATGAATTGAAACGACACCTTTTACATCTTTTTCTTTTCTTATATCTTTCTCTATCGTAATATTAATATAAATATTATAATAATAATTTTAATTTTAATCTTAAATTATAATAATAATAAGATTATGATAGAGAATGTTTTGAGTGTATAAGTCGAAATTCTGTCCGTGTAACGCTACGCTATTTTTAATCATTGTAAGTTATGTTCAACCTTTTTACATTAATGTCTCGCAGCTAAGTTATTATTATGCTTATTTAATCCGAAGTAATCATGATGTTGGGCTAATTACTAAAATTGGGTAATTGGGCTTTGTACCATAATTGGGGTTTGGACAAAAGAACGACACTTGTGGAAATTAGACTATGGGCTATTAATGGGCTTTATATTTGTTTAACTAAATGATAGTTTGTTAATGTTAATATAAAGATTTAAAATTGGGCGTCCCTATAAATTACCATATACACTCGATCGGACACGATGGGCGGGGTATTTATATGTACGAATAATCGTTCATTTAACCGGACACGGGAATGGATTAATAGTCACTAGAATAATTAAAACAGGGGTGAAAATTATGTACAAGGACACTTGGTATAATTGATAACAAAATATTAAAACCTTGGGTTACACTCAGTCGACATCCTGGTGTAATTATTAAACAAAGTATTAAAATCTTGTTACAGTTTAAGTCCCCAATTAGTTGGAATATTTAACTTCGGGTATAAGGATAATTTGACGAGGACACTCGCACTTTATATTTATGACTGATGGACTGTTATGGACAAAAACCAGACGGACATATTAAATAATCCAGGACAAAGGACAATTAACCCATGGGCATAAAACTAAAATCAACACGTCAAACATCATGATTACGGAAGTTTAAATAAGCATAATTCTTTTATTTCATATTTAATTTCCTTTATTTTATATTTAATTGCACTTCTAATTATCGCATTTTTATTGTTATTGTATTTAATTGCACTTTTAATTATCGTACTTTTTAATTATCGCAAGTTTATTTTATCGCACTTTTATTATTCGCAATTTCATTATCGTTATTTACTTTATGCTTTAATTTAAGTCTTGTATTTATTTTTAATATTTTACATTTGGTTTTAACTGCGACTAAAGTTTTAAAATCGACAAACCGGTCATTAAACGGTAAAAACCCCCCTTTATAATAATAATATTACTTATATATATATATATTTGTATTTTTATAATTATTATGTGTAAAAAAATATAGTGTTATACTTCACGAGCTCCCTGTGGAACGAACCGGACTTACTAAAAACTATACTATAATACGATTAGGTACACTGCCTATAAGTGTTGTAGCAAGGTTTAAGTATATCCACTCGATAAATAAATAAATAACTTGTGTAAAATTGTAGCATATTTAATAGTATTTCTCACTAAAATAATACTATTTTGTATACACCCCCTACAACATCAAGTATTTTTGGCGCCGCTGCCGGGGACTCGGCGAAACACTATATTTTTAATTTATATTTGTAAAAAAGAAAAAAAAAATGACACGCTTTGTCCCTCTTTTGTTGTACTAGTTTAAAAAAAAAAAACCCATTATCAATATTAATTAGAAATAAGTTTGAAAAATATATATATATATATATATATATATATATATATATATATATATATATATATATATATATATATATAAGGAATTAAAATCCTTTCTTTTTAATACAAAACAACAAAGTCTATCCATTTACTTCGTTTCAATTTGGAACCACTTAATAATGAATGGTGCAAGTGACACCAACAGATTAGTAATAATTTTGGCTTTTAAGCTTGTAGGCCCTTCCAAATAATTCTACAACAGACGAGTCAATAAATATTTGAGAATTTGCAATATTCAAATTTGGGGTATTTTTAATATTATAAGGGCCTACAAGGATCATCTAGATTTAACTATCTGTGCTAGTGGTAAGTGATAACAAAAAAAAAAAAAAAAAAAAAAAAAAAAAAAAACTATTATTGGGCTCCGTTTCTAAAAAAAAAAAAAAAAAAAAAAAAGGACAATATTTGATCACACGTTCAAAATTCTATGGGGTCACACCTTTGATAATTAAATATGTAGGCATATGGGAAATTTAGGGATCTAGACAATTTGACAATAACTGGCAAGGTTCCAAATGACATATAGATAAATATTTAAATATATAAGATATTCTATAGTAAAAAAAATAAAAAAAAAACCTTTATTTTTATTGTTTTCTTTTAACTTATAGTTTATTTTAAGTTTAAGTTATACTCGTATTTTAAACTTGTAGTTTAAATTTGTAAGTTAGAAATCTATTTTTATATTCTTAGATAATACCTTATATTTTGTTAATTTTTTTTTTTGTTATATATTTCTTAGTTCGTAGTTATAGTTTTAATTTTTAGTATTTTAGATTTGCCGTAAAATCCCTTAAGTGCTTATTCCTGAGACTAAGTTTTAGGTGCTTTAGAATTTTGCGACGCCATTTTTCGCGCTATTTTCTTATTTTTATTTTTCGACGCGTTTACCTATGTATCAATTACAATTCCAATTAGTGATCTCAATTTGTAGTTTTAATTTTAAGATAGTGATAGTAATAAGGTTGGATTAGTCGAGTGTTTTTAAGTTTTATAAGTTATTTTTTTTTTCCTATTTTTCGACGCCTTTTATTTTTCTACCTTTTTATTTTTCGACACTTTTCGACGCGCAATCTATTTCTTCCTTATTTCTCGTCATTCTAGTTATAGGACATAGATTTTTATCTACTTCTTCTCTAAATTTCTTAAAATTACGAAAATTTATTTTAAGTGGTTAAATTGATAGACATCAAAATTTTCTGGTTCGTAGTAATAGTTGGATTTGTACGTGGACCGGGTTATTGGAGCCAAACAGTCCTCAATTAAATTGAGACCAAACGAATCCTGCCCCTCTGCTGCATCTTTTGGCTATTCAAAACGTGGGCAAAATCAGAAAAGTCTATTAATTGGATAACTTATTATAATTTTTCTTTCCTTTTAAAAACTAATAGGATATTCAGTGAATGCACCGAGCAAGACGTTCACCACCTTTTGTACGTTCACCACCTGTAACTAGATCAAGACATTTAGCAAATATAACCGCCGTTGATTTTTCTTTAGAATCGTCATCCAGTCGACCAAGTACTTCAGTTCAAATTTCCGATAATCCATTTTTTGAACCCGACCTCACAATTGAGAATCCGGAAAATATTCAGGAACGGTTCGTAGATCCTGAACCATTAAACTTTCCTCCGGAACCACCAATCATTCAAACAGAGATTGTTGAGGAACGAACCATTAAATCAGAATCATCTAGTGATACCGATTCAACAAATTCAATTATGGAAAATCTGGAACCTTTAAGTATGGAAGACCGAATGAGAGCTAAACGCACTGGCCAAGGTCACGCAATTACTCATCCAGACATTAATGCGCCAGATTATGAAATCAAAGGACAAATTCTACACATGGTGACTAATCAATGCCAATTTAGTGGTGCGCCGAAGGAAGATCCAAATGAACATCTACGTACCTTTAATAGGATCTGCACACTATTTAAAATCCGAGAAGTGGAGGATGAACAGATATATCTCATGTTATTTCTCTGGACTTTAAAGGGAGAAGCCAAAGATTGGTTGGAATCGTTACCTGAAGGGGCGATTGATACATGGGATGTTTTAGTTGACAAATTTCTTAAACAATTCTTTCCTGCATCTAAAGCCGTAAGACTTCAAGCAGAAATTGTTACGTTTACACAGAAACCAAATGAAACTCTATATGAGGCATGGACAAGATATGGAAAGTTGTTAAGAGGATGTCCGCAACATGGTTTAGACACCTGTCAAATAGTACAAATATTCTACCAAGGATGCGACATCACTACAAGAAAAGACATAGATATAGCAGCTGGTGGTTCTATTATGAAGAAAACCGAAACTGATGCTTACAAAATTATTGATAACACTGCTTCCCACTCACATGAGTGGCACCAAGAAAAAGATATCATTAGATCATCTAAAGCAGCTAGAGCCGATTCTAGCCATGACTTAGATTCCATTTCCGCAAAGATAGATGCTGTGGAGAGACGAATGGAAAAGATGACTAAAGATATTCACTCAATACGAATTAGTTGTGAGCAGTGTGGAGGACCACATTTGACAAAAGATTGTCTCAGTATTGAATTAACAATGGAACAAAGAGAGAATATTTCATACATAAACCAAAGGCCTGGAAATAATTATCAGAATAATTATCAACCGCCAAGACCGATTTACAATCAAAACCAAAATTATAACCGAAATATTCCATACAACAACCAACAAGGTCCTAGCAATCAACAAGTATCTAATAATACTTACAATCAGCAAAGACCTAATTTTCAAAACAAACCACCACAACAAACCGATGATAAAAAGCCGAATTTAGAAGATATGATGACGAAGCTAGTTGAAACTCAAACGCAGTTTTTCACATCTCAGAAATAAACCAATGAACAAAATGCTCAAGCATTTAGAAATCAACAAGCTTCTATTCAAAATCTGGAACAAGAAGTAAGTAACCTAGCAAGATTAATAGGTGAAAGAAAACCGGGAAGTCTACCTAGTAATACAAATGCTAATCCCCGGAATGAAACAGCTAAAGCCATTACCACAAGAAGTGGTACAACACTTAAATCACCTGAAATACCTGTAACTTCTGATGAAGCTATTCCTACTCCACAAGAACCACAACCTGATCAAGATAAGGAAAAAGAACCGGTAGTTGAGAAGGTTAATGAAGATAACAAAGTTAAGGATAAACCTTATGTTAAACCATACCAACCACCACTTCCTTACCCGAGTAAAATGAAGAAAGAGAAACTTGAAGCCGAGCAATCCAAATTCTTGGATATGTTTAAACAGATAAATGTAAATCTTCCTTTCATTGATGTGATTTCAGGAATGCCTAGATATGCTAAATTCTTGAAAGTTCTAATTTTAAATAGAAAGAAAATGGAAGAACTCTCGGCTGTTACTATGAATGCTAATTGTTCAGCAGTGCTGTTGAATAAGATACCAGAAAAATTATCTGATCCAGGAAGTTTCACAATTCCATGTTTTCTGGGTAGTCTTAGTTCAATAGAAGCATTGGCAGACTTAGGTGCTAGTATAAATCTAATGCCGTATTTACTATACGCTAAACTAGACCTTGGAGAATTGAAACCAACCAGAATAAGCATACAACTAGCCGATAGATCAATAAAATATCCTAGAGGGATAATGGAGAACATGCTAGTTAAAGTTGGTACTTTAGTATTTCCAGTAGATTTTGTTGTTCTGGACATGGAAGAAGATTCTCAAGTTCCTCTCATATTAGGAAGACCATTCTTAAACACGGCTAAAGCAATGATAGACGTGTTCGGTAAGAAATTGACCCTAAGTATAGAGGATGAGAGTGTTACCTTTTCAGTTGATAGAGCAATGCAACAACCATAATCTGCAGATGATACATGTTATTATATTCAAACTATAGATGCACATGCAGAATTATTAGAAGAATTTCCAGAATTACAAGGAACAGGAGAATGTTCTTTAGGAGAAGGTAATGAACCAATTGATGAAGCTGAAATGTTAGCTACACTTATAGCTAATGGATATGAACCAACAACAGAAGAAATTCAAATACTAAAAGAAGAAGACAGATATCGATACAAATCATCGATAGAAGAACCTCCGAAATTAGAGTTAAAACCACTTCCAAACCATTTGGAATACGCTTATTTACATGGTGAATCTGAATTACCTGTAATAATATCGTCTTCTCTTACTGAAAATGAGAAATCACAACTCATTTCTGTGTTGAAAGCTCATAAACCAGCCATTGCATGGAAGATTCATGATATTAAAGGAATAAGTCCTTCGTATTGCACACATAAAATCCTTATGGAAGAAGGTCATAAAACATATGTGCAACGCCAACGAAGACTAAATCCTAGTATGCAAGATGTAGTTAAGAAAGAGATTATTAAACTGCTAGATGCATGTTTGATATATCCAATTTCTGATAGTCCATGGGTAAGCCCAGTTCAATGCGTGCCTAAGAAGGGTGGCATGACTGTCATTACAAATGAGAAAAATGAGCTTATTCCTACTAGGACTGTAACAGGATGGCGTGTGTGTATTGATTATAGAAAATTAAATGACGCCACCAGAAAAGATCACTTTCCCTTACCTTTCATAGATCAAATGTTGGAAAGATTAGCCGGAAATAGTTACTATTGTTTTCTAGATGGATTTTCCGGATATTTTCAAATTCCAATAGCACCCGAAGACCAAGAGAAAACCACATTCACGTGCCCTTATGGTACTTTTGCTTACAAACGCATGCCATTTGGACTTTGTAACGCCCCTGCAACCTTTCAAAGGTGTATGATGGCGATTTTTCATGACATGATAGAAGAATGCATGGAAGTTTTCATGGATGACTTTTCAGTCTTCGGTGATACATTTGAATCATGTCTAGTTAATCTGGAACGAATGCTTCTTAGATGCGAACAATCAAATCTAGTACTTAATTGGGAGAAATGCCATTTCATGGTTAAAGAAGGCATCGTTCTTGGACATAAAATTTCAAAAGAAGGAATTGAAGTGGATAGAGCTAAAGTAGATGTAATTGCTAAACTTCCACATCCCACAAATGTTAGAGGAGTTAGGAGTTTTCTAGGGCATGCCGGTTTTTACCGACGTTTCATAAAAGATTTTTCTAAAATTGCCACCCCTATGAATAAACTCCTAGAAAAGGATGCGCCATTCATCTTTTCAGATGAGTGTATCAAATCTTTTAATATTCTTAAAGAGAAACTAACTAATGCACCGATCATGATAACACCAAATTGGAATCTACCATTTGAACTAATGTGCGATGCAAGTGATTTTGCAATGGGAGCCGTTTTAGGACAAAGGATTGAAAAACGATTTCAACCTATATATTATGCTAGTAAGACGTTACAAGGAGCACAAACAAACTATACAACTACTGAAAAAGAACTCCTTGCTATTGTCTTTTCTTTTGACAAATTTCGATCATATCTCGTTCTAGCAAAAACGGTGGTCTATACCGACCATTCTGCTCTTAGATACCTATTTTCGAAACAAGATGCTAAACCAAGATTAATCCGTTGGGTCTTACTCTTACAAGAGTTTGATATTGAAATCCGAGATAAAAGAGGAGCAGAAAATCTCGCCGCTGATCATCTTTCTCGTCTTGAAAATCCCGAATTAGAAGTTCTAAATGAATCGGCCATACAAGACAACTTTCCTGATGAATATCTATTGAAGATAGATTATAATGAAATCCCATGGTTTGCAGACTATGCAAACTACTTAGTTTGTGGATTCCTTGAAAAAGGATTATCGTACCAAAGACGAAAGAAATTCTTCAGTGATATAAAACACTATTTCTGGGAAGATCCACATCTGTTTAAAAGTTGTCCCGATGGAATAATACGCCGATGTGTATTTGGAGATGAAGCTAGTAAAATTTTAAACCATTGTCACACAGGACCAACAGGAGGGCATTATGGGCCTCAACTAACAGCAAGAAAAGTTTATGACGCTGGATTCTATTGGCCTACAATTTACAAAGACGCACACCTTCTTTGTAAATCTGTGATGCATGTCAAAGGGCCGGAAAAATAAGTCAACGTGATGAAATGCCACAAAATGTCATCCAAGTATGTGAAGTATTTGACATTTGGGGTATTGACTTTATGGGTCCATTTCCAAAATCTCATAATAATCTATATATACTCGTAGCCATTGATTATGTATCTAAATGGGCGGAAGCACAAGCTCTCCCAACTAACGATGCACGAGTTGTAGTCAACTTTTTAAAACGTCTTTTTGCAAGGTTTGGAACACCGAAAGCTTTAATAAGTGATCGGGGTACTCATTTTTGTAATAATCAACTTGAGAAAGTTCTTAAAAGATATGGAGTAACTCATAGAATCTCCACCGCATATCATCCACAAACAAGTGGACAAGTTGAAAATACCAACCGAGCTTTAAAACGTATTCTAGAGAAAATCGTAGGATCAAATCCGAAGGAATGGTCCATTAAATTGGAGGATGCACTCTGGGCTTTTAGAACAGCCTACAAAACTCCAATTGGAACCACACCTTTTAGACTTGTTTATGGAAAAGCATGTCATCTTCCAGTAGAAATTGAACACAAAGCATTTTGGGCGTTGAAATCATGTAATCTTGATTTACATGAAGCTGGACGTCTACGATTAAGTCAACTAAACGAATTAGAAGAATTAAGACATGAAGCATACGAAAATTCGTTAATCTATAAAGAAAGAACGAAGAAATGGCATGATAAAAGAATCAGAAGTTCAAAAGAATTTAAAGAAGGAGACAGAGTTCTTCTTTTCAATTCACGATTCAAGCTATTTCCTGGAAAATTGAAATCAAGATGGTCTGGACCATTCATAGTCAAAAGAGTTTTCCCATACGGAACGATAGAATTGATAAATTCAAATGGGATTGAATTTAAAGTTAATGGTCACAGAGTTAAACATTACATACATGGTCCGATGGAAGTCGACAACGAAGTTAATCACAATTTCGACACCACAGCTAACTAAGTGTGGGGAGAATCAAGTCTTTAAAGGATAATATGTATTTCTGTTAGAGTTAGATTGTCTGTTTTCGTGTAGTTCTCTAAAATGGAACCCGAATGGTCTTTCCCTAGCAGACCCTAAAGAACTAGTCTTCTCCCCCCATTCTGAATTTTTTTTTTTTTTTTAGGTTTTTACAAAATGAAGACTGCCTGTGAACTAAACCATGGTCTAATGCTACACGCTTTGATCACTAAACGTAATAATGACATACTACCGAGTGAATTAGTATCAGTAATCAGAGAAAGAATGGACGGAGTTAGAAAAGAATCCAGATGCGAAGATAATAAGTTACAATTTGGTAAAGGAAAATCAAAATCCGCAGCGAAAAGAAGAGCACGACACCTAGAAAGATGTCACAAATGCGGAAAATGGTCACATGGAGGTAAATGTTCAAATAATCAAACCTATTCAAATACCGAATTTGTTACTTTATGCAGAGATGGACCGTTCATATGTTTAGAAGAAAAGACACTGAATGCTCGAGGTTACGCCTATGTAGCCATGGAAAACCAATTAAACCGACTATCTTATGAATGGGATAGATCATATAACTAAGAAATCTATTTCACAGGTATGTCTGTACAGTTTTTATTTTTATTTTTAACCTTTTGATAATAAACGCTAATTTGTTCGCTATAAAGTATTAAATTGGTATTAAATAAAATTAGGTTTGGCGACCGAAATTATTGATATCATTCAAAAATTTATTACATCACTGCGAAATTTAACGTTTATTCTTAAGGTATAAATATCTTTAATCAATCAACCCAAAATATTTCAAAAATTCGTCATGAGTTAAATTAGGTCTTGGAACCGAAATTACTTTACCGAAAAGATGGGCGCATATTTTTGATAATATTTGATTGATTAAAGTGGGATAAAAAGCCAAAAAGATTTTTAATTTTATTTTTACCATATTTTTAAAATTAATATATAAATCTTAAATTAATATTGTAAACTTTGTAAAAACAATATATTTAAAATTGTAAATATTTGAAAAATTAATATAAGTTTGGTGTGAATTTATAATATGAATTTTTAAATTAAGTTTGGTGTGAATTTTTAATTTTTAAAATATGAATTTTTTAATTTTATGCATTTCAAATTTTAAGTTTGGTGTGAATTTTTAATATTAATTTTGAATTTTATATTTAAATTGTGTGAATTTAAAAACAAAAATTTACTTTATCTCATTAAGTTAAAAATATGATTTTTAAAATTCGTCGTAAGTTGAAGACTAAGTCATTGAACCGAAATTGCTTTACCCGAGGGAGGGACGAGAGTTATTATTATCATTATTTTTAATCTTATTGAATTAAAGTATGCCAAAAACATTAAAAAAAAAAAAAAAACCCTAAAAATCTTAGCTTTTAAAACAATCGCTACAAAAAGACAAATTTTAAAATTTTGTCGAAGGACGGACTAGGACATCGATCCGAAACGACCTCGTCCTAAATAACAAGAGAAACAATTTTTTAAAATTAATTAATATTTTTTTTATAAGTTAAAGATTTCTAAAAAAAAAATCCAATATGTTTGGAAACTTTGGTAAAATTTAATCATTTTTCTACGCAAATCACCCTCAATAATTTAAATTGTTACTGATTTCTTGCAAATGAGGGCATTGCAAGATCTTAAGTGTGGGAAGGGGTTAAATTCTTTTGAATTTTAAAATTTTTATCTTAAACACTGGGTTACCATTAAAAATACTAGTAACGCAGTAGTTGTATTAGAATCTAGTGCTCTCCGATAACAAGGAACAGCCCTAGTCTTATATACTGACTACCCAATTCTAGTAAAAATTTTCAAAATTTTCAATTAAATGAACTCAAAATCATGTTTATACATATTTATGAACGATAAAACTAGGTTTTAACACCGAAATTATTGTAACCTCGGAAAGGACATAAATTGAGAAACAAACCAAAATGTTAAAAATTCATTTAAGAACGGAATAGAGGAGAACAAAAAGGCAAATAAAAGAAAATAAAAGCCAAGTGTGGAAAAACTTACCAAGTTATCTTAAACATATGTCACATATATCTGTAACAAATAACTGAAAATACTTTTGCTTTGGACTAAACTAAACCATTTTACCCGATGAAAGAAAAGAAGAGATGGATCTACACGATGAATCAATTCCATCATTAAAAGGAAGTAAAGTGTTCCGAAAAAGACACGCGCTTCTTGATTTAGGTCAAGAAGTTGTCGTCCAGACCAGCTGTAGGTTGACGAAAAATCTAGAAAAGTCATCACTAAAATCAGCAGGAAATCCACGGACCTCAGCATTAAACAGGGTCGCCAAGTGGTCAGATTTATCCTAACCATGAGAAGGATTTATCTCGTACAATGGGGGGGCACCATGCAAATTAGCTGGATAAGACTAATGAATCAGATCCCCAGAAAGGATAATCTCCTTAAAGATTAAAAATCAGCTTTTAAGCCTGATATTACTCAATCCTTGAGATTGACCTTAAAGATTGAGAATTTAAACTCATGGAATTCGATGATATCTAAACTCGAGCTTGAACGAGAAAATATTTTGATCAAAATTATAAACCGATTTGTTTTCTGAAAACCCATTTTCAATGCGTTCATTACCATTGAACGTAAAATCCTAGGAATTCACCTGGAATTCATTAGGTCACCTGAACCAAATCGGGTGTCAACCGTAAGAACGGTGGTTGCATAGCATGGTCGGAGACAGGACCTTGTGCCAGACCGAAAAATTATAGTATGATCTTTACTATTGCTCCTACCAAGGATAGTACTAGCATCCGACACGTTAATAAGACCATAATCATCTGCATGTCACGGGACATTGCCTTAACAGTTTCTTATTCATCGCTTTCCTTTACAACCGGACGGTAGTTTACCGAAAGGTAATATACGGAACAAGTAAACTGGATGTGTGCTTTCTGATACCGGGATAGCAGTGGATTACACGAGCCTAAAAGTTTTAGCCAAAATAATGATCCACAAATATATTTTGCAACACCAATGATGGATCAAATCAGAAAACTTGTCTAGGGTAAAATCTAGCTTGAATTTTCAAAAGATCAAATGTTTTCATAAAGATCCAATTTCCTAAAGGATCTACATTTTTATAGTCATGTGGGACTGTAAACCGCCTTTCAAATGTGCACTTTGCTTTAGAAACCGGAAGTAAATTGGCTATTTGATTGCAAGTGTCGTTGACCTAAACCCGAGGAAACTGTGGATGACACACCCACCTTTAACCACATCATTACTACCATTGTTCATACCGCCGTATTGAAATCACTAATGTACAAAGTGTGAAGAATAAAGAAGTGATTCAAGTATTTTTATTTTAAGACAATATTGCTTGAGGACAAGCAACGCTTAAGTGTGGGAATATTGATAATACTAAAAATGAACACATATTTCATAGCATTATTCCTCAAGAAAAACAAGATTTTAGTTGCAATTGTTCTATTTACAAGTGATATTCGTTTAAATAATAAAAGGTGAAGATAAAAGGCAGATTCGACGAATTGAAGACGGAAAGGTCCAAAAAGCTCAAAAGTACAAGATACAATCAAAAAGGTTCAAATTATTGATGAGGAACGTCTAAAAATGACAAGAGTACAAGTTACAAAACGCAAAGTACACGATATAAAATTGTACGAAAGGACGTTCGAAAATCCGGAACCGGGACATGAGTCAACTCTCAACGCTCGACGCAACGGAGCTGAAAGTACAAGTCAACTATGCACAAGAATATAATATAATATTTAAATAATTCATAATAAGAATAATATTAAATAATAAAAAGTTGTTAATTGAGCATAGTTTAGGGGTCATAAATGAAAATTCAAATTTATATTTTGCCTATAAAAGGCATGTAATACGATGAATTGAAACGACACCTTTTACATCTTTTTCTTTTCTTATATCTTTCTCTATCGTAATATTAATATAAATATTATAATAATAATTTTAATTTTAATCTTAAATTATAATAATAATAAGATTATGATAGAGAATGTTTTGAGTGTATAAGTCGAAATTCTGTCCGTGTAACGCTACGCTATTTTTAATCATTGTAAGTTATGTTCAACCTTTTTACATTAATGTCTCGTAGCTAAGTTATTATTATGCTTATTTAATCCGAAGTAATCATGATGTTGGGCTAATTACTAAAATTGGGTAATTGGGCTTTGTACCATAATTGGGGTTTGGACAAAAGAACGACACTTGTGGAAATTAGACTATGGGCTATTAATGGGCTTTATATTTGTTTAACTAAATGATAGTTTGTTAATGTTAATATAAAGATTTATAATTGGGCGTCCCTATAAATTACCATATACACTCGATCGGACACGATGGGCGGGGTATTTATATGTACGAATAATCGTTCATTTAACCGGACATGGGAATGGATTAATAGCCACTAGAATAATTAAAACAGGGGTGAAAATTATGTACAAGGACACTTGGTATAATTGATAACAAAATATTAAAACCTTGGGTTACACTCAGTCGACATCCTGGTGTAATTATTAAACAAAGTATTAAAATCTTGTTACAGTTTAAGTCCCCAATTAGTTGGAATATTTAACTTCGGGTATAAGGATAATTTGACGAGGACACTCGCACTTTATATTTATGACTGATGGACTGTTATGGACAAAAACCAGACGGACATATTAAATAATCCAGGACAAAGGACAATTAACCCATGGGCATAAAACTAAAATCAACACGTCAAACATCATGATTACGGAAGTTTAAATAAGCATAATTCTTTTATTTCATATTTAATTTCCTTTATTTTATATTTAATTGCACTTCTAATTATCGCATTTTTATTGTTATTGTATTTAATTGCACTTTTAATTATCGTACTTTTTAATTATCGCAAGTTTATTTTATCGCACTTTTATTATTCGCAATTTCATTATCGTTATTTACTTTATGCTTTAATTTAAGTCTTGTATTTATTTTTAATATTTTACATTTGGTTTTAACTGCGACTAAAGTTTTAAAATCGACAAACCGGTCATTAAACGGTAAAAACCCCCCTTTATAATAATAATATTACTTATATATATATATATATATTTGTATTTTTATAATTATTATGTGTAAAAAAATATAGTGTTATACTTCACGAGCTCCCTGTGGAACGAACCGGACTTACTAAAAACTATACTATAATACGATTAGGTACACTGCCTATAAGTGTTGTAGCAAGGTTTAAGTATATCCACTCGATAAATAAATAAATAACTTGTGTAAAATTGTAGCATATTTAATAGTATTTCGCACTAAAATAATACTATTTTGTATACACCCCCTACGACATCAGTACTTCACTTTGTCCTCTTCAGTACACTTACTTATGACAAACACCGATTCGACCTTCTCGGTCCACCGTTTCAATCCCATCAGTCCTTCGGTTCCATCAAATTCCAAAGGTTTGCAGGCAGTGAATTCTTTGTAGGTGCATCCTACACGATTTCCTGTACTGCTAGATCCAAGGTTATTGTTGGTATGTAGCGCAGCCTGTACTGCGGCTATGTTTGAAGCTAGAAAAGTACGGAATTCCTCTTCATTCATATTCACGGTGTGTCGAGTAGTCGGTGCCATTTCCTTCAAAATAGTCAAATGGAACAAGTTAATCATACAGAATATTAAGAGTAGTTGATAGTATTTCGTAGCATAATATGAACTCATTTATAAAAGCTTTTTCTTCATATTAGCGTTTTATAAGTTTAAATTCGGGTAGTACCTACCCGTTAAGTTCATACTTAGTAGCTAATATACAATTCAACTACTACAATTCTATATGAAAAACTGATTATAATAATATTTCGCGTTCAAACTTTTACACAATATTTTACAAACTTACAATACCGCTTATTTTACATATAGCATGAAATATAGCACACAATAAATTTGATACAAGATAGTTGTGAAGATAATTCTAGCTAGTACACAAGTCGTTCAGCAAAGGCAATAAAGACACGTAATTCATACGTCCATAAACAAGTCATGCATTCTGGTTTTACTAGGACTACTTCCCATCCTTGGTCTTGTGGAACATAACCGTTATGGCCGTTGATAAGACAGCGTGTTGTAACGTCGTCAAAGGGACGAGGGTTACGTAATGTCCAACAGTCCCGTAACAATCTAAAAACCTCATTTCTTACCCCAATTACCGACTCCGTCACTTGTGGAAACGTTTTGTTTAATAGTTGTAGCCCGATGTTCTTGTTCTCACTTTGGTGAGAAGCGAACATTACTAATCCGTAAGCATAACATGCTTCTTTATGTTGCATGTTAGCCGCTTTTTCTAAATCACGAAGTCCAATATTCGGATATATTGAGTCAAAATAATTTCTTAACCCATTGCGTAAAATAGCATTTGGGTTCCCCGCAATATATGCGTCAAAGTAAACACATCGTAACTTATGGATTTCCCAATGTGATATCCCCCATCTTCCGAACGAAAGCCTTTTATAAACCAAGGCATTCTTGGAACGTTATTCGAATGTCTTACAAACTGATCTCGCCTTAAATAGTTGTGTCGAGGAATTCTGACCGACTCTAGACAAGATTTCATCAATCATGTCTCCGGGTAGGTCTCTTAAAATATTGGGTTGTCTATCCATTTTGTGTTTTTATACTGTAAAATAGACAAGAGTTAGATTCATAAAAAAAATACTTATTAATACAAGCAATTTTTACATATATCATAAAGCATAAGCACACTATATTACATATATTACACCATATTTCGACTCACTCGTTTCTTCTTGTTCGGTTTTGGTTCGTTTTGCCAAGTTTCTAGAGATATATGATGTTCCCCTAATACGAGCCGTCGTTGTCCACATTGGTTTAGAAAAACCTGGTGGTTTAGAGGTTCCCGGGTCATTGTTACAACTTAAGGACTTCGGGGGTTGACGATACATATAAAGTTCATCGGGGTTGGAATTAGATCTCTCTATTTTTATGCCCTTTCCCTTATTATTTTCTTTTGCCTTTTTAAATTCAGTTGGGGTAATTTCTATAACATCATCGGAATTCTCGTCGGAATCCGATTCATCGGAGAATTGGTAATCCTCCCAATATTTTGCTTCATTGGCGGAAACACCATTGACCATAATTAACCTTGGTCGGTTGGTTGAGGATTCTCTTTTACTTAACCGTTTTATTATTTTCCCCACCGGTTCTATTTCTTCATCCGGTTCCGATTCTTCTTCCGGTTCCGATTCTTCTTCCGGTTCCGACTCTTCTTCCGGTTCCTCTTCGGGAACTTGTGAATCAGTCCACGAATCATTCCAATTTACATTTGACTCTTCATTATTATTAGGTGAGTTAATGGGACTTGTTCTAGAGGTAGACATCTATCACATAATATCAAACGCGTTAAGAGATTAATATATCACATAATATTCACATGTTAAAAATATATAGTTTCCAACAAAATTTGTTAAGCAATCATTTTTCAAGTAAACACGGTCGAAGTCCAGACTCACTAATGCATCCTAACAAACTCGATAAGACACACTAATGCAAAATTCTGGTTCTCTAAGACCAACGCTCTGATACCAACTGAAATGTCCCGTTCTTATTGATTAAAAACGTTCCATATTAATTGATTTCGTTACGAGGTTTTGACCTCTATATGAGACGTTTTTCAAAGACTGCATTCATTTTAAAACAAACCATAACCTTTATTTCATCAATAAAGGTTTAAAAAGCTTTACGTAGATTATCAAATAATGATAATCTAAAATATCCTGTTTACACACGACCATTACATAATGGTTTACAATACAAATATGTTACAACAAAATAAGTTTCTTGAATGCAGTTTTTACACAATATCATACAAGCATGGACTCCAAATCTCGTCCTTATTTAAGTATGCGACAGCGGAAGCTCTTAATAATCACCTGAGAATAAACATGCTTAAAACGTCAACAAAAATGTTGGTGAGTTATAGGTTTAACCTATATATATCAAATCATAATAATAGACCACAAGATTTCATATTTCAATACACATCCCATACATAGAGATAAAAATCATTCATATGGTGAACACCTGGTAACCGACATTAACAAGATGCATATATAAGAATATCCCCATCATTCCGGGACACCCTTCGGATATGATATAAATTTCGAAGTACTAAAGCATCCGGTACTTTGGATGGGGTTTGTTAGGCCCAATGGATCTATCTTTAGGATTCGCGTCAATTAGGGTGTCTGTTCCCTAATTCTTAGATTACTAGACTTTAATAAAAAAGGGCATATTCGATTTTGATAATTCAACCATATAATGTAGTTTCACGTACTTGTGTCTATTTTGTAAATCATTTATAAAACCTGCATGTATTCTCATCCCAAAATATTAGATTTTAAAAGTGGGACTATAACTCACTTTCACAGATTTTTACTTCGTCGGGAAGTAAGACTTGGCCACTGGTTGATTCACGAACCTATAACAATATATACATATATATCAAAGTATGTTTAAAATATATTTACAACACTTTTAATATATTTTGATGTTTTAAGTTTATTAAGTCAGCTGTCCTCGTTAGTAACCTACAACTAGTTGTCCACAGTTAGATGTACAGAAATAAATCGATAAATATTATCTTGAATCAATCCACGACCCAGTGTATACGTATCTCAGTATTGATCACAACTCAAACTATATATATTTTGGAATCAACCTCAACCCTGTATAGCTAACTCCAACATTCACATATAGAGTGTCTATGGTTGTTCCGAAATATATATAGATGTGTCGACATGATAGGTTGAAACATTGTATACGTGTCTATGGTATCTCAAGATTACATAATATACAATACAAGTTGATTAAGTTATGGTTGGAATAGATTTGTTACCAATTTTCACGTAGCTAAAATGAGAAAAATTATCCAATCTTGTTTTACCCATAACTTCTTCATTTTAAATCCGTTTTTAGTGAATCAAATTGCTATGGTTTCATATTGAAATCTATTTTATGAATCTAAATAGAAAAAGTATAGGTTTATAGTCGGAAAAATAAGTTACAAGTCGTTTTTGTAAAGGTAGTCATTTCAGTCGAAAGAACGACGTCTAGATGACCATTTTAGAAAACATACTTCCACTTTGAGTTTAACCATAATTTTTGGATATAGTTTCATGTTCATAATAAAAATCATTTTTTCAGAATAACAACTTTTAAATCAAAGTTTATCATAGTTTTAAATTAACTAACCCAAAACAGCCCGCGGTGTTACTACGACGGCGTAAATCCGGTTTTACGGTGTTTTTCGTGTTTCCAGGTTTTAAATCATTAAGTTAGCATATCATATAGATATAGAACATGTGTTTAGTTGATTTTAAAAGTCAAGTTAGAAGGATTAACTTTTGTTTGTGAAAAAGTTTAGTATTAACTAAACTATGTTCTAGTGATTACAAGTTTAAACCTTCGAATAAGATAGCTTTATATGTATGAATCGAATGATGTTATGAACATCATTACTACCTTAAGTTCCTTGGATAAACCTACTGGAAAAGAGAAAAATGGATCTAGCTTCAACGGATCCTTGGATGGCTCGAAGTTCTTGAAGCAGAATCATGACACGAAAACAAGTTCAAGTAAGATCATCACTTGAAATAAGATTGTTATAGTTATAGAAATTGAACCAAAGTTTGAATATGATTATTACCTTGTATTAGAATGATAACCTACTGTAAGAAACAAAGATTTCTTAAGGTTGGATGATCACCTTACAAGATTGGAAGTGAGCTAGCAAACTTGAAAGTATTCTTGATTTAATGTAACTAGAACTTGTAGAATATATGAAGAACACTTAGAACTTGAAGATAGAACTTGAGAGAGATCAATTAGATGAAGAAAATTGAAGAATGAAAGTGTTTGTAGGTGTTTTTGGTCGTTGGTGTATGGATTAGATATAAAGGATATGTAATTTTGTTTTCATGTAAATAAGTCATGAATGATTACTCATATTTTTGTAATTTTATGAGATATTTCATGCTAGTTGCCAAATGATGGTTCCCACATGTGTTAGGTGACTCACATGGGCTGCTAAGAGCTAATCATTGGAGTGTATATACCAATAGTACATACATCTAAAAGCTGTGTATTGTACGAGTACGAATACGGGTGCATACGAGTAGAATTGTTGATGAAACTGAACGAGGATGTAATTGTAAGCATTTTTGTTAAGTAGAAGTATTTTGATAAGTGTATTGAAGTCTTTCAAAAGTGTATAAATACATATTAAAACACTACATGTATATACATTTTAACTGAGTCGTTAAGTCATCGTTAGTCGTTACATGTAAGTGTTGTTTTGAAACCTTTAGGTTAACGATCTTGTTAAATGTTGTTAACCCAATGTTTATAATATCAAATGAGATTTTAAATTATTATATTATCATGATATTATCATGTATGAATATCTCTTAATATGATATATATACATTAAATGTCTTTACAACGATAATCGTTACATATATGTCTCGTTTAAAAATCATTAAGTTAGTAGCCTTGTTTTTACATATGTAGTTCATTGTTAATATACTTAATGATATGTTTACTTATCATAGTATCATGTTAACTATATATATATCCATATATATGTCATCATATAGTTTTTACAAGTTTTAACGTTCGTGAATCACCGGTCAACTTGGGTGGTCAATTGTCTATATGAAACATATTTCAATTAATCAAGTCTTAACAAGTTTGATTACTTAACATGTTGGAAACATTTAGTCATATAAATATCAATCTCAATTAATATATATAAACATGGAAAAGTTCGGGTCACTACAACTATGGCCCAAACCAAGATCAATATATTAACTTAGGTAAAGAGATGAGGTACGTGAATTTAGAATCCGAGAATGTTGTCCCCTAGCCGACCCCTCCACTTCCTTTTTAATTCATATATACTGCAACTAGCCATCAATCAATTTATTTCACTTTCTTCATGTTTCTTTGCGTTAAACAGGAGATAACAGCAATTCTCGACAGTGATAATCGATGAAGGATTTATTAGAATAGCAAAAAGGATAAAGGATATAGCGTACAGCAGCAGGAGGTGTTGTTTCATTCAGGAAAATAGCATAACAGCTGCAACAGTAACCTTGTGGGTTTCGTTTTGTTTTGGGTTCATGACTGAACAGAAATATACAGCAGTAAGGATTGGTTGTTATGGGTCGTGAGTTTTGATTTAAATGATAAACAATAGGATGCGAGTAGCAGAAGAAATCATCATTTAAGTATAGGAAAATAATTATATAATTGCAGGTGTGGTGATGGAAACACAAATAATTATGATGGTGATCTAGTTGTTCGAAAACATAAGTAGCTACAGTAGTAGACGTAGCAGAAAATGGTGTTGGTCGTGATCCAGATTAGAAATAGAAACGTATGGTGTTGGTGTTAGATTCTGCGAAAGATTTTAGTAGAGGTAGGGAGAGAAGAGGGAGAGATATATATAGAGAGAAAGAGAGACTATGGTGGTGATGGGTTTCGTGGTGATGGTAGGTGGAGGAAGGGTGTTGGGTAGTGAGGGAGTGGCCGAAGCAAGGTGACCGATGGTTGAAGATGGTGTGGTGTTGTGTGTTTGGTTTGTGTTTTTCTACAAGTATGTATATGTATCTCAAGATATATATTGCATTAGATAGATAGATATATTCGGTTTAGTTGAGTAGAAATCAAGAATAAGGAAATATAGGGAAACAGAAAATAGCTAGAGAAATAACGGGATGGTGGATGGTGGATGGTGGGGATAGTTACATATTCTAAACAAACACACACGGACAAAACATTGTACTAGTTTATATTAATTAAGTTTATCAATCATCTCAATATAAATTTTACAGCTCAAATGAAACAAATTCAGTTGCATATCATTCTCAAACACAGTAATTGAATAATAATTATAATATAATAATAATTAAAAATTTAAACGTGTGAATAAATTAGCCGTCACCTTTCACGGACCGGATTTCGTACCCGTTGTTAATTAGTGGCGGATAAAAGTACACAGAAAAATCCCAAATTTTTACAGTAATTATATTTATTTAATTCGGTCTTTTAGTGTGTAAAATCAATCATAAAACTTGATTGATTAATAGCGCTCAATCTCAAGTAAAAATGTACAAAATATTAAAATTTATCAAATAGATTTTAAATATATTTTTAACAAAGCTATAAATTATTTTCGGATCAACGTTTATTTTTAAAACCACGTAAGTTCATTTTTAACTCGTTTACCATCGATCGAATGATAATTGAGGTTACTATCGTCTTCTAAATAAATTTGAAACTATATATATATATATATATACACACACACACACACACACACATTTAATATACTTTATTTACATATATAGATATGTTTTAAATAATAATTATTATAATATCCTATATTTATTTTATTTTACACAATTAATTTTAATAATAACAACATATAATATTTCAAATTATATTTCCAATTATTATATATATATATATATATATATATATATATATATATATATATATATATATATATATATATATATATATATATATACACACACACACACACATCTATTTACAATTAATTGTTTGTGAATCGTCGGGAACAGTTGAACAAATGAATTCATGAAAACAGTTCAAAATTTTTTAGATTCGACATTATAGACTTTGCTTATCGTGTCAAAAATATTAAATCATATATAGATTTGGTTCAAAATAAGTCGAAATTTTTCGGGTCGTGAGATAGGGTGTCCCATAGGTCCTTTGATGTAGTCGTAAGGGAGACCAAAGGTATCACATGTGGGTCGAGTGTGCCGAGAAGAGCACCAAAGATCAAGCGATCTTGGCGTACCCTGGTCACATAATCTGGATTCTGTGGTGCTGCTGTAGCAGATGCTGGAGCAATTGTTAGTGATGGTGCAGGATGTGAGCCATCCAAAAAATTGAAAAGTCCATAGCCATCCAAGGTTGCTTGGATTTGGAGTTTCCATGATGTGTAATTGAGTGATGTGAGTTTGATTATGTTGGAAAGTGTCATAACAATAATCGGGTGTTTGGGATCCGCATCGTACTGGATCGTATGGGATGACATGGTGAAGAAGAAAAGGTTGCCGAGAAAAAAAAAATTATTTACGGATCGGCTTAGCTCGTGATACCATATAGAGTGTTATAGGTTTAACATAACTCATTAATGAATATACAAAGCCTTATATAGGCTACAAGAGATACAAAAAGCTAGCAAACTAGTCCTAGATACAAGGAGTCGATAATATCAACATTATACAAATTACAGTTACATTAGCTAACTATTAGGACTCTTTATGTTTAGATTTATCCTTATCAGATGGAAGCTCTTATAGGCACCAGTGTATGGATAACAAAGCAATAAGAAGATCGGCATCGAGGAGAAGGGAGGGAGGTTGAGCAAAGTTTGGGAAAAGTTTGTTTTTGATTGGCGGCAAGTTTATTTGAAATTAAGATTAGAAAAAGGGCAACAAAGTCAAGGAGATAATTGATATGTTTACCTATATGGCTATATATCTTTGTATATATGGCCCATACCATAATAGATTAGTTACACATATTTTTTTTTTTTTTTTTTTTGAAAGATCAAGCAATTTTATTAAGATAAAGGAAATACAAGTGCGCTAATACAACATAAAGGTAAAAACTAATTACAAATATCAGCCTAATAACAATGCGTGTAAGCAACTAGCAAATGTACAAAACTAAAGGACACGATTGGCAGGGAAGTAAAGGGGTACGCTTAAGAATATCAGGAAAAACTCTTTGGCCTATTTCTAAATCAAAGAAGTGATGGTCACTTGAAAAAACAAGCTGAGAAGAAAACGGGTCACGGTGCTGGCAACTTCAGCGACAAAGCAACTCGAGTCAACTCATTTGATCACAACTAAGATTTAGAGCAAGGCAAAGGATGAAAAAACCTGAATTAGCCAATCCCCGCTTTTGGTGCCGGATTTGCATCGAAAATTTTTGGGTTGGTAATCCATTGTAACCAGTTTAGATTGAGCTTATTACCACGACAGTGAATCCACTCGAAACTATTAGCTTGAATGTTCGAAACAATTTTAGGGGAGCTCAAAACGGGTTTACCAAAGACAGTGTCGTTTCGGTTTTTCCAAATGTGGAATCCGGTAATCCAAATAATAGCTTGCCAAATAGAACTTCCTGTTGATGTTTTAATATTTTGATTTTTTGCCGCCGCTAACTCTGAAAGATTCGACACGTTTAGATCATTAATATCCCACCAATTACTAATGCGGTTCCAAATGTCTTTTGCTTTGTTACAATGAAATATAAGGTGGTCGAGTGTCTCGATAGAATCGTCACATACAGGGCATCTCGTAGAGTGTAGGTCAATGCCACGAAGGTCAAGTTCGGATCTAACAGGGAGACGATTTTGCTTAGCGCGCCATATGAAAATCCCTATTTTTTGTGGAATCAATTTATTTACCTGAGTAGGAATCGGGTTCGGGAGATTCGATGTTTCAAGCTCAGATAAGAGGTTTAATAGGGAAGTAACAGAATAGGAGCTGTTCGGGCTGAATTTCCAAGTCCATTTATCCTCTTTATCCCCTGAAAAAGCAAAACGTTTAAGTTGGTCTTCGAGGTGAAACAGTTCGGTCTCGGCCCTCCATTTAGGTGGGCTGATCCAGGCCCAATTAAAAGACATATCAGCATCTAGCCTTGAGATTCTAGAGTTGACAGTTGCATCTTTTTCCTTTTCTAAACGAAAGAGCTTCGGGTACTTTGCTTTAAGCGTCACCGAATCGCACCATTTATCATCCCAAAAGGAAGTTGCAGCACCATTTCCTAAAACTTTAACAAAAGCGTTAGAAATATCACACCCTAATTTGCTTAGGGTGTGTTCAACATTTAAGATATTGAACCAAGTTATACCGGAAAGCTTTTTAAGTTTTGACTCAGGAAGGGGTGTAATACAACCCAACCCACCATTATTCCCGTATAAGCTTTTAATGACCCGAACCCAAAGTGAATTGGTGTTATTATTGAGAAATTTCCACCACCATTTAACTAAAAGACCAAGGTTTTTATATTTTAAAGATCCGACATTTAGGCCACCCGAGTCGTACGGTAATAAAATTTGTTGCCATTTGACCCATGCCATTTTTCGATCATCCGAAGACCCGCCCCAAAAAAAATCACGTCGCATACCTTCGAGTTCCTTGAGAACGCAAGGAGGGGCCTTGAAAAGTGAGAAATAATAGAGGGGTAGACTACTAAGTACGGATTTGATTAACGTAAGTCTACCTCCAAAGGAAATTGTTTTTGCTTTCCAAGTGGCTAATCTTTTTTTAAATTTATCGAAAATAGGTTGCCAATATTGAATTTGCTTAAGGTTAGCCCCAATTGGAAGTCCAAGATAAGAAAGTGGGAAGCTACCTTCTTTGCAACCGAACCATTTTGAGAGATAATTCAATTCCGATTTTGAGGTACAAATACCATAAACACAACTTTTGCTTAGATTTATTTTTAAACCCGAGAGCTCTTCAAAACATTTGAGTATCTTTAGAGTGTTTCTAACTTCTAATTTGTTCCACTTACCGAAAATGATTGTGTCATCCGCATATTGCAAGTGAGATACAATAACTTTGTCGGTACCAATTTTGACACCTTTTATCACATTTTCTTTGATGGCAAGATTTAAAAGATAATTTAAGCCCTCACTTGCAAGAATGAAAAGAAACGGTGAAAGAGGATCCCCTTGTCTAACACCCCTTTTTGGAAAGAATTGTTCACAAGGTGAACCATTTAGTAGAACGGAAATAGAGGTGGATGTTAGACAAGATAGGATCCATTTAATCCATTTAGGACCAAACCCCATAAGACCCATTATATCCGAAAGAAATTCCCAATCTAAACAGTCAAAGGCCTTTTCAAAATCGACTTTAAAAATAAAATTTTTTTCTTTTTTGGCTTTGAGTTCATCAACGGTTTCAAGTGCGATAAGAATACCATCAAGAATATTCCTATCTTTGATAAAGGCGCTTTGTTCGTTGCCAATTAAAAGTGGGATGATTTTCCTGATCCTGTTTGCTAAGATTTTAGAAAGAATTTTATAGTAGCTCCCGATTAGACTAATGGGTCGGTAGTTGGCGAAATTAAGGGGGTCGTTGACTTTAGGGATTAAAGTAATAAAAGAAGCATTACATCCGTTAGAAATGATACCTGACTCCCAGAACCAGTTTAGAGCACTCAAGAGATCCTCTTTGATGATTTCCCAAAATTTGGTGTAGAAGAGCATGTTGAAGCCGTCGGGACCCGGTGCTTTGTTTGGCCCGCAAGATTTAATCGCCTCTAATGTTTCTGCTTCGGAGAACCTGACTTCTAACAGTTCAGCCTTCGATCTGTCGAGACAAGGGCCTGACCAATTCTTCAATTTGTACTTTTTGCCTCTTGGTATTTCGAATAAAGACTTGAAGTGGTTATGTGCTCCTTTTTTGATCTCAGATGGGTTGGTGGACCAAATTCCGGCTATGTTGATACCGTGAATATTATTTTTATGTTGTCTACGTCGAATCACCGAATGAAAAAATTTGCTGTTTTCATCACCTTCAAGTGCCCATTTGTAGCGTGATTTTTGTTTCAACATTTCCATTTGAGTTTTTTCCTTCTGAATCAAGCTTTCACGATCCTCCATCCATTGTAGCCTTTAAGATTCATCGAGGTTGCAGCTTTCTGCCTTAAGTTCCCATTCGGTAACAATTTTTGAAAGTTCATCAATCTCAAGCTGAAGCTTACAATGGGAAGTGGAGTACCATTTCTGAAGTTCTAACTTTACGTTTTTCATTTTATCACGGAAGATGCAATCCGGTTTCGTGCTTTTGACATTAGAATCCCAGGTCTTTTTAACGATGTCGAATGCGTCTTTATGCTTTATCCATTCATCAAACACTTTAATAGGTTTTGGCCCGAAATCTGTCAACCCATCTTTTAGAATTTACGGGCAATGATCCGAATGTTTTTTGTCAAGAATGGTGGCGGACAGATTTGGCCATTGTTGTAGAACATTTCCAGAAATTAAGATTCGGTCGATCTTGCTAAATTTGCGTCCGTTGTCACTGATTCTGGTATAAAGTCGACCACCCAAAGGCACCTCTAGAAGTTCATTATCATTAATGAAGTTATTAAACATTGCCGCTCTTTTTTCCACGAAAATTGTATTTTTCCTTTCACTTGCGAATCTGACTTCATTAAAGTCACCAAGAATGACCCACATAGCCTCATCATAATTCATTACTTCGGAAAGATCACTCCACATTTTTCTTTTACCTTCATCAGATTGAGGCCCGTAGACATTTATGATGATGAGTTCAGTGCCTGCAGCTAGCCAATTTCCTTTTATCGCAATAAAGGATTCACGCTCGATCACACGGTTAGTACAAAAAAAAAACGAGTATCCCAAACCAGTAGTATACCCCCCGAATTACCTTTTGAGTTTTTAACTGCAAAGTTAAAGTAAGTATTTCCCCAAATTTTGTGAAACCATGATTCAGGGAATTTTCTACTTTTGGTCTCCTGTAACGCTATTATGTTAGGGTTTTCATGAAAGCAGAGTTTTTTAAACCAGTTTGTTTTGATTTTGTCCTCAACACCTAGACCTCTAATATTTAGAGACATTATCTTCATTAGAAACAATACAAAGAAACTCGAAAATAGAGGAAACACTTACAGGGTTTCAACTCTCGAAAGTCCCAGCTTCGCACCAACGTCATCACAATTAAGGGATTTGCTTGACACGGTTTGTGACCCAATGCTGCTGCTATTGCCTGAATTGGACTTACATTTTGAGAATTTCTTTATCTTTTTGACCGGTTTCGAACGAGCCTGTGCTTTAGTGTTCTGAATTTTTGAAGAAGAATTCCAATTTCTGAATTTTCGAATGTTACACATAATTTACACATTGCATGTTTCATATTGTGTGTACAACTAATAATGTATGATGTATGATTTTTAATTAAACCGATAGCTATAGCTATATTTCATAGCATTATTGAAACTCAATTATGGAGATTTGAAGATAACATAACGTCGATGTATTGGTTGATGGACACTGTGTGGACCCATTTATGTCAAGAATTATTATATATCGCTTGCTTGTTCAATTTCACGACATTTGTTCAATTTCGTGTTGCCCGGGCCTTGGTTTTACTAGTTCGTATTCATGTCCCCTTAATTTATTACCCGTAATAGTTTTTTGTTGATCATTATTTTTTCAAGCCGACAGCTCCATGCCAAGTTACTCAAGTACATGGTAAGTATTCTTTTTCCAACTAAGAATATTTTGAAATTAAAAACAAGATTTGGAATTATCAGTTAATAGTGTATTATTTATTATATCAAGTTGTGCTATTAGAATAACCAAAAATTATCTCTAATCACGTGAATAACACAAGTTTTTTAAAAATTAAATAAACTTTTTTTTGTAGAGAATATATTCTAAAGCAAGGCTAAACGAGTTGAAAGGTCTTTAAGTCCTAACAAATAATATGAGCTATTATTAAAAAAAAAAAAAGACTCTTAGACGCCAACGAAAAATATAAGTTATATAAAAATGTCTTAAGCTTTAACGAATAATATAAGTTATTTAAAATAAGGCCATTTGGGCCTTGTTTAAATTTTAGCGGACTTTTTTTTTCTAGCTCATTTGATTGTTGTTCTTGAGCTTATTGTGCTTGGTATTCACTGCTTCAGTTGGGGTAGTAGAGAAATACCACAATCTGCACAGACTAACCTACAATCTGCGTGCAGATGGAGTCAATCTGCGTGCAGATTGAGTCAATCTGCTTACAGATTGACCTTATTTTATGTGCAGATTGATCGAACAGATGAAATCCACATATGACATTCAATCTGTTGCAGGTTGATCTTCAATCTCTATGCAGATTGAACTCAATCTTCGAACAGATTGAACCCAATCTGCACACAGATTGAACCCAATCTGCACACAGATTAAGTTCATCTACAAAATTCACCTACTCAATCGAATGTGCAAATTCTTAAATCAATCGAATCAATGTTTGAAATTGATGTTACCTTGTTCCATTAGCAGCGACTAGAAGATTTTGTGAAGGATTCAAGGTCTGAAAATAACTGAATCATAAAAATCAAAGTTGTAGTTCATCTTCATCATTCGACACTGTTCATCATGAAATTGAGGAATTTGATGATGATTTGGAGTATAATCCTTCAAGGAAGTTGATAATCGCTGCCTTAGGATCTTGTTTCAATCGATTTTAACTTTCAGTTTTATTGATTTTAATGTTTGGTAAAATTACATCGTGGTTCGCTGAGTTCTCTCCATAGGAGAATTCTTTAGGGATCCTTTCACTATATATATATATATATATATATATATATATATATATATATATATATATATATATATATATATATATATATATAGAGAGAGAGAGAGAAAGCATGTATCTACTGTTCACAACGTTATTTTATTTTCATGGGCATAACATATTACATATATTGAACGACATAAATATAAATATATTAAAAAATTAGCAATGCGTTGAAAACTAAAATGATTACATAAGGTTTAGCAACCATTAATTAGAATCAATCTTGAACCAAATAATTACATAAGGTTTAGCAACCATTAATTACAATGAATGTTTAATCTAATAGAAAGTTAAATTAAATATTTAGAGACAATACTATAAAAAAAATGTGACACACACACACACACTCTCTCACACACAGTCGCAGGTAGAACGGGCACGTAGACATTACTGATTAAGACCTTGCACGAGAACGTGATCGCAAACTTAATCGTCCACCTTATTGCCTTTGCTTTTACCGTTGGAACACCGACCACATACGTGCGCACCACTTTTGACAAACCCATTTTTTCACCCCGAGCCAACACACATTGTACGAATGTATCATTAACTGTGACTACTAGAAATACCTCTTGTTCATCTTCTTCGGTCGATCACAACAACGTTTCCACTGGAGAAGATTTACCCGAAGTACTGAAGACTCTAGTGTACCGAGTTCGACCCGAATCTCCACTAGTTTCGACTTTCCTTGAGCTCCCACTCAAATAAGACCCCTAAATAATACCGTAAAGCATTAGCACGCTAGGACTTTTAGCACCTACAAAACCACCAAGCCATTTCTCGAAAGGAACATCAACCATATACATAGTTCCCTTTTTGTATCCGCGAGCAATACCACAATCTCCCCTAAACACTATCCACTTATGATCCCCAAAGAGTACATGCCACCTATCATCATCCAATTGCCCAGCCGAGATCAACCTACTTTAGAGCTTGGGGATGAATCTCACATTCCTTAAGATCCAAGTATAATCAAATTGTAACCACGAGATCACTAATACCCACAACATCAAGTGTACTCTCATTCGCAACTCGAACCATACCGGAATATATTTTGAAATTCATCATCTCATTCATGTATGAGGTAACATGATATGAGACACCTGGATCTAAAAATATGATAATTCAAGGTAACGACTGAAAAAAATAACCGTCATTAACAACATCCGAAGCATATAATTGAATAAAACTGTAAAAGAAAGTTATAACGAAACTCACTGTTGAAGGAAGATCGCAGACGAAACGGGTGCTACCGAAAGCCACCAACTAAGGTAAACAACGGGAGATGGTGGGAACGGTAGGCTAGTTTTTTTTTCAATCGTAGCCAGAAATTAGGTTTCACAGTCAATATGCCGCAACCCTAAAACACGGAATGAGACGCTCATCCGTCAAATA